>NC_090281.1:77817359-78128966 GCF_037392515.1 Haliotis asinina
AGTAGTAGTAGTGGTGGTGTTTTTTTGTATTAGTAGTAGTAGTGGTGGTAGTAGTAGTAGCAGATGTGGTGGTGGTTGTAGTAGTAGTAGTAGTAGTAGTAGTAGTAACAGTAGCAGCAGCAGCAGTAGTAGTAGTAGTGGTGGTGTTTTTGTAACAGTAGTAGTTGTTGTTGTTGTGGTGGTGGTGGTTGTAGTAGTAGTGGAGTTGGTGGTAGTAGTAGTAGCAGCAGTAGCAGCAGCAGCAGCAGCAGTAGTTGTAGTAGTAGTAGTAAAGAGATGGAGATTCTGGCAGAAATGTTATTGATATCTCCAGAAAAGGTGGGTCTTGAGGTGAGCTTTGAAAGAAGGGTTGACGATGACTTTAGTAGGAAGGGGAATTCCATAGAGATGCCGCAGCAAACGGAAAAGATCTTACACCAAATTATTTCAAATCGTGCGTTAAAACAGTTCTCAAAAGATGGAAGGGAGAACGTTAGAGCAGAAGGAGATAAAAGATCCTGAAGGTAGAAGACAAGGAGGGTGATGACTTGCTTGAAAGCAGCACTATATATCGTTGTGTTGGGCTTAAGAAGATCTTTGTAGGCTGATGTGGGGTTTTTAAAAGGCTAAAGATTTTATGGAGGATCATGGTAGTGAGATAATGAACCATGAAAAGATATTTCACTGAGTAGGACGAACGTTGACGTGAGTGGAGGCAATTTGGACAAAGTTTATACAGGTTGATTTGTGTGAAGTTCTTCGAAGTTGCAGGATATGAAAACCCCCTCACTGAACGAGCAGTTTCCAAGACAACGTCCTAACTGGTTTGATAAAGGATCTTTCTGACATGACCTGTACCTGAATGTCCTCAGATCTAGCTGAGTAGACGTGAACATTGAAAACTGACTGTCCCGGGACATGTTGTTGAAGTACTGAAATCTCCACAGGACACTACATGTACATCGACCCTCATCGATCGGCATTATGGTATAAAAGGGAAACAGCCGCCCTGATAGAGACGCCCCTGTTCAATCCTTCGCCTGACTATTGCGTCCAGTTCTGGTACAATATGGCCGGACGGGATATACAGGATCTCAATGTGTACGCAAAAGTAAGTGTGCAAGAACTTCAGCCCCAAGTATCTTAAATACTTATGAGATGAGGGCAGTCGGTCTGTTGTGTATAATTAGTAGAAATTAAGGATACGAGGATCACAAAAAGACCCATTAATAATTATACCATTTCAACGTTAACACAAACTGAAAAGAAATCAAGACATAGCGTTTTCGGAATTTTCCCACACTGAATTGCAACATTTCATCGTTGTAACATTATTTAACATCGATCGTAGTTAATACTTATCAGAAAATGTGAATACGAACATAAGACCCGTTGAGAAACTGACTTAGAGTTGAACCTCTTTTGAAACTTAACACAAATAGGAAAGAAACATTGAAACGATTTATTCACAGTTTTCCACAGTAAGTTTCCACTTAAGTCAAGGTACATTTCATCCTTGTAACACTACATTTGGCCGACATGATTGGTTGCTGAGAGAAGAAAACCATACAAAGTCTCATGAGACTTGTGTGAAAACATTTACAGGACCAAGTGGTCCAATTATCTGTGGTTAGTCCAAGTTCCACAAAACCCATTTGTACACCTTCTTGTCATCTATACGTATTGCATGTCACAGGTTGGCAATGGCCTGGGCTACCCTGTGTGGACTAGATCTGGTCAGGTGTCTGCAAAATGGCAGCTAGGAGAGATTGACATCGGCTCTGAGTACACGTCAATGCCATTCCAAGTAAGTATTGTCTTGGCGAATGTGGCTCACTTCTTTGTTCGTGTATTGTTTAACGCCACAAAGATCAAGAGCATGGTCGCTGTACAGGGATACTCATTTCTACTCGAAGCATTGCAACTGCTAAAAGGATATTTGCATGAGTGAGTGAGTTTAGTTGTACGCCGCACTCAGCAACATTATGGTATATGGCGGCGGTCTGTAAATAATCGAGACTGGGCCAAACAACCGGGTAATCAATATCATGAGCATCGATCGACGTATTTGGGATACGATGACTAGGTTATAATCACGACTGGAATGGTAATATTTGAAGACTTTTGTACAAGTGGCGTCACTTCCTTATTGGCTCAATTGCAAAATATTGACGTCACTGAAGCACTGGAAGGATATTTGTAACGTCATATTTCTATATTTCTTGGTTATCTCGGTTTAATTCAATTAAATTTTACCTTACTCTTAGATGTTGTTTTCTGATTGGTTAAGCGCTCTTATATTATTTCAAGTATTCACCGCTTTTAAGCGAGTACCTTTTTATGTTATTCGCGGAGAACTGTTGGAATTCATTTAGTACTTTGTCTTAATAATGCTTCATTTCGAGTCTCTGGTCACCACTCGCCCCTTTCCGTAACCCCCATGCAGACTCGCGCCCCACTCGATGCTTTTTATGTGTGAAATAAATACAAACCAATCCAGAACGTTAACGGACGTAATGGAGACGGCGCTTTGATGAAAATAATCCCGACTGCTTAAATTGTTTATGACATTATGTTATTGTTATTAAAATCACGAAAAAATATATATCGTCATATTGAAAGTGCTAAGAACGTAGCTAACAGAATTGTGCTGTCTGATGTGAATTTCTTTATAAGTATTATGAGAGTCACGGAGCGAGATTCAAAGACACACACGTGCGTTTGTTGACATGTCTCTGGCTAGTACCTTCAAGCTCAACATGTCTTGTAGACGTGTTGAGGTGATTGTACGCACGCTTCCAAACGTTTTAGGAATGCAATTATAAATGGCTACATGTCAAAACAATAATAATATATCTGAATATAACTAATCAACTTTAATCTTTAACCTATTTCATTCTGGTAATATTTAGTCTACCTCTTTTTAGGCCATTCATATATTTTTCAGCGAATTCTTTTAAAATGAAACTATTTGTATGACAGCAAGGTTACACGAATGTTCAATTTGAGATATACTTGTTACTTTTGGGTTTCTGCTCTGCGATTTAATGTCGCTGTATTTTTTTTAGAAATTGTTTCTGCACATTTCATAAAACAAATCTAAATCAGAAACATAACGAAAACATCATCAAGGGGAACATCTGGTAATAATTACGTCAGAATACGTCTTTGACACTTATGTTTTTCTCCTTCTTTTAATTGTATCAAGGAGGTTTAATTCTATAAAATAAATGAGCGAAAACGAAAACAGTGGGAGTACTTCGGCGGTATAAGTCACACTGGAATTAACTAAGAATAGATTTATCGATCCTGTTTGAAGTAGTTCTAATGTTTCTACGCCAATATGAAATCCTTCGAGAGGGGCTCGAGTCGCTTTTCGACTTGTCCCGAAATAACACGAGCTGGTCACAAGTGATCTAATTTTGTTTTTATTGCCAGTCGTTGTCGGTATTGGATAATTGCTCTGGTGCTCGGTATTATGATCTGATACCCATGCTTCAAACAGTTCATAGTTAACATTGAGGTGCCCGTTAAGATAAACAAGTTGTTCACTGGTCCCTCGGGGCCCATGGGTTGATGCACCCTCTATGTTTGTTTATTTTCCCAGGGCCCCGAATAAGCATAGAAGGTAGGAGCCCATGTCCCATTCTTGACCAACAACTTATGTTTTACCTTGTGTGGCGTGAGTGTATTTTCTGTAAATTGTATTACCGATTAAGTGATAATTATTGTAGGGTCACAATGTTTAGAGTTTTGAGTGATAGTTATTATGGGTCACGTTTCGTGTCATAAATGTTCAATGCTATTAGTATTTTAGCGGCAGGTCTTTAAGGTAGACCTCTAGAGTAACCTCTCTTTGTGGTTTGGCTGAGGTAAACACGAGGCTGGCCGAGAAATTTCTAAGTTAATGGCGATGGTCGAATTGAGCTCGAATGTTGAAGAATCAGTGACTGTGTATATAAAGGTTGGTTGCTGTGTTGATGACGCGGACACATACGGATTACCTTTTGTCCATCAATCTGCCTGCCTTTGTCAACGCTTGACCTACAGGACCGCTGCCGCGTTACATTCAGTATTACTGTTTCTCACTCTCAAACCAAGACTTTGCAGAGTTGATAATATATCTGTGACCCATTACTTTAGTTTTGACTCAGCTGCATTGTGCATGAAGCCTCTATTGTGAATCATTGTATCTTGCTATCTGCTCAAGACAAAATGGTGAAAATTTTAGACTTGTCTGTGTTATATTTTGCTTGTTCTGAGGGATTTCTTATACCTTTTATCACGACAAATTTTTAACCGTAACACTTGTAATACACGTTCCATTTAAATTGGTAACTAAAAGGTCTAATTTTCAAATGGTGGCGTATTCTTACCATCACGAATACTGTAGCAAAATTATATTATCTCGATACTGAATTCCACTGAAGCATACTAGTTTACCGAAGGTAACCGAGTCTAGCTGTGTTTCAAGGGAGATGACTCCGGATTATTTTATATCGACTGCTAACTGTAAAGGTGGTCTGTAATGGCTGTATCGCTATATTAATGAAATCAATTTCATTCCTCACAAGTCCTTTATAGTTAGCTGTATGTCATGACATGTGAAATTATTACTCATTAAATTCTATTTCAGTTGGTGTTTGAAGGAACATCGCGTAGTTACTACGAACACGTCTTTGCGTCTGATCCTATTTACCATGACACATATGGAAAGATCGCCATCGACGACATTTACGTGTACAACACAACGTGCCAAAGTAAGTCAGATGTATACTACAAGCAATACGGCAGTTGACCAAGCTAAACAATATTAATTTAAACGTTTAGACCTAAACTAGACAGATGATGATCATTATTTTGGCCCAATTTGAGCAAAATCAGTCAGTAATTAGTCTTAGCATCTTGGACGCAGAATATCAAGAATGTGACGTTAATGTCTCTTTGTATGAGACCCGTGAAGATCCGGGTTAGAACTGATCTTCAGTAACCCATTCTTCTCGTAAGAGGCGACTAAAGGGATCGGATGGTGACTCGCTGACTTGGTTTTCACATGCCACCGTATTCCAGTTGCGCCGACTGATGCTCACGCCGTTGGTCACTGGATTGTCTGGTCCAGACTCAGTCGTCACGTATAAAATATTGCATTATTGTGTCGTATAACTAAACTCACTCACTCTTTGTATGTGCTAGGGCAATGGAGTAGCCCAGTAGGTAAAGCGTTGACTCGTCACGTGGAAGTCACGGAAGGGATCCCCCACATGTGTACAATGTGTTGAGACCAGTTCTGGTGTCCACTGTGATGATATTGCTAGAATATTGCTATCGGCGACGTAAAGCTATCCTCCCTCACTTACTCACTCCGTATATGAACGAGGACGTGTTCCATAAGTGATGTGTGCCATATTAGCGAATTCTGGGAACACAATATAAAGACAGGTCGGGTCAGGAGCTCTTTAGAATCATGGTCATATAGCCAGATATAAAAACACAAAGTAACACATTTGACATAACCCACACAAACAGTCTGTGGGGTTTTCAGCCTTTTGTTGAGATGGGTCATCTATTTACAGTCGGGCCTGACAGCACACAACCAACGAAGGCATCCAGGTTGAATGATCAGTATCTGAAATCACGGGGATCTAATGTCCGCTTGACCATGATCATGTTCAATACTGAGTCAAAAAGAAACTCCACATTCTTTCTTCAGGGCATTATAAAAAGACCAAGAGATGTTAAGATGGTTAAATTGTTATTATTTCATTGCTGAGATATGTGTGATGTAATCGACACACTGACAATGCCACAATTAGTTCCGTTAGACTACACCACCGTTCCAAAACATGGTTATACAGAATGTCAAGTCACAATATGGTCGTCAGGAATTGAGTTTGGCAGCCGGCAACCGATTTCGAATGGTCTGTGAGGACAGTCGACCTCTAAACACCTCATCCCTGGTTCGTGTAACCGGTAGAAATCTGTCACGTAGGTGACGTAGGACGATTTGACGGTCTCAGTGACGTCGCACGTGGACGACCCGACCTTGGAAAAATATTTATCATTTTTAAAAATGATATTATTATTATTATTGAAGTTTCTTTTTTGTTTCAGTATAGTTACGTACGATGTGTCTGGAACATGGGCTGTTCCACAAAAACTGTCTATGTACAGAAAAAACGTACACAAGGAACCTATCTATGCAGTATATTGTGTGTGGACTCATGATCCCTAAATACATCGTTGTTTGATGCATACATATTTGATTTCAAGATCTCCCTGACTGTCCTCCGGGTGCATATCGCAGAACAGGGAACGGCAGTCGTTCATGCTACACCTTCCATACTACATCCGCTAGATGGTCCAGATGTCATGAGGCTTGTAAAGAAGAGAACTCGGCTTCACACTTGGTTGCCATCGACTCTGAGGAAGAACAGAAGTTTCTGATCAACATCATCAAGAACGACCCAGGTGAGACAAAAATCAAGACAGGGTTATGGTTCATAGTTACAGCAAATCAGATGTTGTAAGAAAGAAAAACAACGCTTCCAGTGTTGGGCTAGAGATGGCTCTCAGATATGAGTGTCTAAGACCAAAGTTAAAGTTTTTTAAGGCCAATGCTGACCTCGCACAACAGTGTCAGACATGTTGTGACAACGTTCAAACAATGTTCGACACGGTGCTAAACTCATCAAAGTTTCTCACTCGATCTATATTCACTGACTGCCAGTTAGCACACTTTGAAAAAAGCGAAAAATAACATGGCGAACACAAATTATTTTCTAATACGAGGCATCCCACGAAATTGTTGTATCTTTGCTTTATTATAGGAAGGATTAAATCCACCCACGCATTCACCAATTATCCAACCACTCATTCACTCACCCTGTTTCTCTACTAGCACTGACGGCAGCTGGTAGTTCCGGCTTCTTCACTTCGGGCAACGACGAGGAGACCGAGAACAATTTCAGATGGACAGGTATGGATACACCTTACTCCATTAGTTATACCAACTGGTATCCAGGGCAACCAAACAACGTAGGATCCAACCAGCATTGCCTACTCATGGAATATCCCAACGCGGACTACGAGTGGGGTGATATCGAGTGTAGCAGCGCATTCCCCTACATATGTGAAGTAGACCTGCCCGTGGCATCACCAGCAACCACCGCCTCTACATGAAGCAATGCAAGGTCATCATTATGTGGTGGTCCTTAGAAATAAAACATATATTTAGCAACTATGAATCTGTACTTGAATGTAAGTGTTATTCGTTATAATGAACGAGGAAAAAACACCAAAAACTTCTATTGGACGTACAAGGCTAAGAAAGGAGAAACTTACATGAAAGGATCACTGAAAATGGCACCAATGGACCATAAAAAATTACAAGAAGACATAACTGATAACATGAGTGAATCACATTGAAAATAAGTAACTTCACCATGCTTTTGCGAAAAGGATAAGCTTGTAGTGGACGTCACCTGGCACTCACAGAATACTTTGACGGTCAATTTTGATATCATTCAAAGTGCAAAGCCAGAGGAAGGTGAAGGTTGGAGACCCCGTGTATCACATGATGACTCTACTGAAAGAGATGGTATCCTATTCAACGTTTGGAATGCAACGGCCAAGAAGAAAAGAGCCAAGTTTGTAGATCTGGCAAAGGCTAAGAGTTCGATAATTGAGGATAACGCACTTTATAAAGTTTGAGCATGGCTTATCGCCATATCAGTCGAGTACTAGTACTCTCTCTTTATGAAGTCTGAGTATGGTTTAACGCCGCATTTAGCAATATTCCAGCATTATTTCCGCGGGGAACAGAGGTATAAGAGGCTTCACACATTGTATCCATGTCGTGAACGTAACCCGGGTCTTCAGCTTTACTAGCGAATGGTAGTGAGAGAATCCTTTGCCCTGATTAGAAAGAACCTAATAACAAACCTGAAAATGTGGTCAGTGTCGCAGATCACATTAGACCAGAGAATCAATGAGAACACAAGTTATCACGACTATAAGAGCGAGTCGTCAACACGTGTTCGTGAATCCAAAGAAACCAAAGATGAATGGGACTGCTAAGTCTTTGGGAAGTCGAGAAATTGTAGTATTTATTAAGACATTTTAATAATGAGCCCCTGATGGTTTGTGGCCTCAATCACAAGCCTTGACGTTTGTGAGCCACACACCAGGAAAGGACACAACACCACAGGAAACGTGAAGATCATGACATAAAACTACCCGTGAAGATCGACGTTGGAATTGATCTTCAGCAACACAATTGTCGTTAGAGACGACAAATGGAATCTGATAATTCTTTATTTCAAACATTTACTATATATTGGCCTCAGGCTACTTTCATGAAAACATACTACTGTCTACTTTGTTAGTAACACAGGTTACCATGTAGATTACACTTTCCAGGTAAAGTATGCATTCTAGCATGCTGTTGGGTTGAGTTCCACTCAGAATTCAAACCCACCCTCCCTCATGCACATACTCACCAGCACTCAAAGTCAGTCGTCTAACTTACCCAGCCACCATGGCTTCCACAAAGCTGGAAGTCGGACAACAGTTAGAGTAGAGTACCCGAAGTGTAACTTGGCGTGGTTCTCGGATGGGACTCAACCAAACAAAAGTACTAAAAACTATTTCATAGAATTTGTATTTACTGAGAAAATGTAAGCATAACATTTGTTACATTTGACCACATTGTACATTACAATGGCTTCTAATCTGATTACAGCTACTCACCACTTCCCTTTCAGAAATCGTCACTACCACATAACAACATTTTGTACTTTTTGATAAAGACAAGAACATCGTAGTTCTTTCAGCGTTTCACAAGTCATGGGAAGATAGCACTTTGAATCACAGAAAAAAATCTTCTCCTGTAGCAAGCTCATGGAAATCACTGTATTCGTGACGATTCAGGTTAGAATTGATCTTCAACTCGTGCTTGTCTTAAGAGGCGACCATCGAGATCTGGTGGTCGGGCGTGTTGACTTGGTTGACACATGTCATCGAAGACCAGTTGCTTAGATCGATGCTCATGCTGTTGACTCCTGGATTGTCAGGTCCAGACTCTATTATTTACAGACCGTCGCCATAAATAATATATTGCGTTCAACTAAACTCACTCACTCACTCACTCGGATCGCACTGCTCCCCTTTACTCAGAACACCAGTGGGGATCTAAGGCTCTAGTTCAAAGCCTTCTTTCACAAAGCGCTTAGGTGATGCTAAGTTATTACGCTGACCTTAGAGCAATGTTAAAGAATGGGAGTTAAGGTTAACTTTACTAAAGGCTGCTTCGTGAAAGGAGCCCCAGATCCTGTCAGACCGACCTTTCATCCAGCAAATCGGATATTCGCTTTGCAAAATGTTTTAAGGAAAGTCTGAAAGCTGATTCTGGCCATGCAACCTTAATAAGTGTAATGCAACGAATTCCAAGTATTCAAATCACATTTGAAATAGATTATGTTCCGAAGATAAAGTGACACCTTCAGCCCATGAAACATGTCTTCAGGTACTTTCATGACATTATATTGTGCACATGTACTTGAGGATAGAATCTTGGCAATAACGTTAGAAGTTATGAAAATACACCACTGAAAACAAACTATTCATATAAAACGCTTTGACTGAACATGAATCATAGTCTGAAATGAGAGATCAAATCGAAAGTTTCGAATGGCATTTATTGTATTGATACCCTTTACAGCTGTAGTCGTGGAACTATTGGTGGCATTTTTCTGCCAGGTTCGACATCAGCGAATCATTCATTCCTCTGCTTCCAAACAACATTCTTTTGTTAAAGGCACTTGGTTCCTGATAGCAAAGGTTCTACCCCAAAGTTTACACATTTTCTGACAAAATCCAGTATACAACAATGACGTTGACAGTCTTTGCTAAACTTCACCCGAATACTGGACTCAGAAAGTCACCAGAATCTCCTAAACTCATATTCCTGGGTACCTTCAGCAGTCTCCTACCAAGACTTGTCAATGTCAGTTACCTGTCTTAATGTTGGAAATATACATCGTGCCCAACCTTCGGAGTGCCCGTGATTGTTTTGGGCCTGTCCTTACCCTTGTACCACATGGCGGTGCTGGTGCTGACATGCCTGAAGCTACAGTTGGTGTCCTCGAAGTCACAGAACATCTGAAAAATGCTTTGCTTGTGGGAGGAAAGCAAACCCCACCTGAGACTCTGACTAGTGTAGCGAAACCAACCAACACGGGTGTAGTACTGGTATTCCTATACTTTGCCACTCATATTATTTTTAGTGAACCTTTCGTGTAATTTTCCGTGATCCATTTTTGTACTATTGATGATATTTTGATGTACTTTTCTGGATAAATTCATGCAGCTTCCTGATTTCTTTTTTACGTTCAATGATATTTGTTTGGTCTAATTACTTGGGGTTGGAGTATATATTTATGAATAATATATACATTCAAACACAGATTCATAGTTAAAATACATCTTTTATTTGTAAGGACCATCACTTAATGATGGCAATGTCTAGGATTCCTTATTTTCACATGGTCGCGGGCAAGTCCACTTCACAGATGTAGGGGAATGAGCTGGAACACTCGTTATCGTTCCACTCGTAGTCGGCGTTGGGATATTCCATGACTAAGCAGTCCTGCTTTAATAGTACGTTGTTTGGTTGCCCTGGATACCAGTTGGTATAACCAATGGAGTAAGGTGTATCCATACCTGTCCATCTGAAATTGTTCTCGGTCTCCTCGTCGTTGCCCGAAGTGAAGAAGCCGGAACTACCAGCTGCCGTCAGTGCTAGAACAGAAATAGGTTGAGTAAATGAGTGGTTATATTGGGTGAATGCATGGGTAGATTTGAGAAAGCGGGTAGCTAATCAAAGACACTTATTTGGTAAATTCTATAAAACAACTACGTGGGATGCCTCGTGTTGGAGAATTGGTGTTTGCCATATTTTGTGCTCACTTCAAAGAGTGCTCACAGGCAAACAGTGAATATATGATACCAACGATGGCAGATCGAGTGAGAAACTGTTGGGTTTCGAACAATACTTCAGTTATATAACGGCCTGTCGGCTACATGTGCGGAATCGGTCCTTGCCTTGGGAAAATGACTTAGACGCTTAGGTCTTTGAACCACTTCTGACCTAAAAGTGGAATTCATTACACCTACAGCATATTCTGATTTCATTAACCCTTAGATCCGTCTTATATTTTGTCTTACCTGGGTCGTTCTTGATGATGTTGACCAGAAACTTCTGTTCTTCCTCAGATTCGATGGCAACCAAGTGTGAAGCCGAGTTCTCTTTTTTACATGCCTCTTGACAATTGGACCAATTAGTGGGTGTGGTGTGGAAGGTGTAGCAGGAACGACTGCCGTTCCCTGTTCGACGATATGCACCCGAGGGACAGGCAGGCAGAGCTGAAATAGAAAAAACCCATGACTATACAGTCAGACATTATTTGGCTTTATGTAATGTTTTGTTCGTTTGTTTATTGTTTGATGCCGCACTCAACGCCATTCCAGCTATATGGCTGCGATGTTTAAATAGCCGAATCTGGTCCAGACAATCAAGTGATGAACATCATGAGCGTCGGAGCGTTCGGGATACAGTGACATGTGTCAACCAAGTCAGCAAGCCCGACAACCCGAACCTGTTAGTCACCTCTTACAGCATGCATAGGATCCTCATGACAATCTAATCCAGGTAGCTAACGTCATGGCTCATGAGCCATCATACCATATTTCGCGCTTTAGTGCACGGGTTACCGCTGTACGCAGTCATTTCAGCTCGATGTAATACACTCTTTCCGGACACATTTTGTTAAGCAACAACGTGACTTTGATACTGGACCTCTGGAGAAATACAACGGATACACGTGTTGTGAACGTTAAGAGAGACTGCATGGGCACTGTAGTCGGACTGAATTACTTCGTTATTGTGTGTCATCAGATCCTATTAGAAGCATACTTTACTCCTAATTTCAACCTTCCCTTAAGATCCGGATTAGCATATATCCGGGATGTTTGTACACCTGGTCACATGGACATGCTTCTCAGGAGCTCCTGACCCGACTTGCCCTAGCACACCGCATTTTTTGGAACACGTTCTCGTTTATGTACATTCTATACATTCTACGTTAGTGAGTCAGTATGGTTTTACGCCGCTTTTAGCTATATTTCAGCAATGCCATGACGGGAGACACCGTAATTAGACTCCACACATAATAACCATATGGGGAATCGAACCAAGTCCTCTCCGCGACGAGCCACCGCTTTACCCACTCGGCTATCATACTGCCCATGTACATAATAAGAGTTATTGAAGTCAGCTTCTTGTTAATGCGCCAAAGATGCTAAAAGTACTAGTCAATCAATTTCTACTATCGCATTACGGGCCCAAAATATGAAGAGCAATGGTTATCATCTGACAAAATTGGAAGCAATTAGCATAGCAATTAATGTCAAATTGTTTATATTTACGTCTGACTTACTTTGACACGCTCTGTCGTAGACGTAAATGTCGTCGATGGCGATGTTTCCATATGTGCCGTGGTACTCGGAATTCGATGGAGTGACGCGTTCGTAGTAACTACGCGATGTTCCTTCAAACACTAACTGAAACAGGATTTAAAATATAATGGTTTCATGTCGTGTGACATGAAATATCGTTAGTCAAAAATATGTTCGAAGTGTCTGCGTGGTGTTTTCAAAACCACTGAAAATGATAAAAAGAAATATTTGTTAAACGTCGGAGGTTTCAACATCCTTGTACCGCATGCATCCATGCACAAACTATCTGATTATAATAACCAGGGATAACCTGCGTTGCTTTTGAATCGCTAGACGTTCATAGCCACATGACTTATCCCACCGGGTACCGCTCTTCTGCTTGGTGAACAAAGGCAATTTTGAACAAACCTTCTGGCCAAAGGTGAGACCATTGTTGTCCCTGAAACTCTCAGTCGTCATTTGTCTACGACGAATTACCGATATAATTCTAAAAAGTTACAATACAATAATGATTAGTTCTTGATGAATGGGATTTTCTCCAGTGTGCCCTCTTAGCAGGCTACAAATTTCTCATACCCCACAAGGAAATGACGTGATCCCTTGCCGGTGTCAGTATATTCCGGGTCATAACTGGTCTTCAAAGACCCATGCTTGCCATAGGAGGCGACTACCGTCATCAAATCCCACATGAGTAGATTATTGCTCATGATGTTGATCACCTGGTGTGTCTGGTCCAGAATGGATTAGTTGTGTGAATAGGAGACAAAGACATTGTTTTTCTTTTTGCTGGTTGCGTGTAGATTGTAATTTGATAAACTTGATTTGAAACCAGCATAGGTTTACTTGGATCCAGTGTGTTCACCGGGTTGAAGAAACACCGCTGACATACGTGTCATCATCCTCGATATCGCCACGGTATACGTTCCGATCTTATGCCCTGGAGATATCGAGGATGACTTGTCATGTGCGACACAACAATCAAAACTCGTGTAATGGATGCGGTGCTTTGATTAAAAATAATTTGTTTAAAATTTGTTGAGGTTACTGAAAGGGCGAGTAGTGACGAATGTTTACATGCTTGATAGGAATCAATATGATATGTGCATGTCTCAGTACCCGTGTTTGTACGAATTTTTAGACATGAAAATTAGACCTCTATCAGTTACCGATCGAAACCGAGTGAGCGTTACAAGATAAAACATGGTCTGACGGCTTTTTATGAGAGTGGGACAAGGCATATCAATGTCTACGCATAAATTCTGCAAACAACCAAAATCTTAACAATACACTTTGTGTTATAAACCAGAGTTCCAAGAAAGATATAGAGAAATAAGTCCTAAAAAATGTTTCCAGATACTTGACGTCAGTATTTTGCAGTGATCATTTGAGAAAATGACATGACGTCACTTGTAAAAGGAATGCTCAAATATTCCATCACACATTTAACGTTTCATCAGATCAGATCTACACTACTGGAAAACAAACCACTTACCATTACAGTCGTGAAGGAACGACAATACGTACATGGAAAGGCTTCGAAGTAAACAAAGAGCCGATGTTAATCACTCCCCGTTTCCATTTGGAGGACACCTGACCAGATCTACTCCACAGTAGGTACCTCAGACCGTTGCCAATCTGTGGCATATGATGAGCGATTATAGTTTTCGCTGCTTTCAGCAATATCAGGACACCAGGAAAAGCTTCACACATTGTACCCATGTGGGGAATTGAACCTGGGTCTTAAACCACAATGCTACTCCACCGCCCCTGTGATACACAATACATACAGATGATAAGACGGTGCACTGTGGATTGAATCCACCACTAGACCCTTGTGGAAATGTTTTCACGCAGGTCCTTTGAGACTTTGTATGGTTTTCTTCTCCCAGCAACTAATCATGTTGACAAAATGTAGTGTTACAAGGATGAAAGTTACAATATACTGTGGAAAACTGTGAATAAACCGTTTCAATGTTTCTTTCCAATTTGCTTTAACGTTCAAACGGGATTCAACTTTAAGTCAATTTCTCCACGAGACTTATATTCGCATTCATATTTCAAATAGTTATTTGCCTCTCGGGAGTATACTCGCAATATCAGTTCTGGACGAGTTTGCCACTACGAGTTATCTCGTTCGAGTTGCATCAATCACGTTTTTTAAATCACGTTTCACATACTGGCAAAATATGCACAAGAAACAAAAGTCTCTGGGCGTTCTTTCTTACCGCCAAAAAGACGATTGATTGATTGTACCTGTTTCGCCAGCATGTGGAACATGTTCTAAAGTACCACCCATATAGCTATGAGATAACTCGTAGAGGCAAATTCGAGCAGATATCGATATTGCGAGTACACTCGAAAGAGCCACTGTGTACGTTGCATTAAGTGAATGAGTGAATGAGTGAGTTTGGTTTTACGCCGCTTTTAGCAATATTCCAGCAATATCACGGCGGGGGAGACCAGAAAATGGGCTTCACACATTGTACCCATGTGGGGAATCGAACCCGGGTCTTCGGCGTGACGAGCGAACGCTTGAACCACTAGGTTACCCCCACCGTCCCTTGCATTAAGTATTTAAGTTAAGGGGAAGAGAGAGTAAGTTTATTTTTAAGTCGCTTCTAGCAATATTCCAGCAATGTCACGTTAGGGGACATCAGAAATTGGCTTAACTCATTGTACGAACTGTCCACATCGACTGACGACCGGACGCTTTTAACCAATAGGCTACCCCACAGCCCGGCGGGTAAGGGGATAAAACGTGTGTACACTTACTTTGACATACACTTTGAGATCCTGTATGTCATGTCCGAACATATTGTACCAGAACTGGAGACAGTAGGCTGGTGATGGACTGAACAGGGGCGACTTTAGCAAGGCGGATGATTCCCTCTTGTACCATAATGCCGATCGACGAGGGTTGATGTACATGTAGTGTCCTGTGGAGATAGTCGGCGAAGAATGATGCTTCATTCGTCTTGTGCTATTTGGAATGTCAAGATCAAAGTAAAAAGAGATAAGTCCATAGCCTTTGTGTACAACGATCGTGCAAGAGCACGTCAACAGTGTGTGTTCTACATCTCCAGATTCTTATGGAAGATATCTCTGGTCTTCTTATCCCAGCGACATTCACTTGGTGAATGTAATTATTTGATACATACATGGATGTTGGGTTAGTTTCAGTCCTTCAGAAATATGTCCTGAAGCAATCTCCATGTTCACCAAATATATCGGTAGATCTGAAGACATTAAGTTCAGCCACCTTCAGCCACCCTACCAGTCAGCCACCCTACCAATAGCAAAAGTGGCCTTCGAGATTGCTCGTCCTAACCTGCAACCTCGACAAGGTTCACACGACACATATGTGATAAACTCTGCACTCCCTATCCAAGATTGTATTGCAGAAATATGAACCTGGAATTTAAAATTCAATGACAAAAAGAAAGAAGCCCGACACTGCCACTCCTGAAAGTGGCACAGACCCTGTCCCGTCGTCGGAGACGACGTCATCGCGCAGCTGTGATAGCTAAAACTTTAGATGTCGCCTTCGAGGAAAGTATGTCACCTCAACCAACACTCAGTGCCCTTTCTACATCCTTCTACGTCCACATTTTAAACATCAGTAACATCCGTCACTTTTTGGACCATAATACCTCCAAACCTTGTGACCTCCAAACGTGACTGCAACTCTCTCCACTTTACTATTCCTGGATATCTGCTTTCCAAAAGTTATATACTCCCCAGGGAGTTGAGATTAAAATACGATGTGCTGTTGAGATTGACATCCAGTGATCGAGGGGAAAATACCAGCGCCTTCAGCATGCACTAGTGCGTGGATATGTGCGCTATATAAATATCCTATCTATCTATCTATCTATCTATCTATCTATCAAAGGTGAAAGAAGAATCCAAAATTTCGCTGCTCTAGTAACTTCACTCTCTCCTAATATCCTTCAGAATCAATTTCAAGCTTCTCCTCATGACCCACAGCTGCATGTATGATAATGACTTTCCCAAATATCTGTGGAATCTTGTAACACTCCAAACTTCCAGCAACTCCTGCTCTCCCAGCCAAGACCACCATGGGTGCCATAGCATTCTCAGCTTCAGTTCCGCTACTCAAGAATAGTCTCCAAATCAGTATCAGATCAGATAATTCATCTGTGAAGCCCCCAAAGAGCCCCCAAAACCCATTTGTTCAGGACATCCATGCCATAGTCTTTCAGACATAATATTACAGCACCGTTGAGCAAATACTGTTTGGAAACATCATTGTCATCAAACTGTTGCTACTCCCCACTACGTTGTCTCGATTCGGTGGTGTATGACGGATTATGACCTTGTTGCCACGATTCTACCCACAATTCTTCTTCAAAGTCGTCAGTGGTACAGTAATCCATCTTTACTCCAACATAAAACTATCTCGTGGCACTCTCAACCGTTTAGAGTCCCCCCAAAGTCAATGAAGTATCATAATGCTAACTATATTTCATGTCTAACCGTTAGGAGTGCCAAGTGTATGATCATTCCAAGGTCCCGTGTGAGTGCTCAGCTTCCCACTGCCTCTGTACCACTTGAGGGTGTCGTTGCTGGTCAGGGTGTAGCCGCAGGTGCTAGAACTGTCGAAGTCACAGAAGGTCAGGTTGTAGTTCACCACTGAAAGGAATGAGTCTAGTGTTAATTAGTGGGTTTGGTTTAACACTGCTTACCCATGCTGGATACATGTCTCTATTTACAAAACAAATAATGAACATTGAATTGTGTAAATAGTTTCACTTTGATTGAATATTGCTTTTGAAACAAACCGGGTTTGACAGTGGTGGTAGTCGTACGTGTAGTCGAAGATGTATTCGTGGATATAGTCGTCACTGGGGTGCTTGAAGCACAGTCCGGACGTTTTCTGCAGCTGTCTAACTCACTCTGTAGGAGTCTAATTTCATCTTCTTTTCCCAACAACAAGCTTTGTAGCTGTTCTACGCTTAAATCGCGATATGGAGACGATGACCGGACTACTTTCTGGAATATAAAGTGCTTCATGTATTACTTGTGAGGTTATAATGTGTCTGTTTTGTGTATGTGTATGTGTTTGTGTTTGTGCGTGCGTGCGTGCGTGCGTGCGTGCGTGTGTGTGTGTGTGTGTGGTTAGACGCCGTACTCAACATGATTCCATCCGCATAAAACCACTTCAGACTAAACTGCTCCTATGCAATCCATCGATGTTCACAAAATAGCGAGTCATTGAATCGATTAGTGAAAAGGAATAGTTAAGATCTAAACTGTCAGCCTTTCAAAGCAAATCAAAGGACCTACAGTTTTCGAAAAGCATGCTATATTTTCCTCAATAAGATCCTCAGCAACTGCCACTTCCAGTGTAGCTAGCGAGCGCTTGTAAGTTATTCAACGAGATCCTTGTGCGATAGATAGATAGATAGATAGATAGATAGATAGATAGATAGATAGATAGATAGATAAATGTTAATGCTGACAATCATAAATAGAATGCATTCATACTCCTGCCATCTGTTATGACTGCATAAGTCGTTTCATAAATATATTATTACAGGGGGCATAACCGTGCTTGAAGCACATAACGGACTTTACCGAAGACTTAAGTCTTGCAACAGTACGTCTCAAATTGTCTTACAGTATCACCTACCGTATTCTCAAGCTCTTCAATCTTCTTCGTCATCAACGCCATGGACGCCTTCATCAGCGTCACGTCATTTTGTACAGCGGCACAGCAGGAGGTAGAGGCGGTGGTGGCGGTGGTTGTCTGAGTGTCGCACTGACCCTCGTGGCCGAGTTTGACACTGTACACACACTGACCATTCATGAAGCTACATCCAGGGTCAAATGTGTCCCCATACTGGAGCAGGGACAACAGCAGTAACAGCGCAAGCATGGCAGCGTTGTGGCACATCGCAGTTGGGCGTCCTGCTTAAAACTCTTTAATCAGTGTTCCTGTGATAAGGTGCGAGAAAACTTCCACCTGCGAAGTCCCCATACATGTAAAGTAATGCTCGGCAGAAACTAGAGGCCGCAAAATATTACGTAAAAATTCACACAAAAACAAGGAGTGATCAAAGCATACTGAGCCAAGTCACCATCCTTTTCAGGAGCAAACACGTTTACGAATCGCCTAAACGCCGCAAAAAATCCAACACGACTTTTCATGATCTAACAGGAAATGCAGGTGCGTTTTACAGGTGTACAACAGTCATGTAAGTAACACAGTAGTAAAGAGAACACAAATAATGTGCCATTTCTGTCGCAATGGTCGAACAAGGAGCCAACCTTAAAGTCATTGCCAAAATCTTGGACCACTACCAATCAACTGCCATAGACTGATGTAACGACTAAGACAAACAGACAATTCTGGTTCAAACACACAAAGGAACACTCACTCATTCACTCTATTTCCGTCCTAGTCTTGATGGTGGCTGGTAGTTCCGGCTTCTTCACCTCGGACAACGGCGGAGATAACGTGAATAATTTCAAATGAACAGATATGGCAGTTTCTAAAGCCATTGGCTATAATAACTGGTATCCAGGGCAACCAAACAACGTAGGATCCAGAACTCCAGATAAGCTGTGCATTTGTGTAAAATGCGCTATAGAAAAGTTGAAATAGGCAAGAAATACATGTCAGCGTATGAAAAACACTAAATATATATACACATGAGCATTAATTCGGCACCACCAAAAATAATTGTCGATCGTAACAAAAAGGGACGTCAAAACAGAGATGTCAACCAGTTATATCTAAATACACATGTAGCTAGCATGAAATTCACGTGGTGACTCACCTGCATGCTTTTCATGCTTAAGTTCCGTCATGGTACAAGTGACTGAGGGGTATAAGAAGGTGAAATGGTGTACAGTGTTGAAATTGAACTTTTTTGGACATGCCGAGGCGCCGGTTATCTGAAAATACCAGATGGCAGATTATTGGTATGCATGAAGCTGGTTTGTCCTGTCGCAGCATTGCGTCCAGATTGAATACCAATAACACTGTCATTGGTCGCCTTGTAAGGAAACATGCGGCCACTGGTTACGTCATGGATCGTCCACGATCAGGAAGGCCGAGAAAGACCACACCCCGTGATGACCGTACCCTAGTTCGCTTATGTGAGACGCAGACCCATGACCAGTGCCAAAGATCTCAGACAACATACGACAAACTGTTATGGATGTCACGTTTGGCTGAAAGAGCACAGAACTTCAGTAGAAAAATCAGATCTAAAGTCAGCCCTTTCTGAACACATTGTGAACAATCCGTCACACTCCATTGACTGGCAAGCAACAACCATCATAGCATAGAACATGACTGATTGGCGACGACGCAAAATTTCAGAAGTTGTCAACATCAAGTGATTAGCTTCATGTACATAACTAGTATATATATATATCCTGTTCAACTGTTAGTTATCAACCACCTGACAAAACGTTGTGAACGCACTAAAGTAGAAGTTGACATCCATAACATTTTGTTGTATATTAGAATACCGACTTCTAAATGACTCTCAAGAACTTCTCAGAGAACAATGGAGTGGGTGTTCGTCTCTCGGCCAGCACTATCCAAAGGAGGCTCAGGTCTCCTTGCACATCTTCCTATCAGACTTCCTTTACTCACTGATCTCCTATGATTGCAAGCTGAATCTTATCACCAGTCAAGGGACACTCAATGGTCAGAGATACCAACAGGAAGCACTGGAAGCTGCTGTTGTCCCGCATTTTGATAACCACCCCCTCGCCAGTCGGCCAGTATTTATGGACGAGAATGCTAGGCCCCATCGTTCCAGAGCTGCACTGGCAGAACAACGCATTTGACAGATTACCTTGGACTGCGAGAAGCCCTGATCTCAAGCCAACTGAGCATTTATGGGACCATCTGGGGTGTCATGTTCAAGTAAGGGATCCACCTGTTCCAAACCTACAGGAATTAGCCCAGGCTCTTGATGACGAATGACACAGGATTCCAATGATGCGTATTCGGCGTTTGATTTCCAGCCCGAGGGGGAGGGTTGCAGCAGTTATCCGTGCGAGGGGAGGATACACCAAATAGTGATGTCACCATTACTGTTAGGCTTAGGATTGAACAGTGAACGTTATTGTTTGAGAACTTTGTGTACGTTGGACCACAGGCATTGTCTGTGTGACCATAGTTTTGGACCGTCAGTAAATTACAGCCAAAAGTAGCAACAGTGCTGGTAGTTGATTGATTGACACTTTAGATGGTTCAGTTAACGAAATTACCATGCGTTTGGTTTCCTTATCATGAATGACCAGTGAATGAATCTTATAGCATGACAATGGGTGGTGTTTAAATATAAACCTAAAGTGTACTTTTCACTTTATATTTGTTCATCTCTTTATTTCCCAGAAAGACCGCATTTGAGGTGTTTGTTTTGGAGGGACAAGTTTTACTTTTCTTTAGTAAGACCGCTTCCCAGGGTTTACTTTTCCTAAGTTTATATGAACATCAACATTCAAATGATACATGAATCTCTGAAATCAATTGAAAAATATCGTTCAAGATTAAACCCACAATACAAAGCTTTTACCAACGTGGATTGGTACCGCAATTCCTTCATACGTAGGCTGATGCTCTACCGCACGGCCACCGGGCCAAAGAACAGGGAGGGGTTAAATTATCAATTTATAGTTACTGACATTAAATTGTTACTACGCGCGCTTCTGTTATCGTTATGTAGCTTCATTAAATGATAATCTACATTGTAATTACCCATCATTGAGGGTATATTTGTTAGACAAAGTAAAACCATCGGGATACCCCCTCTCACCACCCCACCACCCTACCACCCCGCCCCCTCTCTCCCTCTCCTCTCCTCCTCTCTCCACTCTCTCTCTCTCTCTCTCTCTCTCTCTCTCACACACACACATACACACACACACACAAGGGATATGAAAAAAAGCACAAGTGTTCCCTTATTTTTTCCAGGTGTCTTCACAGGCTTTTTATCGCCTAGCAAGGGAACGCTTGTCTTTTCATGTGATCCCATATTTTGTCCCTTACGCTATGTCAAATAAACAATGCGCATTTACCCAATACACCAAAAGCACGTTGCGTATAATATCAGTTCAAGCTAATCGAACTTAAAGTTTTTCTATCTTTAATTATCAGAGATTAAACAAATCTTGAATAATTCTAACCGCAAGTAAAATGTGCAACAGAAGTAGAACACTAATCGAAGTTCATCAACCCTTCACTGATTGGCCCATCTGTGTATAGCGACCAATCAAATACCTGTTTTCTTTCAATAAACAAACGTCACGATATGGCTGAAATATTGCCGATGTGACGTTAAGTATTAACTCACTTAAAAAACAAATCGATAATGGTGAGCAACTGTGCTAGAAAACTCCCACACGCCTTTTGAAAAGGAAGAGTGAAGAGCTGTTATATCATCAAATAGCCATCTTGGTATTTTGTTTACCACCAATACGGATGTCCAGAAAGACACATATCATGTCTTACCGCACCTGTGGGTAAAGCTGTATTAGTTATAATCTGCCGTTGTTGGGTGGATTTTGGATTATTCCATTAATGTATAAAGCAATGTTGCACCACATGAAACTTTCAAAAGTATGGGTATAATACCGACACGACCAAAGCTTATCTGGAGCTCTGGCATCCGATCAGCGTTGTTTAGTCATGGAATATCCCAACACGGACTACAAGTGGGGCGATAACGTGTGTTGCAAATAATATCCCAGTAGGTGTGAAGTGGACTTGTCCTTTCCTGTACTAGCGATAACCACTTCAACAGGACGTATCGTACGAAATGGTCGCTTTTGACTGTCGGACGTAATAAACTAAAGATGTATGCATGTACCACACTGGTGCATTGTTGAATGATTGTATTATGCCTAATTATAAAAGATCAACGACAGGCAATAACTAAAATATATTTTGGACTAGCCCTGGGTTTTAAGCGTCCGCTTGTCACGCCGAAGACCCGTGTTCGATTCCCTACATGGGTACAATGTGTGAAGACCATTTCTGGTGATATTGCTGGAATAGTGCTATACTCGGATAAAATCAAATGCGCTGACTCATTCGAACCGGTTCACCCACAATGATGTGACGACAGTCAGTAGCAATAACTGTCTATACGCTGGGGGTAGTCCGGTCACCTACGGTGCCACAATATTCGGTGATGGAATTCAATAACCTTGAGTTCGAATCCCGATTATATTTCTTGGTTTGTCAGCCCGATACCTTTGCTTGTAGGTTTCAAAACGTGGTGAAATCAGGGACCTGCATCACTCGCGGCTTTCCTCTTATAAACCGCCGACATGTGCCAACAGGAATACTGTTGCAGTACTGAGCGGCACAAGCCTTTCAGTAGCTCTATATACAGGCATGACTAATTATGTTAAATGTTGAATGAAGGGAAAGAAACCTTTGAGGTGAAAGGAACTGAGGAATTGTGATTCAGGGATAATGTCATAAATAGTAATCGTACTGACGATAAGATGTGTATCGGATTTCACAAAACACAGTCCTCAAAAGGTATTGTTCATTTGTTGAATGTTGCTAAATTGAAATTTCTTTCTTTCTGTGTTTATTTGAATGCCGTGATCAGGCTTCCTTTACATGGCATTTCTTATGGCTATGTTTAGTGAGTTTAGTTTTACGTCACACTAAGCAGTATTCAAGCTATATTGCGACGGTCTGAAATATTTGAGTTTGGACCAGACAATCCAGTGGTCAACAACATGAGCATCGATCACTGCATTCGATGGGATTCGATGACATGTGTCAACCAGGTCAACAGCCCTGACCACCCGATTCCTCAATACAAAAGATTATATTCATTGGTACAATGATAACAAATGTATTGGAAAAATATTATCTATTAAACTGTTGACATTTAAGTATCGGCTCAGAACCTTCATGATATTACACACATTATGAACACATAAACAGTTGTAAGAGCAATAAAGATTAAACGCTAACAGGGACAATCTTTTTGAGAACAGGAAAATACTTAATTCGGATCAAAGAGAGCTTGTGCTTGTGCAGCTATTTGTACCGAAAAGGATCAGTGCAAGCCGGAACCTGAATGATTGATTGTTTGTGAAATGTTTCGACGTTCTCAAGATATCCAGCAGTGATCCTTCTGGTTCATATACTTTTGGATGTGTTTGATGAAGATAACAGATGTGAGAGGGCAATTCTATTCTTGCTTGCATGAGCACTTCATGTAAAGCTTTCAAAACTGATGAAAGGTGTGATCAGTTCAGATGCACATACAATGTATGACCATGTTTAACATACGATACACAATGTATTCTATACACATATAGCGATCACACTGAGGAATGTCTTTCATAACTTGGTCTCACAATATATTTCCTCAAAGTCTTCTTAAGCCTCACAAGGCAAATTCTGGGCATCCCGTGTCTTTCCCAGTAGGAATATCTTCCTCTTTTCAATGTGAGAATCCAGAGTCGTCAATATGGTAAAGCGTTAAGTCTAGTTCATGCCAGAAGCCAATGGTCAAATATTGATACTGCTGTCGACAGAGCTGAGGGCGTGAGACAGGTCCAAGAACAGTTGGTGTTTGTGCTGGGGGATGAAGTCGCTAGTCTGCAGGATATCTATTACTTCCTCTGCAACATAGATGTTGAACATAGCCGTGCTCCCAGCCAGTGGATGAAAGAAAATCACAGAAAATGCAAATTAGAAAACCGTTAGCCAGGATGAAAGGTATACGCTCAGTAAAAGATTTATCAAGGGTGAGTGAAAATGGAAATGTCTCAAGCTATCAATACAACAGACTGCTAGGGTACTCTAACAGTATCACCCGCCACTCACCCTTAAAGAGAAAATCTAAGCGGTTGTTCATACCAGGAAAGGAACAACACCTGCAAAATAATAACAATCAGTTTGAACTGAAACTGGAAAGAAACTGGGCAAATATGCCTACCTCTCAGGCCAGCAATCAGTACTTTGATGTCCACGGACTCGAACTCGGCGACAACCTGTTTTCCAAGAAAATATGTTTTACAAGAACTAATTAGATGGCTACATCTGCATTGTAAAGAGCGATGCGTTACAATGTGGATATATGTGAATGCAAACTGAATGCAATTCAGAAGTTACACACATCTGTGTTTTGAGAAGCACGGAGTATTCAGAGTATATTCTTGTAACTGAATGTTGTGATGTTGCCACTACAGCAGCCATTAG
This sequence comes from Haliotis asinina, assembly GCF_037392515.1. Classification (NCBI taxonomy): domain Eukaryota; kingdom Metazoa; phylum Mollusca; class Gastropoda; order Lepetellida; family Haliotidae; genus Haliotis; species Haliotis asinina. The sequence goes on from NC_090281.1 coordinate 77,842,069, forward strand.
TTTTATCCCTATAACAACAATATCTTATTCAATGTGACACGTGAAGATCTGATTTAGAATTGATCTTCAGTAACCCAAGCTTGTCGTAGAGAGCAACTTACGGGATCTGGTCGTCAGACTCGTTGATTTGGTTGACAAATGTCATTGTATTCCAGTTGTGTAGATCGATGCTCATGCTGTTGATAACTAGATTGTTTGGTCCAGACTTGATTATCTACACACCGACGCCATACAGCTGGAAGATTGCTGAATGAGGCGTAAAATTTTACTCACTCGCTCGCTCATTCAATGCCATCTGATAAAAGCCTCGGAATGTACAAGGGCGACACATTGAGGGAATGTCCTCTATAGCATCCAGAAGGTAATAACTTATTTTTAGTGTTTAAGGAGATGTCGTAGTGATGTCGCACGCAAAGCATTGTGACGCAACATCGTTGTAACTATGTCTCCAGTGGTAACTTTAGTAAGAATATTTCTTATGTCATCATCACTGAGAGGATATGTCACATGTCTGTTCGTGGGTTATCGTATAACACATCACTTCTTCCGCCAGTAACTGGTAAACATCATCAGATCAAATTAATCAAAGATCGGAAGATAACACTAGAAGCATATATTCCCGAACAATACTTTCATTATTTGTATTCTTTAAGGAGTATATTACTAGTAGTAGTACCTACCCTGGACAATGCTTTCACACCCATGGTGTCAATAAAGTTGATCCCTGTCATGTCCAAGATGACACAGGTGATATGGGAGTCATTCTGGGATTCTGGCTCCGTCGGTTTTCCATTCTCTCTCGTGGTTCCTTCGAATTTCACCTTCCGTTTGTTCGTGTTTGTACTCTGTAAGTATGAGTAAAATACAATCGTTTTGTTTATCATGACTTGAGTAAATGAGTGACGCAGTTTGTTTTAACGCCACTTGTAGCAGTTATGCAGCATTATCACTGCAGGGGGCTCCATAAATGGGCTTCCCACATGGCACCTACGTATACGTAATGAACCGATCCTGGATCTTCTGCGTGTTACTTTAACCACTTGCCTATCCCACCGTCCCGTCATGATCAGGCCAATATATCTGGTCCTCGTGTTATCTCCCACTGTGTTGATTATCCTGTTACGATAATTAACTTCACCCATGATTGAGAATCATATAGCTTTTGTCGGCATAGAATAAGGTACACAGTCTCCGCTTACTCCCTTTCCCATTGGCAAGATTCAATGGACGTAATATGTACCATCAATTATACAACAATATTACTTTTACACAATAATGTTAAAAAGAGATATGATCCATCAAATACAAGCATTACTGTTACACACTAAGGCATTACTCATCAATGTTAAATACCTGTTTCTTCTTCTCCCTTTTTCTTTGTTCAGTTTCCTGGGCAGCTCTCTTCCTCTTTATCTTCATGGGATCGATACCAGAATTGGTGAAAGATTGAAGAACAAACTGTTCCGAATTTGCAAAATAGAGAGGCGCTTCAAACGACAAGATCACCGTGTGCGAGGGAATCTTTACCTGAAGATGAAAAGAATATATGCTCACGAACATGAATCATAGCCGGAATTGCGTCAGTCGCATAGCTGCTTTACATTCACGTATTGAGTCACGAATTACATTTATTTGTTTGTAAAATATCATCATAATGACCAGTTACGTAAAACGCTGTAAAACAGACCGATCATTAGTTTCACTGCCCTCGTGATTAAGGTTGTAAAAATCTTTTGCATTAAACGTCTGAATTTGAACCATTGGAAACTTTAGAAAGTGATTTGGAGAAAATCTGCTTCAGCGGGTATAAACCAGTGACTTTAACCAAGAGGTGTCTGTCAAATATTATGCAAGTGTCCATACCGTCATTTCTGCTGTGGAGTAGTCTATATACCATCTGTTGTTGGACACTAAAATCAACATCTATTTGTCAGTTTGTCGGTTATAAGCCGACTTGAAAAATATTCAGTCGTATTATCTCATAGAAATGAAGGAAGGAAGCTTACACTGACAAGATGTTTGATGGTATTACCTGGGGCAGCGACAACATTTCTGACTTTACCAGAATTGAAGATGCGATTGATCAAATTGGTTCGTGGATGTTCAATAACAAACTAAAACTAAATGAACACAAGACTGAGGTCATGACTGGTGGCACCAGTGGCATGTGAGCAAAATCACAACGTGATCAGTTGAAAGCTGGAAACATGGTCATTCAGCCTTCTCTATACGCCAGAAAGCTTGGTGTTCTACTCCGATCCATGGACAATTTCATTTTGGATCTATGCAGAAACAGCTACTTCAACCTCCGTAACATTGGACAGATCAGACATCTCTTGACACAGAACACTGAATCTCTCACGACTTGACTACTGGAACAGCTTGTTGGTTGCAGCTTCACAAGAATCCATACAGCGAATCCAGAACACAAATGCCCGCATAGTTTCTCTCCAACCAAAAAACTGCCACATCACTAATGTCCTGGTGTCTTTTCACTGGTTGCCTACTGGAGCTCGCATTGACTATTAGATCCTTACACTTACATATCAGCCCATCCATGGTATTGTACCTGTGTATCTTCAAAAATTCCTCTCTCCTTACATGCCACCAAGAACTCTCCGTTCATCCTCGGCTAATCTGATCTGTGTACCAAAGTACACATTTGGCCACAAGTCCTACCAGGACATGACATCTGTCAAATGGAATTCCAGCCCCGTTGAACTTAAGCTGTACTCACCCTATGAAAACTTCAAGCATCATCTCAAAACTTTTGTCTCAAAAACATTTTACATAGATGGACTTCAATAATGCCTTATTGTTGTGAGCGCTATGAGTGTACCTGGTATGGAGTTTGGACAAATTATTATTACAAGAGACGCCATAAACATTAACAAATATTCATAGAGGGTTTATACTGAAGACCGCTCAATAACTAGACCCCATTGTTATCCAGCTGATTACAACACGACAAAGGGACAAAACTGTGAGCGGCGAAATGCCACGACAACAAGGCTTCCTGCAAATCCCTGACAATCAGGATATGCTGAATGATCACTCGTGTTATATATATATATATATATATATATATATATATATATATATATATATATATATATATATATATATATATATATATATATATATACTTAGGCCTTGTGGTGAAAACCATTAAACACTGGTATAAATATAGACAATTTATTTTACGCTATTTGAAACATTTGAGCAAAAGCAAGTATGTGGAGAAAACGAATGGGTTTTGCACTTTGTTAAAAACACAAATCGAGATGCTGCTAGCCTATCTTGAACAGTTGGAAGGTGGTACTGGTGAGTGAGACATTAAGTTTCCACTGCTTTTAACAATATTTCAGTTTGGAATTTGAACACACGAACCAAGACTTTCGCGAGAAAGGAAAACTGCCAAGCAGAAAAGATGGTTCCCATGGCCGTGTTGCACAGAGATTGTAGTGCTGCAACTGCCGCACGACTGGGAAAGCAGAGAGAGGAAAGCAGTCAGGATGATCTACAACAAATGCTACTCACACATTCGTACCTCTTCTGTGATCTGTACTGCGACGTTGAATCTACTTCGCCCTTTAATGTGAACCCAGACCTGAAAGAAGGTGTACCAGTCTACAATGAACAATGACAATTCTGGGTTAATCACAATTCAACATAATGTACTGCATTCATTGCTTAGTATTCCAACTTAGCTGATCCCAGTACAATGAATCTGATCGTGGTCCTAGAAAGTATTTTATAGTCCGCAGCTGTCTTCGGTGCCAGCATGTGATAATTTACGATAATTTGCTCTCTCTACGACGATTTGTAAAGAACTTCAGAGCAAAACTTTCACATGACCCACGGTTCACATGTTGCGATACTTCAAACTTAGACCCATCTGTGTTTAAAATGCTGTCGTATCATTCCTCAGTTCTCATGAAATCTTGACAAGTATGGGATCTGAAAATAGAGATGACAACCACACACCTCCAAGTTAACTGGTATAAGCTGAACAATGGTAAACTACTACTGGGCTAGGACTGCCCCTGCACATTGTTACCGTACCTCTGGGTCCTGCACACCACGGTGAGGATGGAGAAGACGATGCCGATACCGAGACCGACGTCAGCATCCAACAGGATCACACACAGGAAAGTTGTAACCCATATACTCTGGGGGGCATGACACGTATAAGGTTATACTCGAACAATGTTGTCAAAACAAACGTAACCAGTATGCTAGCACCGTTAGGATTTCAAGCATTTATATAAAAAAAACGAAACCCTAAGTGACAGTGCTGTTAATGTTCATTTTTTTTCGCATATTTCATATTGATCCAATGATATATAGAGAGACAGCAGTCGAAAGTAGCTATGCATTAAAAATAATTAAGAATTGTTTCTTAATTATTTCAGTTCCGTTTATTGCGGTTTAAACCACTAGTCCACTAGCCCTTACACAATGGTACATAAGTTTACATCTTCCAATAGGAATTGCAAAATCTGAAATATAAAGGCAAATAGAGTTGATGATGATAATTCGTTGCGGGAGTGATGTAGTACCCTAACAAACACTTTCGCTACTTCGGTAGAGATGCTAGTACCTTTATCAAGCGGTACATATAATACATCTGTCAAACTAACGTCGCCTTTACCCAAGAAAACATTCTAAACGATATCAGCTCCATCTTCATCTCAGCATTGCAATGTCAATACAGACAATCTGCTTCAGACTCTTAGTCTAAAACGCATAGTAACACCTAGTCTTGCATCATTTCTATGTTCCCCTCACATACACTTACAAAATCCCACTTTGACCTCTTCCATAGCACTGGGAGCTGCAAGAACTGCCTGAACATGCTTCTCAAGTTGACGATAATTACCGAGGACAAGATACACTGAAACAATTGCACACAATGTACTTCACAGTTGTTCTCTAAGGCCGAAACATCGTGGTTCAAGGGATTTCTCGATCAACGTGACATGTACCAGATAATCTAGAAAAATAATTTCTTCTATACGAGTCGATTTGAAGACAATTACTGAAAAAAAACAGGTTTGTTATTTGTAAACATGAAAACATTCCTGTTTCTCATTCTGTGTAAGAATGTATCCTCTTTACTTATGTTTTAACTATAAAGATTTTTCTGGTCATCGGAATGGTCAAAAGGAAAAGAATAATATCGCAATAACATTTTAGCGGAACCGATTGATATTTGTGTTTGAGAGACAAAAGCAATGTACTTAAAGCGGTAGCGTATGAGAAATGATGCCAAAACCATGACACACTAACAAACTTGAAAGTATCTGTCATAATTTGAAAAAATAAAACATATACTAAACAAAATAATTTAGGGATACTGGTATTTTTACGACCGATATTTCCATCAGATTGTCAATGGATGAAAAGATCATTATTCATAATTTCGAAATTTACATACACCCCTAACTATTTCGCTCAGTATATACATATATACTCACTGAAGGAAGGGAGTAGAAGAGTGGTCCCACTGCCATGACGACCACCAGGACGACACAGCACCCTACCAGTGAGGCGATCTGTGATGATAACAGCAGGAACCAAATATATACTTGACATGGCTGGTGTAATGTGTATGTACAGAACGCCATGGAACACAACCCTGGTCTTGATCACTTTTAACAATAAAGTATTATTTATCTAAGTTTCTGTATGAAACGTATACCACAGCTAATTGATTTCATATAAGAAACAAAGCATGAATTAATAATGCAGTCTTGTTTGGTTCCGGTAAAGTATAAAATATATATTGTGTTTGTGTTTTGTTTTTTGTTGTTGTTTTATAATAATATATATGTTTATATTTAATTAACCATTACACTAGGTACAAACGAATATTCTGACATATTATGGCAGGAGAAATCGAGTGTTTTCATGCAAGATACTATTTTAAGAGGAACTTTCAACCTTTAAGTTCTGATTTTATGCAAAAGGACTTAGTGTGGTTGAATGATCTGTCATTGAACTATTTCTGTTAAAAGTAAGCATATAAACGTGTATATGATAAATAAGAGCTTATAAAAACATCTCTGTTGGATAAAAGGAGAAGTTCCTTTCTTTTGAAAAAGAGTCTGACGCATCTGCTATAGTTGTTGTTAACATTCACCTGGGTGATACCCCCAGCGCCGTCCTGCACGACACTGCGAGCAACAGAGGCAGCGGGAATATAGCCGGAGAAAATGGAACAGAGAACACTCCCGGCACCATACGCAAACATCTCCTGGGAATCAAAACGACTGATACGTAAACGTCTTTAACAGCCAATATGTCATGATAAGTGAGTGAGTTTAGTTTTACGCCTGACATGTGCCAACAAGTCCGCGAGCCTGACCACCCGATCCCGTTAGTCGCCTCTTACGACAAACATGGGTTTCCTGAAGGCCTATTCTACCCGGGACCTTCACTAGTCGGGGTCATGATGAGAATGATTAAAGATCAAAACTTGGAATGCTTGGAATTGTCACTATTCGAACGGTTGTTTGAGCATTTAAGAAATGTCCATCTTGCATTGTAGCAATGTTTTCACCATGTGTGTTTGAGCAAAATATCTGAAGCCTGCATCACCCAAGCCATTCCATTCGTCACCACTCGCCCCTTTCCGTAATCACGAAGGAGCTTGTCCCGGAATATCACGTGTGGTTCACGAATACTGCATGACCTCGATCCAAGTTGACACGCCACGAAATGACAGAGACACCAAAATCACTCTTATGTCACTAAAATCACTCTTATGTCATGTATATGTTTAAAATGGTATTTCTCATTTAATAAATACAAAATTAATGTTTCTCGTTCTTTATTTGCATGGTTCAATACACTTTCGGGAACAAGTGCGACGAGAGACTGCATAAATCGCTACCCTATTCTTATCCAATACACATTACTTGTCTTATTCCAGTGGTGGGGTTCATTACATATACGAGCCCAGTGTCCTCCTTACCTGATTTGCATTAACTGTCTGTTTGTTTTTGAGCGCTAACATCTTAGCCATAGACACTGACTGCGCAAAGGCTATGACTCCAATGATGACGGCATCTCCAATATGTGACGTCACGAGGCTGACGTCAGGAATCTTGGGAAGGGGAATACTGCAAGAGAATTTGCATGTTTTGGGCATTACTGTCCTTATAACCGTATAGCAATAACGTGCCACTGGTGACAGTGGAGACTACTTGATCTCTCGCCCTGCACTTGACTGGGAGAGTTGCGCCCCTTTACCTAAAAGTATCCGATGGTCGAGAGTTGGAATACCCACTCATTCACGCTCTCACTCAAGTTAAGGTAGACCTTTAAACTTGACAGCTATCTTGCTTTAACAAATACGAAAAACTGAAAATACTTTACAGATGTACGCAAGAACATAAAAAAGTCCCAAAACACACATCTAAAAAAACCCCCAAAAATGAAACCCAACACAAATGGCTGTAGTTTTTTTCTATATACATCATGAATACCTACCCTGCGGGAATTTCACCTATTACTTTGACGTCAAAGTCATTTTTAAAACGTGCGAAATGAGAGACGACCGTTCCAATTATCACCTGTAAAAAGAAAGATCCAGAACCAATGTTTTCAAAACGTGGTTCCAAGGACCAGAGGCACGGGTAAGAGTGTGCTCGCAAAAGCCATAGAAAGTAATGATACCAGGTTGTGGTGGCAAATACAAAGTTGGTCTGTACACCGCCAGGTGGACATGTTATCAATGACAAAAGTTATACTGATTTCTATAATTGTTATAGATCCAGAACAATCCAAAATACAGTATTTTTATTTGTAAATGCAAGATTGTACGCATTGTAAAGTTCGTTAATGCCATAAGTAAATAAGTATAAAGTGCATTATTAAGCAAAGACTGTTGAATTGGTTTTGTAATCATGGTAATTGGTAATAAACTCTGATGCGAGTATTGGCGCTGATTTTTGCATCTACATCAACATTAGCATACATGTACATCATCCTCATCAATGATACTTTGGTCTTCAAGTGATGAACTGAGAACCTTATGGAAAGTCTCATGTCAGCTATATCAAACGTTACGCTATCATTTCATTTCATATCATTCAAGATAACCCTTGCAAAAATATGTAAAAAACCTCTTAAAGTAAGAATATTATCTTTTGAACATAATTTATTATATATGGTTATGGGCAAAAATACAAGAAAAATCCCTGGTAGAATTTGCGTGTTCACATCTTGACTTGAAATGAAGATAAGTATTATGTATTACATATTTAATTGTGAGAAGACATATGAGACATGGTCGCTGTTACTTAACTGTTAAGAGTATAGTTCAGCTTTTGAGATGACTATCTCCCACTTTTGAGTATAGTTTCGCTCTTGAGCATAGTTCAGTTCTTGAGAACATTACTGACCACTATTAGTTCTATGGGTACAGGGATCCGAAGCCTCTTTTTGAATCTCTCGTTAATCTGAGTTTTGATGACGTATATGATGATCATGCTGACCACTGACGTCACCACAGGTATCCAGTTGGTGTCTGCAATGTTCCGTATTATCTCAATCCAAGTCTGAAAATAAAACATAGACCGGGAAAGTTAGGGACTAAAGCATGGTAGGCCGTTTATTCCAGCAATATTAGCAGCGAAGGGGTAGCCCAGTGGGCAAAGTGTCGGCTCGTCACACTGAAAACCCGGGTTCGATTCCACACATGCACCTTGAGCATACTAGTGGTTGACACATGTCTATGAGCACCTGTCTACGTCATATTGTCGAAAGATGACGAATATTGATTTGGGTGGGTTTTCATGGTTGCAGCTACATTGCAGTTCGAATCCAGGTTCACATTAATTATACCACGAGGTTTGTCAGTACCATTTCCGTCCTTTTGGATTTCACCAACCCCCTCACTTAGACATGTTTCCAACGGGAAAAAGGCACGAGGACTTATGATCAAGCTTACTTAAATAAATATTCATCTCGATCGATGCACTAGATGAATGCGTATGGTTTAATAACGCAGCTTTTTGGGTTTCCATTCTGACATCTGTGAGTGAGTGAGTGAGCTAGTGAGTGTGGTCTTACGTTGTTTTTAGCAATATTCAATATTAGCAATATCACGACGTAGGACACCAGCGATGGGATACATGCACAGATTGTACTAATGTCTGGAATCAAACCCGGGTATACGGCGTGACGAGCGAACGCTTTAACCTCTAGGCTACCTCACGGCTCCTCCATTCATGTATCAATGCGGACAGTCGAATCCGGACAATCGTGATCGCTCTAACCCAGGGTTTTCGTCCCACAAACCAACAGTAACATTCTGACAATGTGAAATATCTTCTGAATGCACTTTGAGTCTTGTTAATAGATAAATTTGGAGCATGATTTCGAAGCATATCGCAATCATACCTTTACGACCTTGAAGACACCATTAAATCTCTTGACCTTTAACCCCAGCACGTTCTTCACCTGACTAGACACGACATGGACGGCGACGCCGGTGGTAAAGCCGCTGATGAGGTACTCCGACATGTATGTCGTCAATAAGCCCATGCCGAGCTTCCCCAGGACCATCTGTCGGGTAAACAGTGGAACCGTCTAAATCCGGACACCCCCTCCTGGACAGACTTCTTTGTGGGGGTACATACAGACATATACACAAAATATGCATGGAGACAGATAGGTCATAAGAGATACAGACAGACGTCATGGTATTCACACATGCAAACGGACAGAGTGTTCACACATACAGACAGACAGGGTATTCACACACACAGACAGATAAATAGCGTATTCACACCTACAGACAGACAGACAGGGTATTCACACATAAACATAGACAGATAGATAGGATATTCACACATACAGACAGAGAGATAAATAGGGTATTTACACATAGACAGATAGGGTATTCACACAGACAGATAGAAAGGGTATTCACACAGACAGATAGACAGGGTATTCACACAGACAGATAGACAGGGTATCTACACATACAGACAGACAGATAGACATGATATTCACACACACAGACAGACAGATAGACATGATATCCACACATACAGACAGACAGATAAATGGGGTATTCACACATACAGACAGACAGATAGACAGGGTATTCACACATACAGACAGGCAGATAGATAGGGTATTCACACATACAGATAGAAAGGGTATTCACAAATACAGATAGACAGGGTATTCACACATACAGACAGATAGGAAGGGTATTCACACAGACAGATAGGAAGGGTATTCACACAGACAGACAGGGTATTCACACATACAGACAGACAGATAGACAGGGTATTCACACATACAGACAGGCAGATAGATAGGGTATTGACACAGACAGATAGAAAGGGTATTCACAAATACAGATAGACAGGGTATTCACACATACAGACAGATAGGAAGGGTATTCACACAGACAGATAGGAAGGGTATTCACACAGACAGATAGACAGGGTATTCACACAGACAGATAGACAGGGTATTCACATATACAGACAGGGTATTCACACATACAGACAGATAGGCAGGGTATTCACACAGACAGATAGACAGGGTATTCACACAGACGGATAGACAGGGTATTCACATATACAAACAGACAGATCGGGTATTAACACAGACAGGCAGACAGTTAGGCAAGGTATTCACACATACATACAGATAGACAGGGTATTCACACACACAGGCAGACAGATAAACAGGGTATTCACACAGACAGACAGACAAATAGACAGGGTATTCACACATACAGGCAGTAAAACACACTAGGAATTTACACATACAGGCAGTGACATACACTAGGACTTCACACATAAAGGTGGTGAAATACACACTAGATTCAGGCAGGCTGATAAACAAGGTATTAGCACATAAAGGTAGTCAGATAAACAGGGAATTCATACATACATGTCAGATACACAATGAATTTATTCACAGAGGCAGTCAGATAAACTAGGAATTCACATATACTGGCAGTCAAATAGGACATAGTGACAGAAATATAATGCAGATGTGACATTGATAGATACAGAGAGACAGATGTCAGAAAGAATGGATGTTGATTCATATCAACAGAGAGACATATGTGCATACAGGTAGACAAACAGACAGGTATCTTCAGATAGATAGGGCATAAAGACGGACAGGAAGAATATCAGCGTAGGAAGACATATATTACATGCAGACAGGTTGACAGAGCGTATAGGAAGATCTGCAGACAACAGATACAGGCATATTCATGGGGAGTAACAGATAGATCGGCAATTTTGTTCACAGAATAACGTCATTTACCATGACTAACCCAGACACGAGAGTCAGTGCTGTTGCAATTTCTATTTTTCTGGAGTCGGTGGACCTCTCAATGTCAAGGTCGGTAAGGTTCCCCGATTGGCTAAAGTTGAAGGTCGTTCGAGGAATGCCCTGGTCAGCTGCTAGGCGAGTGTCAAGGACAGCGGCTATCATCAGACTCACGACAGCTATCGTTCCTTCAAAATATTGGAACGAATTCTTTAAAGTTCATGAAACATATGCCATAATTATGAAAAAAGCATCGCAATAACGTCTTTTACTTAAACAGCTGAAGTGAAATTACTTAAAATATATCAACAACAATACTCTGAATATTCTTTTGACTTAGGCCTATAAAACGTATTCAATCTCAACAATAGGACATATAAACATGGGCCTGATCCATAATATGAAACCGACCTATTCGTAGCAATCCCCGTTTTTTCTGTTTCGTGTTCATTTAAAAACAAGTTTATCCTTTACATCATCTTTCACATTCCACTTAAATCCAACCCAAAATGTCGTCCTCATCCCTATATAAAAATCCCAAATAACTCTACGAGGCTGCGCAGGAAACATTAAAATATAGCTGAGCCCTCATATTATTCAAAAGCTTGAGCTGTTTAAGTTATATCGCTCTGGACTGACGGTAACTTAAAAACGGAGTGATAACGATAACTACTTATAAGACAAGGGTAAGAAATAAGCTCAGCATGTCCTTAGAAATAGTTAAAGGAAGCCGTCGCACACTTACTCCATGTCCTTCTTAATCCTAAAACTGGCTTTACTTCGTCCACAAAGGTATTTTGCATGTATTTTGTTGGTGGTGATCAGTGATCAGGTTATTGAGAATACCTGGTGCCACCACAGTTTGATAGTGAACCATTACACTTATTCTTAGTGTCTTTGAAATCGTACCATGAACTCTACTTTCTGATCACTGTCGAAAACATTTTATGGAACAGGAGTTTTATACAATGAACAGTCAGTCTCTGTTCGAATCCAGGTTATTTACACTTACAAACCAAGATCTGTTAGCATTATGCCCGATCTTGTTGGTTTATCGAGAGTGATTCATGTGTACAATATTTGTTTAACAATATTTCTCAAAACTCTCATCCGACCGTTACAACCATTCGTGGATTTTATGTATACTGGACAGCGAAAGGAATGCAAGTCCGCGTTTTGTTAATTTTGTAAATAAAAGATATAAACATGAATGCTTACTTTTGTGAGTTTTCATGTTTTTGAAACATGCTTTTCTTTTGCTGTTCAGTATGTACATATATTGTATGTTTCATATGAATTTTGTTAGATACATATCAGCCAGTATCTGTTTTATTCAACATACGTCACCGCCCACCTACACATGTTAGTCACGTGTACGAATGTAGTGTTAGGCTGGCCGGGTGGTAGAGGGAGTCAACACCGGGGGATTACTTACCCATGGAAGCATGTCTGGATGAGCCAAAGAAGAAGTAGATAAGAGGGGAAAACAGGGATGTGTAGAGTCCGCAAATTGGGGGAAGAGACGCTAGAGCTGCGTACGCCATCCCTGGAGGACGAAACAATATTTCCTGTAATACCAACAACTCACTATGGAGTAGACAATCAATGCTGCCTAATGTGTGAGAACAACGTCTCGCTGTCATTACAGTAGTCTTGCAGCTGTTAGTCAAGACATTAGTGAGCCCAACATCTCATCCCTCCGGGTACCCATTCACTGCCAACAGAACACAACAAAACTTGGAACAGTCTGTTACCCCGAGGAGGCAAGGAATGCAGTAATAGTTTCAATATGGTTGTTCAAATATGCCACTTCAATACTTCAATGTAATAATTTGATGTGGAACCTGTGTCAAGTTTCAAGTAGTGCTTGTAAAAGCGTCACTGTTCTCCTATTCACTCACTCCTAGCATGTTAGCATATTTTTCAGCAACCTATGATCGACATTTGCCGCAGCTGCCCCAGATGTCCTTGTTGACAAGACGGAAAACTGTTCTGAAGTGGGTTATAAACATGCCATAGTAAAAGACTTGACTGACTTGTGTTACACCATGTGGAAGTCTTACTTGTGACATAAATTAATATTTATTAATGAGTATTATATTTTAAAATTATTTTTATCTAGATTTTATACTATTCTGTTCCGTGTATGAACTCTTACAGTCCATTTAAAAAACCAACACATTATGTGGTCCTGTGAATAGAGCCCAGATCATAAATCAGGTCAAGTTGAACAACGTTGATCCCTGAGAGATGGCAGATAGTGTTTTGCAGCTTGACTCTAGACAGGACCTCTGACCTGCCTCACAACGAAGCATATGTGAGACGTGGTCCCACCTTAGGCGAGTGAGTTTAAAGTTGCCTCTGTTCATTCAGCAGTGAATGGGTACCAGGTGGTTTATCGATGTTAACCTCGCAATCAGCTGAGGCTTACCAGGGAAATAACGTCTTGAACACATGTTGTTCTTACTGCCAATTAGAATCCTTATGCGCTCTATGAATTAAAATTATCACATATATCAACATTTGTGGAAGTAAAGGGTTGCAGTAAACGTAAGAAGAAACTCAATGGACGTAAGAAGTGACCTAGATGAACAAACTAGTGTCGCAGTGGACGTAAGTCAATTAGTGGACATACGAATGGACACCTGATGATGTGTGACTGTGCAGTAAGAACTGACGCAGGGGACGTACGTGAATTACTAGCCGTAACGACAGTAAATCTTGCACCTTGTATCACAGGAAACATGTCATGCTACGGTTTTGAGTGTGTTGTTAGTTGTAAAGAGTAAATGAGATGAAAAATGTGGAAAAATTGGTTTGTACGCTATTGGACCTGTTTCATGCGGCTTCGCTCCCTTCTTTTTACGTGATGGCGCACAGAATCATCTCCAAATGTAGTAAAAATGATGAGATTTAGGGAATCAATTTTGTCATTGCATGTGTTTTCTGTATTTTAATGATTTTCACATTCAAATAGTACTGATTCATATATTATGAATACATAACACCATGTAGAAATAGATCCAGTGTAACACGTGTATACGTGGGATTACACTTTCTAAGTCAGATTCTAGTGCTTTGGTTGGGTTGAGTCCTAGCAGGGAATCAAACCCACACTCGCAGTTACATAAACATTCAAGAAACACTCTCCTGCGCATTTTAGCACCACATTTGCCTTGAGAGCTTGGGTTTCACTGAAATGTTGTTATTACTCTATACCTTAAGGGACCGACTAGCTGGTATTCTGGTAGTAAGACTGCAAGCAGAGACGGGCGGGTGACATCGCATCTCGGCATTCGTGGCATCGTGGCAAATCGGCATTTCCGCTTTTACACACTAGACACGCCTTTCAGATGTGATTTTGTATGTAAATCGACAGCCTAACATCAGTGGCTTGTTCACGTTTTTTTAAACCGGCAGGATGCATCGAATCGTAAGTCTTATCCAGCAGAATTATTAACAATAAACTCTGGAATCTGTCTGACACCCACCCATGGAATCCTTGCCATAATATTTACGCTTCATATATGACCCTTCCCACTCCATCTGAGCTAAGTCGTCTGCATATCTTTGTTGGAAAAATATATAGCGGAAGTGATTTCATGAAGTATACGAGATACGAGATACGATGGATTTCTCTCCTTTAGTAAATATTTATGGCTTTCGTTGAAAGACTATCAAAGTTAAAATGGTATTTTTTCTCAAACGTGTTGATTAAAGTCATGTTTATCGAATTTCACAATAAAATAGGTCTCATAAGGTCAGAATTTCATATCCGAATACGGATATGTCAAGTACCGCGATACAATGAGGTCGCGGTATATTCTCCCATAAAATACCCGAGCAAAATACTTTAGGTTTCATTAAAATATTAAATAGTCGGTTCCTTAACTTTAATGATATCGTGCTGATATGTGGTCAAGTAGCTGCGAGCGAGGATAAGTGATTGCTTGTATCAAAGCGGTACACAATCAATGGCAAACAAAATTAATACACATTCTGATAAAGCTGGCTCTAAACCGCTGATAAACTGGGATTAATGGCTTTCGGTTAGATTTACCCCTTGAAAACTGATTGTCATCATGACTCACTGAGTTTCATTGAGTAAGAATTTAACAAAAACAGTCGCAGTAGACACGAGGACCTCAGTGGACGTATTAGAGTATGATGCATTGAAGTAGACGTAAGAAGACTCGGTGGACGTACGAAGTGACCTAGTCGAGCAAAAATAGTAACTTAGTCCACGTACGAATGGACACATGATCATAAGTGAGCAATTGGATGTAAGAACTAAAGCAGGTACATGAGAAGGGATTCAGTGGAGGTGACAATGGACACACTGGACGTAAGTGACGAGGTGGACGTAAGAACTGACGCAGGGGACATGGGTGACTTAGTCAACGTCAAAAAGGACGAGTTGGTCTTTAGTACTTGGTAATATTATACTGAAATATACTGAACAGCAAAAGAAAAGCATGTAGTATTGTGGCTGTTTCACAAGTTATCATTAGAAGGCATAAAATGAACGCTTACTTTTCTACGTTTCTTTTGTTGTTCAGTATACGTATTGAATCTTTGGTGTAATAACCGTCTCGGACTTACATCCAGCCAGTGGCTTTCATGGGATTGATTGTATTTGATAGCATATGGCAGAAATTGTAGGCACTTGTTAATATTTCTAGAACCAATAACAAAGCACGGATAATATACACTCTAAGTGGTGCAAAGTACATTAGGTACGAAACGTCTACTGAGACAGAATCTGTTACAAATTAATGGACATGTACGTTGAATACTGTGCCTTACCTTGGGGGATTTGCATTATGCCAACTGTCATTCCAGCAATCACATCGTTCGGTAAATACCGAAGAATGTCGTAGCCACGCATGATCTTCAGAAATGGAAAATTGCCCAAGATAGTCTTCTTGATTGCTTGTCTGGAAAATGTCTTCTTTAGACGCATGCTGCATGTTTCTCTGAGACTATTCCGGGATGGTTTTCGTCTGTACATTTCTTCAAAGTCATATAGACATCTGGGATGGCCGGCATCTTTGTCCTGGCCATCGCAAGTCAACATGGAAAGTCCAGCTTCAGTGTCCGTCATATTGCGAGCAGTGTCTGATCGCTTTGAATCTTGTGCTAAAGGTGTCTTGCTCTATTGTGTATCATTAAACTGTCACGTGTTAAGTTCTTTGGCCGTGTGGTGTATGGTGGAAATACTTGTTAACGCCTCACGTTCTGACCTTGACCTGTAAAGGGTTTAATGGAATTCCTTACGTTCAAAATATACAATGAAAGTCAAATACGGATGACGTGCAACAGTATGCTCAGGATGAAGTATGCACACAGTATCACATACTATGAAAAAAAGCAATCAGTCAAATCTTAAAAACAGAAAACATTACGAGCTACCTCTATGATAAAGTGCATATGTCTCGGCAGTAAATTGCTTTTGCTGATTTAATATTAAGGTAAACGTACAGTGTTTAGGCTATAGAAATGAATAATGTCCAATATGAAGCCTACTCGTTCACATTACAGATTAACGTGGGATTACAATGTGCCTTGAATTATCCTAAATAATCACCAAAACGACGGCGAGGTCTTTCAGAAATGAACTTGACCTTGAAACATGACACTTGAACCCAACGAAACGTGGGGCATGACCGTCCATTATGTGCCAAGTTTAATGTCAAAGAGAGAAACAGATCTCGGTGAGCACAGTTGCCTTTACTTCAGCTTTACATTTTACTTCAGCCTTACATTTGGTTTAATATTACCCAAGAAGCAGGTGCGATCATGAAAACATATATGTGAATTTGTCGCTAGAAGAGAGGTAAGCATAAATGCCAGAAAATGATGACACATAATGAAGCATACGTCCTTAAGGTTAGCAACAGGGAATGGTTTGGGAAGCAAAACATGACACCCAACCCTTCCAACACATTTTACGTGGGCCATGTGAATGCTGATTTGCTTGTATAGGTCATTCTTGACTTTAACATTTCAACGGAACGTCATAATCTGTTGAAATATACTTCCCTTCAACAATTTAGACTCACTTAAAACATTGACTATATTTGTTTAGACTTACTTAAAACATTGACTATATTTGTTTAAACTTACTTAAAACATTGACTATATTTGTTAAGTCTCACCTAAAACATTGACTATATTTATTTAGACTCCCTTAAAACATTTACTATATTTGTTAAGTCTCACCTAAAACACTGACTATATTTATTTAGACTCCCTTAAAACATTGACTATATTTGTTTAAACTTACTTAAAACATTGACTATATTTGTTTAGACTCACCTAAAACACTGACTATATTTGTTTAGATTCATTTAAAACACTGACTATATTTATTTAGATTCACTTAAAACATTGACTATATTTGTTTAGACTTACTTAAAACATTGACTATATTTGTTTAAACCTACTTAAAACACTGACTATATTTATTTAGATTCACTTAAAACATTGACTATGTATATTTAGACACACTTAAAACATTGACTATGTATATTTAGACTCCCCTAAAACATTGACTATATTTATTTAGATTCACTTAAAACACTGACTATATTTATTTAGATTCACTTAAAACATTGACTATATTTATTTAGATTCACTTAAAACATTGACTATATTTACATTGACGACCAGCTACAAACCTTACGCACATGGGTTGCATGAGGATCATGTGTCAAATTACTGAAAAGCATTTGCAAATATCAAGATGTGAACAGCTGCTTTTTGGTTTAAAGTTTTGTTAAGGATTCGTAAATTTTCACTGAGTTTTAACATTTATTAAACTCAATGATGTTTCCAAAGTTACGAATTCCAAGTGTTCACGTATAAACTGTACCCTTAAGCAGCACGGAATATTTTGCAAAATTCAAGTCAGAACAGCTGCCTGAAGTACGAACAAGTGGCTATAATTACACTAGTGAGTCTAAACTTTTGACGGGAAGTATAGTGTTGTCCATTCACGCCATCCACAGTCACGGATAAGCTCTCATTTAATGCTGGAAAGCAGTATTTAGGACCAGACTGGGAATGCATCGTTCATAAGGTAGAGAATGCCGTAGGGCTTATAACGCAGGCGTGTAAGGCAACACCACATATCTGCAATGTGGACAAACGTTATAAATAACAACTTCTTCTCACTTCGCCTCTCCCGAAATGAAATAAGTTGTTTTCCAAATGGTATTTTGCAATTTTGAAATGCTGCTTGGAGAAGTTATCGCGGATTAGGACGTGAGTATGATAATCTAAAGCGGGATGACGATGATGGTGACAACACCTCTGATATGGTACATGGGAAGGTCATCGTTCTGTACCACCAAGTGTAATATTGTCGAATGCATGATACCACTCAATGAATTAGTTATTTAGTAATGCATCATACTGTCATAGTTTGTGAGTCAGCATTGTGGCCCCAAATAATCTTTGAGCCAAATGGCAAGTGATTAACAGTTTCTCACAGCCGAGTGAGAAACCCCGTTACCCGACACCACTTTCACAATCGCGTGCAGAGCTACATGCCTCTCGGCTTACAGCTGGCTGGTCATGACCAATGACTTTGCAAAAAAATCCCCAAAAGACAATATTTACATGTGTGAATGTGTGTTCCAGTATATGTTCTGACATATTGAAACATTTAATTATTGGTAGCAGCTGTTGGCGTTACATAGATATGACATTAAACCCGTGTTACATTTAGTGCAAGTGATAATTAATTAAGCTTCCCAATTATAACGTTATTTATTTAATTTTGAGTTTAGAAATGATGATTTTTCATTTGTCAATATATGTTGTTACTGCGTGGCAGAAGGTTAATCGGACACTTACTGACTAAACCCTAGAGAAACGCCAGAGTACGCTATATTATTGTTTTATTTCTGTTTTGAAGATTAATGAATAAAATATGCAAGCAGACATAAAGAAAAACGCAAAAGAGAAAACATAATATAAGGTGAATATTCACGAGCACGTACCTCCCCCGACACAGCCTCCCTGTAACAGTGTACACGCAACTGAGGGTTAGAGAAAATCTGTGTCAATGTTAGATAAGGCAGACCTGGGGGTTCCCAGCTTTCTCTGCCTATCGCTGATGAAACTGTCAGTGATATATACGCTGTGTCGAATGAAGGGGTTTATTCATACTTCACGTTAAGGTCCCAGTCGAGCGTACTTGTGAAATACGTGAGCAAACTTTTTTTCGGAAGGAGAAAAAGGTGTAAACAAAATGATATTGTGTCGTTCAGAAACATCCAAGGAAGCACCACGAGAATTAGTGCTTCAAACAAACCACTTTCCCCATGATGTAGCAACAATTAACAGCAATATCGATAATGTATGGATGTTTATACCATTCATAACACTGATGAGATAATTGTGAATTTGGTAATAAGTGCTAATTAATATATAGTATTTTCCCACATTTCGGCATAGCATGTCGTACTTGGATACATTTTGGTTTAATTTGTCAGTTCGAGAAATACTGCATCACAATGATGTTGTCAGTACCTCCTCATGTACAGATCAATTACAGTGACAGGGGTGTAGGAGGAAGAGAGAGTGACGGCGAAAACCAGGACTAGCTTGAACATAGCAGTATAGCGTAAAGTGAGTGAGTGAAGTTAGTTAAGCCTTTAACAATATTCCAGCAATATCACGGCGGGGAACACCGCACACGGGCTTCACACATAGGTTCAATTCCCCACGTGGGTACGACGTGTGCAGACCATTTTTGATCGCCTTGATATTTGCAGTCATGTTATCATGTCATCGATCACACTTGTGTAGATCAATGCTCATGCTGTTGGTCACTGGATTGCATGGTCCAGACACGATTATTAAGAAACCCTTGCCATATAAATGAAATAACAAACAAAAGTTCCGGCAAAAAAGAACATTTGCCAAGGTCAAATCCAAAGGGCTTCTGCTTGGAACTTAGTAGTTGCTTGTGTAAATACACTAAATAGTGAATTAATTTGAACACATGCCACTGTTACTTTCATGGCACCAATGTGCATGTGCAACATGGTAGTGAATGTGGATTTCGAACTATTGCTAAAAGCGGGGTCAAACTCAACTCAACTCAACTTTAACTAGCGTTAATGCGAGTCAGTTATTCACACAAAACCTCCACTAATGTGCCCTATCCGGTAGAACATTGCAATGACGTAACGTAGACACTTAAGTACACTCAAGTCGTTGGCTGGTTGATGACACCAAATGTTACTCTTTCTTGTCATGCATGACACATACGCTTCAGCCAAGGTTCACGTACATGTATAACAATCCGGGGGTCTTTTTTTCCGCTTATCAACCGATGTTTTTGCTGAATAAGCAGGCAGCTGAATTCGTATTCAGGACACGACAAAAGTGATAATGTGTTACGGAGACGATGAATTTGTCTGAGTATCTAAAGTCCGAGTCTAGTGGTTCAAGTTCAAGAAATGTTGACACATTGCCTTAGGTGATTCCACATTTAATGGCAGGACAGTCAAGTAACGTTCCGAGTTCAATGTGTTTCGCCCCTTGGTCACACACCGGAAACCATTCCTGAGTTCGAATCCCGGTTCGCGCCAAATGTTTCAACCTTTTCACCAAAATACCCGTGAGAGGGAATTATTATGCGAGTTTAGTTTTACGCCGCTTTTAGCAATATTCCAGTAATATCATTTATATATATCTTTGTACCCATGTGGTGAAACAGCCCAGGTGCACAGAGGTGACGAGCGAAGACTAGAAGACTACCCAAATGCCCCTGAAATCGCATGGTTAAGAGGAACAGGTCCAAATGAGGTCATACAATGAATGTACATTTGTCGATGTTCCAAGGGATCTTCAACTACACACCGTATTGCACTTTGCTGACGTTCCACACACATTGGGAGGGATCTTCATCACATGTAGTATGGCCCTAGCCTAGGCAAAGGTTCTGTGGATGTTCAAAGGGATCTTCACCGCGCTTAGTATGGTGTTATCTCACTACATAGCCCCACAACACAGCACATGTGACATTGCCTGGTTTCAGTCTGTAGTGAAATTAGTACCTGGTGTCTCCAAAAGGCCTACTGAAGCAACACTTCTCATGTCATGCAACAAACTAACAAGACTTCAATCATAACATGTTTATTTTCTGTACATATCCCCAATCACACATCCAAATGTATTCCAAATGTATATTGCAACAATCAATGATTGCAGAGAGAGAGATCAATAAAATCAATAAATTAACTAATCCATAAAGTGTCAAATAACAGGTCACATAATCATGAGCAACATCACAATTCTGGCAGCAACACCAACTTCTTGATCCATTCAAACTCTCCCAGAATGACACAAGAATACTGATATGTCTTTGTGCACTACCACATAATATTCAAGTCTGGATCACTGGAAATCCTAACTGTTTGCCTTACCCCATTTGCTTGTACCCACAGCTTGCTCCACAAAGGATGCCTGAACATGAGAATATGGATCCACTGGCACCTATACTAAGCAAAGGTACTCACTGGAGATGTTCAGCTTTAAAAAAATCCTTTGTAAAAGATAATGCCTCTGTTCCTACCTAAGCTGCACAACCAATGACCAGCAATGATAACTCACTATATAATTATTTTCTCAATCATTAACATTATGACTATTCGCAGCCAATTTCAGCACCCATTCACTGACATTAACTGTCCAAATATGCAACACTATAGCCCGTCTTACCGTCACTCCACCAGCTTTATCCTCCTGCCCAACTATATCTGCTATGCTAAAGTCTTGAATTACACTTTCATTTGGAAATGAGCTGTGTGTTCCTATAAAAATACATTTTGAGAGACAAAGAGTTAGTCCTTAAATACAGCCATAACTGCTACAACAGACACACTAAAGATATTGAAGAGTAATTTCATAATTTCAAAGTGCATAACATAAGAATATTTGTGTTTGAAACAGTTCACAAATTAGGAATGGAATACTTCAACAAAACCACGAACACATGTGACATCTTTACAAACATGCACTGAATATACATTCTAATTTTCATCTACAAATTACCAGATTACAGTCTGCGTCACTGTCTTCATTTGTCTACTAGAAACAATAACAAATGTTATGCATTTCAGTAATGATTAGCTGCTAATTTAAAATGAAAATAAATATGAGTATAAAGAATAAAGGCAGCATATTAGCTTTGTTCCTCTATGAATGTGTGAGTGAGTTGTATGCCTCTTTTAGCAATATTCCGATTGATGAATCATCATGTCAACCATTAGTTTTCATAAATACATACCAATTAAACAAGTGAGTGTATCTGGCCTTTAGCCACTTCTAGCAGTATGATAGTGACATTTAAATAACTGAAGACAAAACAATCCAGTGATCGATATATTTAGCAACGACCTTTTCCTCCTGGTGATATTGACATTCAATCAGTTAATCACAAAGCCTTGCTATTCAATCCATTCAGTCATAGCCTTAGATACATAATTCAACCAATTATTGATGCATGTGTATCACATACTTAATGACATAAGCTTTATTATCAAAGCATTACGTGAAGGAACAAACAAGACCCGAGGAACCAGCATGTTCATGAGTTGACTTGACTGACTTTGCAGATAATGATGATGATAAACATCATGTTAACGTGGTCTAATTGTGAAACTTGTCAAACAGCTAATGTGGACAATTTCAGCTGGTAAAACATGTCCTGGTTAAGAACGATTCACAGTTTACAGGTTCAATTTACAAATTTGATGATGCATGTGTTTGTCATTGGAAGACCGGTCACCATGACAACAAATAATCTCTCTGACAGCTGACTGACAACTCACTGATACTCAAGTTCACAAAAATATTCTACAATTAAAAAACATACATTTGGCAAAATTCTTAAAATTTGTTCAAGTTATTGCATTTGTGCATGGATAAAACATGTAAATATATGTATAGGTTCAAATCATTATAACAATTTACAAAATCAATATCTATTCCTGCAATCACTGTTCCTTCAAGGAAATCTAAAAAATATGTCTAAATACTTCAACAAAATTAATATATCACTAGTAAATATAGTGATTGTAATGGTGTTTCGATGTTTCTTCTATTTATAAAACACCAATACAAAAATCTATAAACCCTAATATGGTAACAGTACTGACCAACCAATGAATATGATCACAGTAGAAGCTGTCTAAACTGGCACTCACTAGTACTGCAGAAATAATCCAGTTTACACAATGTGCCAGATTATGGAGCTGATGATACATGTACAAGCCATGAATGGGACTGAGATTATATACCAGTGTAGACAGCTTCCACTGAAGTGTGCCTCTGGAATTCAATCCTAAGAAAAACAGACCGTGTAAGAGGCACAACTCTTTAAGTCACATTTGCATGGCTCAAGGGTAATATTATTATTCAAGTACCTGACAACACAGGTAATATTATCACAGTGGCTCACATTATGTTTACATATATGTAGATTTAAAGAGTGTCACTTGTTGCTTGGCTAACAGTTTCACCACTGGGCTATCACTTGATCTAGCCTGATAATCTATTAAACCCACCTTTTGGGATACAGCACACGAAGCTATTACTCAGTATCATAGCAGCAAGGCACTGCATAAAGCATATCAGGTCATTTTTAGTTTAAAGGCACAATGTTACACCACACTTCTCTAAAAATAATGCACATCTCTCAAAAATACTAACTATCAGCCCTCAAGGAAACTACCAAATAATTTATTCCAAATGAAATTATGTATTTTGATTACAATATTAAATAAAAAAAAGTTGTAATGAATTAGTGCAATGTAGCATTTAATCAACTCTCATGCCCTCTACAGACCAAACATTATTTTAAGTGAAATGCACAGAGTTACATCCCTCGGATTGCTCTTTACGAAAAACCTATGATGTAACCTGCGATTGAAACAAGTTCAGCAAACACCGACAACACTATGTGCTACAGTTCTCAATGTATGGAGCAATTTTTTTTGGTAACTGTTCATCTCAAAGTTTCAATTATCCATTTCAGTCAAATAGTAAGGTGAGTGAGTTTAGTTTTACACTGCTTTTCACAATTTTCCAGCAATATCACGGTGTGGGACACCAGAAAAAGGGCTTCACACATTGTATCCATGTGGTGAATCGAATCCGACCTTTTGGCTTGACGAGGAAACGCTTTAACCAGTAGGCTACCTCATGGCCCCCAAATAGTAAGGGATGATAAGTCTTTTATAGCATCAATAGCAAACTAAAGGAAGTGCACATGCCCCATTTTGCATAATATTGGCTAAAATATTGTTGAAAATGTGTGACATTGTGCATTTAAAATTAAAACATGGCAACTTGAAAAAATCATTTAAAAGAACTCAAACATCCTTGTTTATTATGAAACAAATTGTACCTGAAGTATACATGAGAGCAAAAGGAACACAACTCTGCTTTTTAAAATATCATTGAAAATGTGTGACATTGTGCATTTAAAATTAAAATATGCAACTTCAAAAATTCAGTTAATAGAACTCAAACATCCTTGCTTATTATGAAACAAACTTATAACTAAAGAATACTGGCACTACTGAACAGCAAAAGAAACTCTGCCTTTTTGTCAAGTTTTTAAATGGAAGACATAAACCTGAATGCTTACTTTTATGAGATTTTATTTTTTTTGAAAGCTGCATTTCATTGCATGTTTAGTGTATGTATTTAATGGTTACCAATGAAAACATCTCTTCCCAAATGTCATCTCACTTTTCAAAACATGAAACTGGTCTGGCCTACAGACGCAATAAATTTAGCGGTGCTGTTATTTTCATCGCCACCTTTGAAGCATTTTATAACAAAAATCAATATAAACAGATATTTATCAACAAAGGATTCTACTTTGAAGGACATGTGCCGTACCTGAGGCATCCATGCCAGAAAAACAGGTCTTTTGTGGTGAAAATCTTATGTGTTCTACATAAAGTTACACTTTAATATCACAGACACTTCAGTTTGTATGTGAAGATTCATCATACTTTAAGATACTTTACCATAATAATAACTTTATTATAAAACAGATCAATGTTAAATTGGTTCTATAATGACTGATACAGATTAAAATGGTACAAACTAAGCGACTATGGGTACCATGATTAAAAATACAATTTAAAAATATAATTGTCTAAAATAAAGTTTCTTGTTTCTCACAATTCACTTATCCCTGTGCTATATTAAACATATCTTGGCACTGTTAATATCATCCAAAATTGGCAGTGAAGCGTATACTATAGTAACCATGGCCTCAGGAAATATCTTCATAATTCAAATCACAAAGGCCAAAAGAGATCACATGGTACTTTAGAATTAGGTTTAAGCTGATAACGATATATTCTCAAAAATAAAATCTTCATACCGTCCATGAAGTTTTCCGAAGACACAAGAATCATTTTAACCCCACTAATATTGGAGACCAATCACAGTAGTCACAGTTGGTTTAGTTTTCGCCACTTTTAGCAATCTTCCAGCAATATCATGGTGGGTGCACCAGAAATGGGCCTCACACATTGCATCCTAGTGAGGAATCAAACCTGGGTCTTCGGCGTGACAAATGGACCCTTTAACCACTTTACTATCCTTATGTAATGACCACACACCAGGTGACAGTCAAGTGCCATAATAAACTACTTTGTAAAACTAATTCCCCCTCAATATAACACATTTTAGGACATGTACCTTCAATCCTTAAGGAACTGTAAGGCGTGGATCCTAAACTAAACCCACAAAAATACAATCAAGGGAATGTTAGTTTTTAACAGTATTCTATCTAAAAACATAACTAACTGAAGGGAAAAATTGTTAATGAATGATACATATTCTTTATAAAGATTTGCCAAAAAAAACTGATTATTTGCATTTGGGTATTTAATAAGATTATATAGGAAACAAAACAACATGGTCAAACATATGATGAAAAGTAGTAAAGCTATATATGTAACTTGTGTTATGTGTGGGATCACACAGTCTTAGTAAAGTATATATTCTCTGATAGGAGTCCCACCTGGGATTTGAACACACACTAAGGTTCGGTATCAAATTTCCAGTACTCAAAGTCAGGTATCTATCCCATTTAGCTATATTCAAAACGGAAGACCAACAAGTCCATGTGAGACAATTTTCATGGGCAAATGGACAAGAAATATACACATCATTCAGTTAGAAAGGACAACTAATCTGCTTAAAGTGTACTTTCTTTCTGATTTCCACAATCTGAAAACACACAGAAGAATACTGAAAGTACTTATGGTATAAAGTGTTATATCACTTGAATGACATATCAATAATTATATCACTTGAGTGACACATCAACAATTATATCAGTGACATATCAATTGGATTTATTCTTATAACTAAAGTATTTCATAACTAAAACAAATAGTAAAAGACAATGCCAACAGCTTGATGACAGTAAGTACTTGAACCGAGGGGATCTACACAAACAGACTTAGGGCAACAGCAGTTGCACACACACAAAAAAGAGATAAATATTGTGTTTTCCAGTGTGTTAATGAGTATTTGATGCCTTGAAATTTCATTTGGAATTGATACCATTAGTAATGGTACAAAACGTCAGACTTGTAATATCATATGCAAACATTATGATTCAATAAATAGCTGTAGTCCCCTCTCCCAGTGTGAACTCTCCTGCTTGTAAGACAGACATGTTGTCATTCTGGAATACAATGATGTCATGACATGATGGATGACGTCATGACACAATGGATGATGTCATATGGCACAATGACAAAAGAACCGTTTTGGTGAACAGAACATGGAGAAGAAACAGTCTAATCAAAAATACTCTGGTAATAATGAATCAATTGCAATATAAATTAAAATTGGGTCCATTTCTTCGAGCAAAGCATGTTTTGTAAATTTGCGACAAAATAAATACACGTATGTATCCTGAAATTCATTCACAGTGAGTAATCAGATAACAAGGGACAGTAGAAATGGTCTTCACATATTGTACCCATATGGGCAATAAAACCCTGGTCTTTTAATAGCTCACTTGTGAGATCATCATGTCCTCGTATCCCAACTGCATAGATCAATGCTCATTTTGTTGATCACTGGATTATCTGGCCCAGACTCAATTAGTTGCAGACTGCCTCCATATAGCTGGAACACTGCTGAGTCCAGCACTAAACAACAAACCAGCCAACCAAACTTATAAAGACAAGTGAGCGCTGAGCTACCCGTGATCCCCTGAAGGGGTGTAACAGATGTAACAAGAACTCATGTTACAGGTCAGTCACTACCGTCGTCAGGAGTCACACACATTTATCTTACTGCATCACTGATTAGTGGCTGGTGTAGATATGTACAGTATAAAACCATAAATTTCTGTGTTGCATAATAATTGCACAGAGGGATGTGTTTCAGCAAAATGGCAGCGAATATGACCTGATCTTTCTTAGACCATACCGGCCTTTGTTCAACTCAGTGAATAAACTGAGAACAAAGTGATCAGGCAGTGACCATGCAGTGATGATGAAGTGATGATGAAGTGATGATGAAGTGTATCAGCTACCTCAAGAAGTAAGAGGTTAAAACTGGAACAACATCTCTGCTTTGGCCCATGGCACATTTGGCATTAAATGTTTTCTCACAGAGAGAACAAAAACAAAGAACAGAAACAAAACAACTTCTCCATTGAACTGATAAATGTGAGGAAAATCAAATTCTTTGTTGATGTATCTCTTTCAAGGAATTATACACATGCACAAAAGTTAAGTGCCCCTCTATTTTTGTGATAACTATCTTAACAAGATCTATGCCTGTCACTGACATCACTGGTTTGATTATGTTTGGCAACTAAACGAGTGATAATGCTGTGATGATGACCCATTTGCCTTACAATGACCCTGCATGACATGCCAGCATTTTTCATGCCTATCACTTGCCATCTATCAGCGGTCATTAACTTTCTCCTCACCATGACTGATTTTCTTACTCTAAAGTGAAAGGAGAATCTCACAACAAACCGGTGAAACAAAGTTTGTGAAACTTGATTTTCAAGATTCAGATGGTAGGGAAATGGAGTTGCACGTGCAGAACATATTCCTTGTCGTATCTTGGCAATCTTAGGTTCAACAATCTATGGAAGGCTAATTCAGACAGAAACATGTATATTTTGTATTTTGGATCTTCAGTGGTGAAATCAAGACACTACGAAAATAGTGGTGCTTAACTTTTGCGCAAGTGTTTATATTCCAAGATACAAATTAAATTAAGATAACAATGTTGTTTGCAAGTTCCCCAGTAGAACTTTTGATATGGGCATCAAAATTAAACACAAAAGTAAAAGTCACCTAAATATTTAAAAAATATATTGAGATTTAATTTGAACAAATCTTTAGGAAACCTTTACTACAGGCTTGGTTGCAAATAAAGAAATAGAATTGAGGCTATCGACAAAGACATCTTAGTGCTGAGGTGATCACAACTCACATAAGTAATATAACAACAATCATTTCAGTACGAAGATCTTGTGGGGCCAGGCTCTGTCCATACTGTACATTAATACACTGCTTGAATTGTATTCGACCTGGAATTCATACAGACTCATATAAACAAAACAAACATAGGTTAATGATGCTAAACACAACAAATAAAAATATTAGAAGTCACTAATATACATGAAATATTCATGTATTTTGAGAGAGAGTGAGAGATTTTAAGGTGGGTGAGGGTGAGAGTTGTACACATGTACAGGGGTGGGGGGTGCAGCTATCAGCAATTTTGTACATAAACGTATTCTAAAAAAATGGTTAAACGTTATAAATGCTTCTCCATAAAAATCATCATTGCCCCCAACCCCATCCCACCCCTCCCCTACCCCTAAGGCATAAATTATGAGCAGTTCCATAATGAACTAACATAACAATTATTACCAACCTGTTGACTAAGCATCTCACTATGTCCTAGACCAAACACCCGGCAATAATATAATACCCAATCATATAAAACAAAGAACCAATTATAATTGTCTAAAAATACTGCATACATTGTAGATGAAGTTTGATCCCAAAATAATCTGTGAAATCTGTGAAATTTTGCAGAAACCATAGTAATTATTAACAACTATTACCATGGCAACTACAAACAGTACCCTGACTGCCTTCTAGAGGACCTCAATTAGTTCCAATCGTCCCAATGAGATCTTGCGTCCTCTGGTGAGTCTTTGGAACAGGTGAGATCTCATGTTGACCTGTGAGTCCTCTTCTACCTCGGTGAGTCCTCTTCTATGCCGGTGAGTCCTCATGTATCACAGCACATCCTGGGCTGGTGTGGGTGAGGACACAGCTTGATGCACAGCATCATCACAAGTCAGATACAATAGATCTCCGAACTTTTTCATGAAGCCTGTAGACTCCAGTATCCCTAGACTGGCCTCTAGAAACAGAGAAAGAGAATCAACAATATAGTGAGTGAATGTGTTTAGTTTTACGCAGCACTCAGTAATATTCCAGCTATATGGTGGCGGTCTGTAAATACTCAAGTCTGGACCAGACAATCCAGTGATCAACAATATGAGCATCGATCTGTGCAATTGGGAACCAATGACATGTGTCAACCAAGTCAGCGAGCCTGACCACCCGATCCCATTAGTTGACTCTAGTCACCTTTTAAGGCTCAACAATATAGAAGAAAACGCTTGTTGTTCTGGGTGCTGTTTAAATAAGCAATCTCACCACTAAATTGTCATCGTATGTTAAAGGTCACATGCAACCAAAAAATCAAACATAATTAAAACACATTTATCACTTATTCATGACATATAATATACATTGCTGCTTTTAAAAAAACAAATAAACAAAATTATAAGCGTACAATCGCGATTCAAAAGTGCAATATTTTGTACTTGGGCTTACTTCCCCCGAAACGAAACCCTCGGGAGACCGAACCCAGTCATAGCGGGTGGATATGCACTCAAGTGTAACGACAGCTTCCGATTGGCTGTTTCATTTGCTGATATGCTGTTGTGTAAAGAAAGATGATCTGTTTGATGGGCATTTTAGAAGTATAGCCAGTCACAAGAAAGTAAGATTCTTTATGGATAACAACTTCTCTTTCTGTACTTCATACACTGTTGTCAAACAAAATCATATACACTAAAAGAAGTCGTTATCCATGAAGAATGTATACAGAGATGTTGGGTTTAGAAAATACATGTTCTCTGAATTTGTGCTCAATCCAATCAAAAATCATGTCAGTAGAGATGGTAAACTACTGCGTGGCTGGAATCTGTCCAAGTACAAATCAGGACTTGAAAAGGACAAGAGTTTGCACCAGTTTCCGACAGATCCAGTCATCCTAAAAAAATGAATGTAGTTTGTTTGCAACCCACAGACATAAAAACATGTCATGTGTATCACACGTGCCTAATTACATAATGTGGCAGACACGGGACTCAGGTGCACGAGTCATAAATCAACTTTTTTCTTTACGTTGTATAGTCTGATAGGTGTTAAGTTCAATTTGCATGTGGTCAATGATTGAAGCTGTGTATTGCAAGTTGTCTTTAGCAGACAGGTAGACAGACATATAGGTGTGAATAAACCAGACACTGAGCTTTCTCTGTGACAGGGACTGCTTACCACAATCAACAAGTTTTTTCTACGTAACGAGTAGATTATTTACTTGTTTGTGTACACAACCAAGACTAGACTACTGCTGCTCACAACCTCAGACGCTGGGCATGCATACTGTTTCAAGCTCTGCGAACCTATTCACTGCGCATGTGTTATGGATGCAGCGCAGCACAGCTGTTGAAACCAGTTTTCCCCCCAGCGCTGGGGTGAATTTAGTGAAACGTTTGAACTCCGATTTCGCGGGCTTTTTTTTCATCACGTTTTTTTCAACTTTATAGGTTGAATTGGCATTTTTGATGATTTGTTTCGGTAAGTGCATACCGAAAGGTACCAGAATCTGCAAAGTTGTGTTTTACGTTGCATGTGACCTTTAAGGTATTGGAGATACCAAAGTAGCTTCAACATCGCTTTGTACAACGACACACAGGTACGTTAAAAATGAATAGGAGTTACAGAAGAGTGATCAAGGAATTTGTACCATTAAGTGGCTTCTTAATGTGTCTCTTGATGAAAGAGAGTAATATTCCACTGTCGTGTTGTCCATAAGACATCACTGAACATTTCGTAATCTGATTTGTTTGTGTGACAGTAATATAGCTGGAATACTGCTGAGTATGGCGTAAAACTAAACTCACTCACTTACTGTTCATGTGAGGGGACAGTATATCATTGATATATAACCTCACCATTATGCTGATAAAAGCAGCTTCATATATACTGAAACAACTTTGATTCAAGCATGTGGTTTAATGTTAACTTAGCGTCCACAAACAAGGGTGTACTACATTAACAGTCCTGTCACTGAACATACCAGGCTTTCAGTCATTACACTTACTTATGACTGAATATTTGCACTCCTCTGAAGAGACAAAAAACATTTCTTGTGATCCTTACCTCTCACTTCTGATAGCAAAACTTCAACATCAATAGCCTTGTATTCTGTTATAATCTGGAACAGATTAAATGAAAATGAGTCTCACAAATATATGAAAACAATTTTGTTGTTACAACTCTATGTCCCTTGTTGTTTAGTGTCACAGTTAGCAATATTTCAGCGTTGGTCTGTAGACGATCAAGTCTGGACTGGACAATTCTGTGACTGCCATAATGAGGAATGATATACATAGCGGGGATAGTGGGGATACCATGACATGTGTCAACCAAGTCTGACCTGGCCTGACTCTCTGATCCCAATAGTCCTCTAAGCATGGGTTGTTGAAGACCAATTCTAACCCATATCTTCACAAGGCATGATCAACAGTAAGTCTGTTACATATTAGGCTCCTTCAGTTAGGGATTAGCCTAGTGGTAAAAGCATTCTCTCTTCACCCCAAAGAAAGGGGTTCAATTCCCCACATGGGTACAATGTGTGAATCCCATTTCTGATGTCTCCTGCCATGCTGTTGCTGGAATATTGCTAATGGTAGCTTAAAACACTCACTCACTCACTCACTCACTCACTCACTCACTCACTCACTCACTCACTCACTCACTCAGTATTATTCAAGTCTTAGTCTGGCAAGGACATAAAGCATGGGTTTGACAGATCAGTGATGATTACTTCAGAAACTGACCTAAGGTTTCAGGCTAGACAAGCAAACATGTTAATAACTTGGGTAGGCTGCCGTGGATAAGAGTGTGTGAATCTATCAACACAGTCCAAAAGGGTCTCAACCCAACAAAATCTAGACTCTTTACCTTGTCAAAATACCAAATATAACATGTGTTACATTTGACTACATTCTAAATGGCCTAGTGCACAATCTAGTATGAGAATCAGCAAAGTAAAACCGAGCTTGTAGTATCCATACTCAGGGGTCATTCTGACCAATCAATACCCATGGGGGACTGAGTGTATTGATGGCAGACAAAGTACAGAAAGGATGTAACATGCTGCTAGGATATATGGTATGAGAACTGAGTAGTTTCTCAGCTGCAACTCCAAAACCAGACCTTTTTTAT
Organism: Haliotis asinina; assembly: GCF_037392515.1. Taxonomy (NCBI): domain Eukaryota; kingdom Metazoa; phylum Mollusca; class Gastropoda; order Lepetellida; family Haliotidae; genus Haliotis; species Haliotis asinina. The sequence continues at coordinate 77,875,005 of NC_090281.1, forward strand.
TCTGAGTATATTCTTTTTTATAAAAAGGTTATCTTGCAACGATGTATACATTTGAGGATAAAACTCTTGGCCCCTTTCACTCTACCCAAGAATCTAAAATGGCTGATCCCTTACCGCACATACAAACTAGGGCACAGAGTAATCCGAAATCACTACCGGTGAGGATCTGACTTAGAATCCATGTTCAGCAAGCCATGCTTGCTGTAGGAGGCAACTAATAGGATCAGGTCATCAGACTCACTGACATGTACATGTCACTGTATTGCAAATGCGTAGATCAGTGCTCATGCTGCTGATCACTAGATTGTCTAGTCCAGATTTGATCCTTTACAGACCGCCACCATATAGCTGAAATATTGCTGAGTGTGGTGTAAAACTAAACTTGCTGGCTTCTCTTCATGTGATGAGTTCAACAAGTATTTAATGTAATACAGACCATACCCCAAAGCTTGAACCATTTGTACTTTTAATGTGTAACCATGAGCCCAAACCTCTAGGCATTTATCTAGCCAGTTATCTAGCTATTTACTCACTCTTACCTGTTGTATAGCTGTAACCCCCATGATATCGAGGAATGTGACTCCCGTCATATCTATAACAATATGGTGCAAAGGAGACTTCAAGACTTTGCTGCCTGGCAACAGGTAGATGGCAGTGTCTGGAGCACTGTCAGCATTGTTGGCATCATTCTTGGCAGCGGCCCCGTCTCCATCTATCGGCCGCTGTCGAACAGTTATATAGATGGTCAGTTACAGATTCATAAACTGAAAGTACATTTTTCATTTAGTTTGTACTGAAAGCTTTTGCAATAATTTTGCATATTTTGCCATTATTCTTTGCTATTATTGCACATTTCAGCCTCAGGTACCGGACCGAAACAATCTCATCCTAAAAGACACAGATTTATTTACAATTGAAAACTAAATGTCCAGGGAGGTGAATAGAAAGATGTCCAATCCATGGCAACTTCAAAAGTATATCTCAAAAGCTGCTGCCAAACAATAATCAACTGATTACTATGATTAGTATTACAATCTACTTATATAGCGCTCAGCTCAGCTGCTCACAGGTGCTTTGTTTTTCGCCTGGATAGGTACTAAGTGTTAATCCTGCTTCTGGTGTTTCCAACTGTGATATTGCTGGAATATTGCTGCAAGTGTTACACCCTTAGTCAGCGTCTATGTCAAAATGGCCATACCTCCCGGAAGTTGTTGCCTACATGGTTTGTCTCCTCCTCTTCCTTATCAACCACAATCTCCTTCGTCTTCTTCCGCATCTTTAGGGGATTCACTCCTGACAACTTGTACACTTTCTTCTTGAAAATGTCTGCATTGGCGAAATACAGAGGCGAGTCCATGCGGACCACTCGGACCCCGGACATCTCCTTGACCTGTAGAAGGAATGGTGTAATACGGCTCTATAATCTCGCACATGTGATGAGATACAGAGTGACACACTTCAGGTCTGTACGGATCTAAATGAAATAACATTTCAAACAAATGAACAATACGCAAGTCATGATTGAGTTCAGTTTTAATTCTTTATCACATGATAAAAGAATGCTTCTACTGTAATAATCAATGTGAAACAGCTGATCATCTGTTTTGGCATTGCAACTATGTAAGGTCCATCTGGACGCATTTTACAAAGCTGATTTACCTCTTGGCTCTCTGCTGCCCAATTTTGGACCAATATATCTTTTAATAATAATATGCAAACAATGTATTCTCAAAATAGAAAAACATATAAAAAAACAATAAATTTCGAAATGAGTCTGAAAGAAATCACATGCTTTCCTTACTTTACAAAATACACAGCAAAAAAAGCATGGATAGTCAAACCACTTTACTAAATTCTGGTCATCTTTCGTTTACATAGCGAAGGATATACATGCACAAAAATTTATAGCCATGACAAAAATAAGGAAATAATAAGAAAATGCTTCTAAGCCACTGCTGAATGTTTTTCAACATAAGCACATACTCACATCTCTGTACTGCCCAAGAGAACGATATTCCTCACTGGACCCTACAGTGCCAACAGCTACACTGGTGGACCTGACGTAACATATACATGAAGGTACATGGATGAAAGGGGGAATACTTACCTTATTGATTGATTGATTTGATTGAAACATATTTTATTCAATTAAGAAACAGATTGGGCACACGCTATCCAACTTAAATAATTTTCAGGTGGTTCAGATGTACGAGAAACACAGACTTCAGATGATACTATGCATGATTTAAAACAACTTATAGAAGTCATAACCTTATGCTATATATAGCGCTACACTTAGTGAATTACAAATTTTCGCACGCAATTGGTTCAGTAAGATCCAGGGTTGGAAACCATAAGAGCGAAGTGCCCAGCTGGCTGCAATCAAAGTCAGCAATCTAGCTACACTCAACCATCCAAACAATGGACAACAAGAAGTCTTGTTTCCACTCTGACAAGTGTAATTTGACACATAACCACAAGCAATGTAAGAAAGAAGTCAGATGTAACATAGGTAATATTTTAGATTACACTATCTACAATGTAAGACAATAAAGGTTGGCAATCAATAATGGTAACATGCATACTGGACATAGAAACCTTGCATACAAGGTATGTATTGCCTTCCACATGTTGACTCACCTCTGGGTTCTGACCACCACCATCAAGGTGCACACAAGGAATCCTATCATCAGCCCTTTGTCGGCATCGAGGATTACAGAGGCACAGAAGGTGAACACCCACACAATCTGAAACACAAACCACAGACTAAGATTACTGCTAAATCCTCTAATACAAGAAGAGTCCACAGGGATATTGAAAAATTTATGAAAACATTTCATTTGTCCTATGTCCCATGCAAAATACTGCCTACTTCAATCAGTAAGCCATTTGAAATGCACGTAATTGATTATCTCCCCTTAATGCACTCAAACAAAAACACTTTAAAATATCAAGAGAAACTGCATTTATAAATCTTGAAATTCATCTTAGGAAGGTGATGCCACAAATTGATCACTTTATCTATCTATATGTCCATCTACACCAGGCAGAAATAATCTTCACACCATATAAGGGCAGTTAGGTAGCACTGTTGGTAAAGCGTTAACTCATCAAGCCAGAGACTTGGGTTTACTTCCAGTTCATGCCAAAAGTACAATGTGTGAAACATATTTTGGCTGTAACCTCTGTGATATTGTTGTAATTTTGCTAAAAGCAGTGCTAAACAATATTCACTCACTCACGCCAATTACCCATGAGGAGAATTACACTTAGGCCTTTGGATGGATGAACTTATTAATCAGTAATAACAGAGAATCTGTCAACAGTGAAGCTCTCCAACCGCACATCAGCATATGCAAGCAAGTCTGGCACGACACCGTTTTAGTAATATTCCAGCAATATCATGGCAGGAGATACCAGAAATGGGCTTCACGCATTGTACTCATCCAGAGAATCGAACCCAGGTCTTCAGCATGAGAAGAGATCACTTTAACCACTGGGCCACCCCACTGTTCCACTATACCATGAGGTCCAGACCTCAATGTCATCCAACTCTGAGTCACAGTCAAATCAAACAAAAGAACTGACAATGTGACAATCTAATAAGTGATCGTCAGACCGACAAAATCCACATCAGCCAACTCACACAGTCGTAGTGAGACTTTTCCCACAATTCCCTGAGCTGGAAGAGTTTCATGAACATCCCTCGCAGGTTGACTATGATGATAGAGGACAGCACGCACTGAAGCAGATGTCACAGGCGGAATACATAACAAATATCTTCTACATTCATCCATTTCTTCCATCAGCTCCTCCTTTCACAAAGCACTAAGGTGGTCTCGTATGTCACTAAGGTAACCTTAGTGCAATGTTAAAGAATGAGACTTAAGGTTAATCTTAGTAAAAGTTGCTTTGTGAAAGAAGCCCCTGGCTTCCATTTGTCCTTTATACAAGAAGAATCATGACAATGTAGATAGGTCCTTGACAAAGCCTGTAAAATATGATTGCATACTAGAGAGTCAATTTTCAAGGCTCTATTAACAGAACTTAAGAGGTTTCAGGATAAGGTGGGAACTGAATTAATTAACTTTATAAGCCCATGTGAATAATGTGGACTGAATTTTCACTGTAGTTAATAATTTAGATGCAGCCCAAAAGATAAACATAATCAAAACACAATTATCACTAATTCATGACATATAATATACACTGCTGGTTATGCAAAAACAAATAAGAAAAGTTATAAGCATACAATCGCAAATCAAAAGTGCAATATTTTGTACTTGGGTTTATTACACTGGAAACAAAGCACCCTGGAGACTGAGCTCAGTCAGAGTGGGTAGGCAAACACAAAGACTTTCAATGGCTGGTTTCTTTGCTGATACACTCTGCCGGGTCTTTGTTTATGCCTTATAAGCCTGATAGGTGTTAAGTTCAAACTGAATGTGGCCAATGAAGTAGTGTATTGCACATTGTCACTAGCAGACAGGCACACAAGTGCCAATTCGACAAAAGAGAAATGAGTTTTGTCTCTGACAGAGGCTGCTCATCACAATCAACATGGTTTTTTATGCAACCTGTAGATTATTTACTTGTTTGTTCACACAAACAACATTAGATAGCTCCTGCTCATGACCTCATTATCGAAGCATCCCGCTTCAAGCTGCCTGAACCTATTCACTGCACATGCACTATGTACACAGCACAGCGGTTGAAACCACTTTTCACCCCAGCTGGGGTGAAATTAGTGAATAGTTTGAATTCTGACTTTGCTGGAGGTTGTTCATCGTGTTATTTTCAAACTTTATTAGTTGAATCTTCAGAATCTGCAAAGTTGTATTTTGTGTTGCATGTAAGCTTTCATAGAAACATTTTTGAATGACATTTTGAGCAAAATGAATAAACTAGATTGAAAACAGAAGTCTACGTGTAGTCATGGTAGTAAACATGTCATATTACCACATACTGCAACAATAAAGCCAACTTCAATATTGATTTGCTGACTCTCTACTTCCGATGACTGATCAAGATGCAAATATGAATGAAGGTTAGTGTTTCAGCTTATGAACTTAGCGTACGATTTAGTACTGATTTCAAGGGTCAAGTTAGCACCTCTGCACATATACGGTAACATACGGTACTCACCAGAGGGAGTGCATGCAGGTATGGCCCCAGCACCATGATCACCAGCAACACCACACAACACGCTACAAGGGAGGTTACCTGCAACCATGGCAACATCTTCAGTCAGTTCAAACATCTTTAAACATGAAATCAAAATCAACATATCCATTTGATCACAACAACAAACAAAACAAGAAAATAACAAAAAGAAAAAAGAAAGAATAGTTTGAAGCCACTAAGAGCAACAAGCAAGCCATTTTACATTTCATGACCTTTAACAGCTAGCCTAGTTTAATGTGTAACCTTTCAATGAAGCTAAGCTAGGACATTGTGATCACAATATATACATTAGTTTAGCAGGTAATGGTTGAATTATTATTGGCAAACATAACCAGAAACATGGATCAAATGTTACAACCATGATGAGACACCTCTAATGTACAAAGGAGATGAAAAGTAATTTGGTAAATATGCACAGAAAATCAAACACAGCATTCACATCTAAGACAAAACAAATAACATGCCCTCAAAGACATGATATAACAGGATTCTTCCTTTACTTCTTGGAGACATTACTCCCTGTAAAACTAAAACCTAATGTTTCCAATTAAAGTTATAAGTCCAAAATATTAATATCTGATTCATTCATAAATGAAACACCTTGAACCTATAATCATGGTTATGATGTCACACGTCTATGTGAAATGTTATATAAATATTTAAAAACAGGCAAGAAAGGTCTGCACAAAGTAGAACAGCAGCATGTTGTATCAACTCAATATTCTCATTTTTCTGATATAATACCTTCCAGAAATCACCTCCTACAAGTTCAGATGCTAGATCAAGAGATCCAAGAACAGACTTTTAAACAGTTATTCAAACTCTTATTAGAGGATAGTTGGTCTATGAGTATATCGGTTTCTAAAATGATCTAGCATCATTCTTCACCACATTGATTTGGAAATACTGATCTGAATGAAAATGTATGAACCCTTCAAATCACACTCCATTTTACATTCTGATGACATTCGTAACTCTATGTTAAAGCATGGGAGGTACGATCACGTTTGTGCTAAGATCACTTTGGGGAATGGGCAACCGATTAAATGACAGAAGCAAAGCTTTGGTCTTGTGAAGTTGTGCGATGGGTTATTGCAGAAAACTAAAGGAGTGTTTTAAAACTAGCATTTATCACACCATGTTACCTGTGTCCTTCCCCCTGCTCCATCCTGAACCAGACTAAGAGATATTGAGGCTGACACCACGTAGCCTGAAAATATTGCTGATACCACACCGGCTGTACCTGAGGCAAACATCTCCTGTAACAGCATTGTGGGACAAGTCATATCACCTGAGCTTGTCATCTCACCTGAGTACGTCCACCCGCACCGTCCTGCACCAGGCTGCGAGAAACGGACGCTGCTGTGATGTAGCCAGAAAATAATGCACAAACCACGCTTGCAGTTCCTGTTGCAAACATCTCCTGAAATATCAGTACGCAAGTTAGTGGAATGCAAAAGCTGCATCATCCTCAGCAGTTCAGGAATTTTATCTCTTCTAAATTTATCTACCCTGGACCTAACTGGCATCATCTTTGACACCTTAATTCGTTTCTACGTTCATGTGACATGGACCCAATTACTATCATAGCTTCTTTCAAGGTCAATCTGAATATCACAATGCTCAAAACAGCTACAAAATGTAATTACTTTTTTCTTTATTGACATGACTTTATTTGGTGCATATCAACTAAAACTGGTAACACCTGATAGTATAATGATGTTTCTAAGCCCCATATCATATGTTCACTGAAATTTTCAGAGAGACGACACTAACAGATTTATGATTTAATATAATCTACTGTTTATGATCTGATTTAAGCCATTATTGTGCAATCTCATCTAAATTGTCCATAGATTTTCACAAAGTATTACCTGATGAGAAAGTAAGCATACAGTGGAAGCTGTCTAAACCAGCACTCACTGGGACTGAAGAAATAATCCAGTTTAGACAATGTGCCAGATTGTAGAACTGATGATAAATGTACAAGCCACGGACAGGACTGAGAGTTTATGCTGGTGTTCACTACTTGTACAGATACTGGTTTTGGCAGCTTCCACTGTACTTTCAAATGCTGAAGTCCTCATTTTGAGGAAATTAAGATCACTCCCACTTGTATATCAATATAATAGTGTCATTATAGTGTATTCCCTCTACTTGCTAACACCTATACAGTACCTCTTCAGAGAAGCAATAATATTTGTGCAACATAAATCAGGATTGTTTTCACTTTAACTGTCTAATCTCATCAATGTGAATTCCTGGACCACTCACATCACATAATCACATGGGCTTGAAACACTGTTTAGTGGATAAGCATGGTCAATTTACAGCACTGAGATAACATACTGTGGCTCTTGACTGGTAGTCATTTTCTAACTGATTCTGTCATTAAACGATGCATTGATGTATGACGATTTCGAGTCGATATATAAAAAAGAAATCTATCATTGTCATCCAAGTCTCATGTAGTACAGCATGATTCACCAATGATTATGATGATAATGATGATGATGATGAACTAATGTGACCTGATTATGACAAGCTTATTTTTTACTGTACCTGAAAAAAAACTGCTGACAGTGCTAAAAGCCCAATGTGTTAACAAGGTGGGGAAGAGAAACTAGGTCACCAAGCCATGACTTTCACCATTGAGCTACCACACCATCCACACAGATTATTTGTACATTTACAGATTTCATTAATGTTTTATTATCATTACAATAAAGATGAAACTAATGACAAATATTCAACAAGATGAGTGTGCATGACTTGGATTAAAGTAAAAACATTAGCAGAAAAACAAGCAAAAACACTTGGAAATGATTACTTTTGACCAATCCTTCATTTTAAGTTTATCAGAGATCCATAAAATCAACACTTGTTAATTGAAGAAAGCATTCCAAGTAAAGTCAGTCATTTGTCGATAAAAGTACAGGCATACCATGCAATCAAACTGAAACATACTGAAATGAAACAATAATATTGAACCAAGTCTGCCAAGTCTGAACATGCAGAGAACAAAACAGCGCAAGGACATGAAAATTCATATTATACCATGTTTGGGCCAGGCCAAGTAAATCACAAATTGTGCCTGACACAGACCAAATGTAGAAAACAATATTATGTAGGCAGTCTAATAGTGACTTGTAGGGTATTTGTTTGTTGTTTACCACTGCATTAATCAATATTCAAGCCATATGATGGCAGTGTGTAAATAATCAAGTCTGGACCAGACAATCCAGCGACTGACATCATGAGTATCAATCTATACAACAAGATTTCCTCAAGATAAATTCTATCCGGACCCTCACAGTGGCTGTGTCTCAGAACCTTCATTCCACAGTAAGATTCTACTGCAGTGAACATATGCAACATATAATTATGACCTTTCTGTTCTAATTCACTTGGTCTGGCCATCTTCCCACTTCCACTGCTCCAAAGACATAAACCATGGAAGCTCCTTAAAAGCATGCATCAACCATTGTCAACAAAATTACTGACAGGTTTAAAAACATTAACAAAGTCTACAAAGAATAAAAAAGCATGTAGATAAACAATTCCTCTCTCACTATACTTTGACAAGAAAACATGATTGCATGTAAATCTTTAAAAGAAGTTCCCATGCCTGAACATGACCATGGCAGACAAATCAAGCGTTCAAACAATGTGCCACATCACCAAAATCATTTCTTTTACAACAATGCAAGAGCTCTCAGCATGATGATCTGACGACGATTTCACATGTCACAACAGGTGCACTTTCTACTCAGCTAAATGCATTAAGCATTAAAATTCGTGGTTTGAGTGAGCAAGGCCATCGGAGAAGCATATCTGAATACTTGTGGCAAAGATACAAATGCAAAATCTATTAACTCATGCGATAACTAGCTGTTGATATTCAGCACAGAAATGCCATTTCCAAGAGTGATGACATATACAACCAAAATATGTACCAAAGAGTGTACATTTATGTTGGGAGGATTAAAATTGAAATTTCCAAACAAGGCAGTTGAGAAAATAAGCCAATGGTTTCAGAAAGCTGACATCAGAACAGCTAAAGAAACAACCCAACGTTGTAATTCTATACAGTTATTGTCAGATCTTCCTGCAGAGAACCTCCATATTGGAGTATTATGTCTGATTCTAATGTCATGTGCCATTGTTCAGTCTCTGACATACATTTAGATCTAACTAACCTGATTTGAATCAACCTTGTAATTGTTCTTCATGCCTAGTGTCTTGGCCATGGATATAGTTTGTGCATAAGCTACAATGATGATGATAAGGGCTTCAAAGAAGTAATCCTTTGCCAGCAATATGTTGGGGACTCGTGGAACTGGAACCCTGAAAAAGTGAGTGGTCACTAAAATCAAAATTGATTCAGGGTCAAGGTCACTAAACCCAACCTAATAAAGGGTCAAGGTCACAAAAATCAAAACTGTTTCAGGGCGGAGGTCACTTAAAACCTAACCAAACCAAAGTGAAGGTCACTAAAACACAAAACTGGTTCCAGGAAAAGGTGACAAAAAATAAAAGTAGGTCATGGTGAAGGTCACTAAAGCAAAAAACGAGTTCTAATCAAAAACACATATCCAGTTTCAGTTGAAGGTAATTAAAAAGGCAAATTTTGGAATGGTCAGAGTAAAAACATTCAAAGAAGATGAGAAATTCAATCAAAACCCAACAAAATCAGACACTGTTATTTCTACCCACCTTCTGCAAAACATCTCTATCCACCAAATGAATGTTTTTAACAACATCCATCATGTCAATACAATCAAAGCATGATAACTACACATCAGTCATTCATTTTTTTCAGGGCATGGTTTAAGGACATGAAACCTACTGGCACCCAGAGCAACTTTAAGTAATAACCTTGTTGCACGAAGCATCAGAGTCTCTGCTCCGAGCTAGTTCCTCATCATTCTGTATTGAAGTCTGTGCTTTTTGAATAGCAAAACGTTACCTTAGACTGGCTGCAAGTACCTATAAATATGAAATTACATTCTGCACTTGCAGGATACATCAGCAAAAGTTTTCAATGCTAAAATCAAGGACTGAGTTTGTATTAAAAAATCTACAGGATTTCTCTAGCAACATTACTGCCTGGTTGGTTTGTTGGTTTGTTTGATGCAGCACTCCACAATATTCCAGCAATATGGCATCACTCTGTAAATAATTGAGTATGGACCAGACAATCCTGTGATCAACAGCATGAGCATCAGTCAAGCTAATTGAGATATGTGTCAACCAAGTCAGCAAGCCTGACCACCTGATCCCGTTAGTCGCCTCTTATGACACACATGGGTTGGTGAAGATCATTTCTAACCCAGATCTTCACAGGAAGATCTCTTGCTATACAACACTCACCCTCCAGGTATCTTCCCCACTACAGGAACATTGTACGTTTCCTGTAGGCGCAGAAAGTATGAAGCAAGTGTTCCAAGGATTACCTAGAAGCAAGGTAATTCAGTTAGTATGTTTGTAGTTTAACGCTTGTGATTTTATGTTTGTGGTAACAGATATACTAAAATTTTGCTGATGTGGACACATGCGTTTTCGAAAAAACTGTATGGATGATATTATACTGCATTTTTTGTCATTGTTTTATATGCAAGAATTAAGATGACTGTGTGTATTTTCTCAAAAAAAAGAAAAGATAGAAAGAGCAATCAGCTGTACACATAAATTTTATTCAGTCTACCTGTGATTCAGTATTAATTGCAAATAATATGACACACTGAATTTTTATGGAATGGTTGGAATAAATTGTATCAGAAAGCATCACTGCAACAGGAACAATATATTCCAATGTTATTATATTGATTGCTACATTTACTCTATATATTTCAAACAATATTGATCATGAAATTATGAAAATGTAAGCATTACTGAAAACAATACTGAAAGACATTTTCAATAAAACATGTAAATAGACTAAAATATATGCCAAGATAAATAATGCACATTTTCACAGCAAGTATACTTCATAACCTGATTAAATTAACACTGAGATCCTACAATATCCATCCTTTGAATAGTGGATGTGGGAAAATAAACTACAAAGAAACAAGTGTAAATGCAGTCCAGTAATTTTGACACAATGTGGTGTATATTTCATTATTGGTCAATTCAGTGTCCACATGAATGGGGCATGTTAGTGATTTCGTATTTCCATCAACATAACTTTAGGTAGTCAAGATTTCTGGATGTCTGGGTCTGGATATCTGGGTCCTATGTACTGTATCTGTAAACAGTGGAATCTAACAGATCCTGGCAAGGGAATCGGTTTACAAAACTCCAACCAGCACATGATGCTATATTGTTCTTGGAACAAGTTCTAACTCATAGTAACTGGAATCACCTCAGAGATTATCTCAAAGGTGTGTCCCTTATGACCTGTCATACTTAATTGAAATATCTCATTACCAAGTACTGTATTAATTGCAATGTTAAAATTAGGGCTGGCACAAAAGATTGATAATCAGATATATTATCCATGGGAATCATTATCAATTTGCAAATTGTGTATTGTTGTAAGTGAATTAATGTGATGAAATAATTTTAGAATTTACTCAGTGTATGCACAAAGTTTTTTTCATTTTCATGAACCACTCATAAAGTATGTTCATGGTGACGTTTTGGGCAACATTCCAAGCTATAATGTGTCACTACTCATCACTGAAATGAAACATGTTGATTTCATTTACATTTTATATTCATTATTCTCCAATATCTATCACTAATCAGTTGATATTCATTTAACAAAGACTGATCTCCAAGATCTATATTGACAACCAGCCCCAATCAAAATACCTTAGGATTTGTAAACATGAATGAAATACTGCATTTCCATTTGCTGTCCTGCATTTTCAGCTGGGAATTAAAATTAAATCCCTGGCTTACACTAGCATGTAATGAAGCATACAAAAGTGTTGACTTACAACTATCAACTCAATAGGAATGGGGATCTTCATCTTTTTCTTGAAGCGCTCATTAATCTGCGCCTTCACGAGGTAGATAATTAGCATACATATCAAACTAATGATCAATGTAGCAACGTTGGTGGCTGTTATGTGTTTCAAGATGTCAACCCAAGTCTGAAAAAACAACATGGTGTTATACTGAAATCAGAAAGAGATTTACTAATTATAGATGGTTGACTAAATCAAGGGAGGTAACACGAAGTAATACAAGGAATTCGAATCCCATTCACAATGAAAGTATCATCCCCAAATACATGCAGGTCACACTCGATCCTTTCCTTAAAGACTGATGAGTCTGTGTAGCCATATCCCTTTTCAGAATTATTAATGAAAGCCAACATGCCCCTGTCATATTTATCACAATTATTCAGGGGTCGGAAGATTCATAATGAAAATCATATACTAACAACAACAAACATGAACATAATTAAAGGCCCTAGAGCATCTAAAAGATTCCTCACATATATACAAAATACTCCTGGGCCCCGTTTCACACTGCTATAATAGCGCTATGGCTGTCGTACCTCCTATACTGTAACATAGCCTTACGACAGTCAAAGCACAACAGTAGTTTACTGAAACAGGGTCCTGATCACAAGGAAGGGTACAAGTGAAAAAGAGTGAGTGAGTGAAGTTATCTTTACGACAAACTCAGCAATATTCTAACTATATGGCGGCAGTCTGTAAATGATCGATTCTTGACCAGACAATCCAGTAATCATCTGCATGAACATCGACCTGCGTAACTGGGAACCAATGACAGGGGTCAACCAAGTCAGCAAGTCTGACCACGGATGCTGTTTGTCACCTCTTACGACCATCACAGTCACCTTTTATGGCAAGCATGGGTTGCTGAAGGCCTATTCTAAGCCGGACCTTCATGAGTCAAGTGAAAAAGAGGAAAATGAGCCTTCCAAAAATGAGTCTTTGAGGATGCCAGTTCAGACAATTTACAAGAATGACTTCAGAATGATAAAATCCTTGGAATTATGCAGATCCATAGAAAAAATGTCATCCCTGTGATCATTATAGGTATCATCATGATTATAAAAATCAACCAATAAAAATTCATACAGTTAGGGTATAAGTTTAAATATGTCATGATACATATATCAGCGTCCACGTAAATGCAGAAACATGTGTTTTTCAAGCGAAAAAAAAAACATGCAAAAAAAATATTCTGTGCGCTTGTTTTGGACGCATAGATTCTGATCTACATAATTCTGTTTAAGTACCTTAAAACCGCAACATAAGGACAAACAATAAATTTCAACATGATTCAGGATTGTAATGGAAATTTCACACACAAAAGATTTGGACTACATATTCATAATTTTATTTCTGCATGTGTTTGTACAAAATCTACCGCAATCACTGATATATTAACTTTACTGTAACAGTTATTTAAAAAAAATAATAAAGAAAAGCAACACCTACCAGAATAATCTTAAATGACCCATTATATCTGGTCAGAACAGCATACTGCTTCTGCAGGTCGACGACTGCAGTACTTGTGCAGTTGTTCTGGTTAAGTCCTGTCATATCTACAAGTGAAATATTCGTCAGTGACATGTTTGTCACTGAATAGTTTAAAGGTGGTGGTGTAGGGAGGACACTGCCTCTTTTGGCGTATCCGAGTCCAAATATATTTCTGATTTGACTGGTACAGACATGGATGGACACGCCAACTGTGAAGCCTGTGATGAGAGCGTTGGACATGAAGTTTATAACAAATCCCAGCCCAAGTTTGCCGGCTAGCATCTGAAAAATAAACATGTTTTTTGTTGAAAGTATACTATCAAAATATTACTCCATACTTATCTGGAATCATATTTATAACTTATCTCATCATTCTCCAGAACGGTAGTGGGAACGGCCTGAGTTCTGTCCAAAAACAGGAACATGTCACCCTTACCCCATGAATGAGCACATGAACCACATGATCAGACTCGTTGGTGACAAATTCACAAAATATTTATACTTCAGGGGATTCTGGGTAGTGGGAGATTGCACAAAACCAGAGCTGAGTCTTGGGTCAGGGACAGGCCCTGTGGGACGACCAGTACATGAGCCTTAGCTCGAGTCTGTTCTAGGAGGTATGCTGGTCCCAGAGCCAAAGCTTGGTCCAGGACCACACAAACCAGATGCGCCTGCACTGTCATAAACTCCAGACTTGGTACCAAGCACCTCACAGAGTGGGAACTGCCTACGTTGTATTCTCCAAGAAACATCTCACCCTTACCCCATTAAGAAATACCTGAACAACAGGATCGTGCGTATTGGTGTCAATTTTACATTACATTTATGTTTCACACTCAGGGGATTCTGGGTAATGATATAGGTCCAAACGACCTGTCTTTGTCATCAGAGGAAAGCACAAGAGCAAGAAAAATAAAAGTCTGGATAAAAATCTATGCAATAATAACCACCAAATTATGCATCATTTTGGAAAAATATGTATAAATAATGAGCTTAAAGGCAGTACCGTCACCAATCCAGTTGCTAAGGTAACAGCTCCTGCAACCTCGATTCTCTTTGCCATGTCCGAGTCTGAGAACTCCTGTGTCTGAGGACAATGTGTAACAGGGTCGACGCCAAGAGATTCTATAGGACTAGAAGCTTCTACAGATGCATCATATTTCTCAAGTATGGACGCCATCATGAGACTCAAAACAGCAATACATCCTGCAACATAGCAAAGTATAGGTCTGAAGAGGTATATCTTAAGACCTTTTAAAGCTATGCTTCAGCAATATGTGACAGGACACCAGAATGGGCTTCACACAAGTTGCTAAATGAACCTGGTTCTTCAAACTGACAAACAAATGCTTTGACTAAACTTAGTCTCAGTATTATTCTTACACTCCCACGCTCTAACAAACCGTAGTAGGGGAAATTATTCAGGGAACGTTTGTGTGACCTTTGACTGTCCAGTCAGAAGCGAGATGGGTTGAACAGACTTAACCAATCAGACAATGGCTACTGCTCAGGGTTTGGTGGGACTTACAACTTCCTCAGTCGCTGACACTGATCCCTCCAAAAATGAAAACCATATACCAATATGAATTCAATTCAATATCCGCAATCACTAGAAATTTAAAGTACTAGAATCAAATATCCATGAATCTTGTCAAAAGAAGCGTTTTTACTTGAATTCAAGAGTTATTTATCACAACAAGATGCACAAAGTAGATCATATCCAGGCCAGGCGTGATGACAGTCAACACTTTCATTTTTAATTTGAAAGTGGTCACCTTGTTGTGAGAAATTATAACACTGTCATCTTGGTCAATACATGTCCAGTAATATATTTTGTACTGTTTTACTGAATATAATGAAGGATACAACTCAGTTACTGAAGATAGATAGATAGATAGATAGATAGATAGATTAAAGATAATTTCTTTAAACCATGTGAACCATTTGTTTGCATATCAACTCACCATTTGATATTAGGAATTGCCATATAATGAATGTAATTGTTTTAAAAAAAACAACAGAAAATATAACCTGGCTCTAGATTTGCCACAGACAAGTAATTGTGTACGGGATGTTTTGTAAAAATATTTGCGTGAGACTGCCTTTTAGAGAAATGAGTGTCACATTTTGAAGTTTGAAATCTACACCAAATTCCACAAAAGCATTCAATTAACAGAGACTAAGCTAGTATTAGCATCAATCAGTTGGATGTCAACAGCTGCAGGCATGACTGACAGCACCTGTTCATTTCACAGGGGCCATCTCAAACATTTTGGAGACTTAAATCAGTGCTTTGCTATCCGATCTCGAGCTAGTTCTGGCTAACTGGGCCATATGTCCAACATGTTCACGATACATAAGGTATGTTTCATGACTACTTCCATAACTGTAAGGATTCAGTTCAATAAAATCAACCTTGCATCCTTTGAAATGTCCCATTTTCCTGTTGGATGCATTGATAAGTGTGATACAAGGAATATGCCTATAGGTTAACGTTGTTATGTGGCAAGACAGAACTTGGCAAAACATGACATCTTTACAAATTAGTCAATATTACGAAAATACAAGACAATACATCAAATTAAGTTTAGACTGATCGTGCACACCATGCACATCAATTATCTATCATCAGCTCAGCCAAAGTTAATCAGTTCTCTCGGCACCAATCCCCTAAAGATGGGATTCTGCTCTACCACATTCCACTGTATGATGAATCCAGTAAGAAAGTGCAGCACTGTCCATTCTTTCAAGACACATATCATTTTAACTGCATCCTCAGTGAAGTCACTTCCTGCGTCTCCCATTTTTTAAAATGCTATATCTGACTCTGTGCTGGTTTGACCAAATGACGGTTTGACCAAACAGCATTTGACCCAACAACTGTTTGCACATCCTTTGGTCACCAGACATCTTATCCAAAACTTTCTGTCAACATCATTCTTCACATTAAAGACAAAGTGAAAACCATTTACTTCTTATTTCCAATTTTATGTAGGTCTCCCGAAAGGCTAATAGCCAGCTAATAGCCAGATCCATATTTGATCAATCTTGGGTAGATATTGAAAAAGTTCTAAAATCCTTTCTTCAAAGCATCCAAAACAAATAAGGAGAGATAAGGATAGATATGCTTCAATGTTCACTTTTACAAGAATTAAATGCTCCTACAAATTACAAAAACATAAAAAATTATGAATATTTCATTTTGGACACAGCCAGGACAATAAACCTAGGGACACCAGAAATTGGCTTCAGACATCATGACAATCAAAACTTTTTACCAAATGCTACCAACCCATATTTCACTGAATAAAGTCAAGCTCCATCAATTGACACATCCATGGAAATAGCTTGAATGTTATCCATGAATACCCAAGGACCTATATAATCAAAGTTTTTTAAAAGAAAACCCAGCATTCTGCCAATGTCAACAAAAGTTCTAATATATGGTGGTTTTCACTGAAACCATGTAGCCAAAATGGTCTTACCCATAGACACCTGTCTGCCTGTCCCCACAAAGAAGTAGGTGAGGGGGGCAAACAGGGAGATGTAGAGGCCCACCACCGGGGTCAGTGTCGACAGCTTACCAAACGCCATTCCTGGAAGGAGAACAAACAGATCAGAATAATACAGAAATGGAATACACTGCACACAAGCTTGTAGTGAATATCTGAAGTGAGTGAGTGAGTGAGGGGGGAGGGAGTGAGTGAGTGAGTGAGTGAGTGAGTGAGTGAGTGAAATCTCATTTGCTTTGTGGTTATATTGTTATCTTCGCACATTAACTTTCCTACACCCCACCCCCTGGATTCGTCACTCTGTTGTTATTTTATTACATTCTCTATCTTTATGTATGTTATGTGTACATCACTCATCCGTGTTCAAAGTAAGCATTATGGCAGAAAGTGCATGTTAGTCTCCAATTTAGTCCAAATCATCAACAGTATTCACCTAATGAAGACACAAGAATTATCTCTGAAACGTCGTGATATAGAATAAAAATAAGTTGTATCCATTAAATGTGTCATGGATTAACACTGGTGTATAGTATTCCCAGAAATTATTGAGAATCATGTTGCGTCATGTAACTCATTACGTTTATTAACTTCTGGCGTTTTACTTACATAAACATGTTAAAACATCATCCTTTTACAGTCTCAGTCTTGTTTTAGTACTTTGTTAGACCTCCTCGCTCAGCAATGCATGCCTGAATACGCCTAAGCACACTACCCATCAAAGTTTGTAGGTAATCGTGTGACAGGGTATCCCAATATTGGACCACCTCGGCCTTCATATCTTCAATATTTCTCAGTCCCTTTTGGTTTATTCTGTCCTTCATGACTCCCCACACTCTCAATTGGGTTTAGGTCTGGGCTGTAACTGGGCCAGTCTAAAACTTGAACATTTTCACCCGACAAGCACTGTTTTGTGTAGCGCGCAGTGTGTTTTGGGTCATTATCATGCTGGAAAATCCAATCATCTTCATACAATGTTTGTGCTGTCGGAAGAAGGTGACCATTTAGAATGTCAACGTATCTTTCTTTTGTCAAGTTTCCCGTGAAAACACAAAATGGAGTCACTCCGCGAGCCGATATGCCACCCCACATGTGAAACTTCGGGCTATGTTTTGGTCGCTGGTAGATAGGTTTGACAGTATCTTTGGTCCAAATTTTCACACAATTAGGGAAAAGCCAAACAGAACTTTCATCCGAAAAGAAAACATTATTCCAATCTTGATTTTCATGAGCCCGACACCAGTTTAAACGTTTTTCCTTTTGTGCATCTTTCATCAACGGCGAGGGAATTCCACGTTTTTTCACCCAATTAAGTCTCTGTAATTCCTGCCTAACTGTTTCATTGCATACCTGAGGACTTCCTCTGCTAATCATTTCATTTCTGATGTTCTCAACACTTTTCAATTTGCCCCTACTCACAATCTGCCCAAGTCTTCGGCGATCCACAACACTGAATTTCCTAGGCCGACCTGCCCCTGCTTTGTGCTCTATCCCGGTTCCTGTTTAAATATTCTTCAAAGTTCTGTATACTGTAGACAGAGGAATACCATGTCTACAAGCTAACACTTTAGCATCAGCCTCACCCCTTTCAAAATCATCTAGAATGAGCTTTCTTTTCTCTCTTGCTGTAAATTCTGCCATGTCAACACAGGAAGCCGTCTGCTCAGACAAGGGAGATAACTCTTGACGTAATGAGCTGCCTTCTAAGCCTTCAAGAGTTGTCTCCCTTATTTAGTATGCTTAGTGCATAGCGAAAGCCCTTTTTCCAATCTTAGCATCATTAGAAAAAAAACAAAGATTTTCTCAATAATTTCTGGGAACACTGTAAATCAGTGATCAGGCTGTAGCACCTGCGAGAGGTCAAGGTGTATTACAGCACATTATGTATTACTGACAAGTAAACAAGCAGGACTGAACAATGCCCATGATGCAACCTAGTTTGGCACAGAGTATAACAATACCCAAGTGTTTGGTAAAATACAAAAACACAACATGAAATTCTACCATGCCATAGTCTTGGATGTAACATGTTTGTGGTAACATACACCGTACACCATTATGATGATTATCATGTATACTGAGGAAAAAAAATAAGTTACCAAATGAAAGGACAAGTGTTCCTTATTTTTTCCAAGGTTTCTTCACAAGCTTTGTACCGCATAGCCTGTGAAGAAACCTGGAAATACATATAGGAACACTGGCGCTTTCATGGGATCCCTTAATTTATTTTCTTCAGTATATACTGCGCACCTCTACTTCACAGGAAGACTGGCTGCTGCTACCAACTGAAGAGATTGATAATCATTTACTAAATAACTTATAAATATCAGTGAAGTATTTTTATACAAATATGATAAAAGTCCCCTACCAAATTAATCAACTTATTTCATCATATTCATGTTACTGGTGAGTGACATTTTTTGCACTATGACATAATTACTGCATGTCTGTTTGTTGTGAGATTAAAAGCTCAAAAAGTGAAATTTTACCACTTTGGCTAAAAACAAATAGCAGGGAAATGTTTATGGCAAAACTAGAAACACAACCGAACTATTCATTATTCTTTTATTACCAAGAGGACACAAGCCCGTTGGGTGACATGCCTCACCCTAAATCAAGAAATGACTGACCCATCCATGCCCCCTACAGAAAATCTGAGGAAATTCATATCAAAGTCTATGCTATTCAGTCTTTTAATGATCATCACAATCATGAATATAATCTTTCATATCAAACAATGTCCATGACAAATATATGCTCAGAAACGTGATACATCATGCTTATGAATTCAGACTCGACTTGGATTTCAAACACTGTTTTTATTTTACAATCATATCACTGAATATGCAAATTACTGTGAATGCACAAACAAATATTTACATAGCATGCACAACCAACTGTAAACTGTCATCATGTTTGTGTCTGAGACTAAGTGCACATGTACAAACAAGCTCTGATCCAGTGACAATAATATTACCGATGCTTAGCGCAATGAATGTCTGACTCATTACACAGTTTACACATGGCACTCATAACAAGCATACTGTACATTCTGTTGTATGGTTTGTGTTAAAAACAAAAATGAGGTGCTACAGTCCATGACATATTCTGTTTCAGTCAAGGAAGCACATACATTTTCAATTTACTTAAATGTAAAGAAACCTTGATTTTGAAGAATAAATCTCAGTGGCTATATAGTGTGTTGTTTAGTCAGTAATACTTCAGTTTTTGGGTCTGTTGGTCTGTAAATAATTGAGTCTAGACCAGATAATTCATTGATTATGAGCATCATTCTATGCACCTGGGACACAAAGCATATGAGAACCAAGTCAGTGAGCCTGACCTCATGATCCTGTTATTTGCCTCTTACAACAAACATGGGTTGTTGAAGGGCAGCTCTAACCTTCACAGGCAAAATTTGCATACATGCATGGCAAGGCCATACTTTATTGGCTTACATATCAGAACAAAATCGTGGTTGGTTGTTGGAATAACATAAAATATGTAACACGTTTCTGAACTATAAAACATTCATATTTATTTTTTTCTGTAAATGTTTTGTCCTGTCTGCAGTGTTATTGTAAGCTTGTTTCATTAATCTAGCATGTCATGCTGGGAACCTGCACAGAAAGAACGAATCTTGCTTTATCATGTTTATGCTGTGTCAGCAATTCACCTGCACAGAAAACACAGAATGGAGAGAATGTGTGTGTGTATGCAATGTGTAGGGAATGAAACCCACACTGCACCTGGTGCAACCTGAGGCAATAACCTTCTTGCACCAGACAAAAACAGGTTGCACCTGTTCAGCATGTTCAGTGTTCTGCAACCCATGCATGCCATAAAAGGCGACTATGCTTGTCGTAAGAGGTGACTACCGGGATCCGGTGACACAGTTGACACATCATCAGTTTCCAATTGCGCAGATCAATGCTCATGCTGTCGATCATTGGATTATGTGGTCCAGACTCAATTATTTACAGATTGCCAACATATAGCTGTTATACTGTGAACAGCAGCGCAAAACTAATTTCACTCACTCATAGCATGAGAGTAACAGTTTGTGTAGTCATCAGAGCTACTGCTTTTAGCCAGTTCCTTTTATCATCATTATCATTCTGTGAGTGAGTGAGTGAGTGAGTGAGTGAGTGAGTGAGTGAGTGAGTGAGTGAGTGAGTGAGTGAGTGAGTGAGTGAGTAAGTTCAGTTTTACGTGGCACAAATATATTACTACCATATGGCAGTAGTCTCTAAATAATCAAGTCTGGACCAGACATTCCAGTGATCAACAGCATGACCATCAATCTGAGTCATTGGGAACCAATGACATGTTATCATTCTGTATTCAACACGAAGCCTGTATTCTATTCAATCATATCAGTTGTACTGGGTGCAAGTTGGTATAAATATGAGGTGGCTGTTTGCAGTCACAGGTTGCACCAGTTCAAAACAATGAACATAAATGACATTAAATGTGTAAGTTGAGCCGTGATATGTTTGTACTGAATACGAAACTACACTAGACAACTCTTATTTTGTAACATGCATCTGCAATGGTTATGTACCTGATGCTCACTTCTGATGACCACAATTACACAAACACCACCGACAACATCTACCAGGTTTGTTGTAAACATGTTACCATCCATCCAGTTGTGGCTAACATCTCCAATGTTATAATATCCACAGTGCAACCTGATTTCCAGGATATCAAAGCCTCTTCTACATGTTATAACTAATCATGCAAATTAAGCTGTAGCAAGTTGCAATTTGATATGCATTTGTGAAATAAAATGATTTATACTGTGCAGAACTTTAAACTCTGGAAAATGTTGTTTTTTCTAATTTCTACTTATCTCTATTCAGCAGTCTGTGCCATGGAAGAAAATCCAATTTAGAGAGCAGCAAGATATAGATTGGTACTTTCTTGGAGGAATACAAATTTACATAATTATCATGGTCTATAGTTTCAGCACGCTTAACTTGTGAATAGCAGTATTCTTGTTAATAGGATACTAAAAGGAATGCTGCTGGAATGAGTGAGTGAGTGAGTGAGTGAGTGAGTGAGTGAGTGAGTGAGTGAGTGAGTGAGTGAGTGAGTGAGTGAGTGAGTGAGTTTAGTTTTCTGCCAATCTTTGTTAGCAATATTCCTACAAAAATCACAGCACAGGGACACCAGAAATGGGCTTTACACATTGTACCCATGTGGGAAATTGAACCTGGGTCTTCGGTGTGACGAGCGAATGCTATAACCACTACACTGCCCCACCAACCTTACTGGAAAAGAAATAGATTGTGTGTTTTATCATTTTACATAGTGGCCCATAATTTCAAAATAGGCAGTCAATTCATTAATTCCGATTATATTAAGATATCTCATTAAGTGGATGGGAGTCACACTTAACCTGCAGTATATATTAATACACTGACCCAAAAAAGAAACGCATAGCTGAAATCTCATTTTTAAAGTAGATTTTTTCGGAAAATATGGAATGGAATGACAATTAATGTAAATATTAAGTGTTTTTATAGTCAATACAACCAAAACAGACAAACAAACACAACCTCTGGTGATTATTCGCCACACCACAGCACCTTGAAAACGCTTTGTATAATCTGCACGTGGGAAAATCTGAAAGCGTTATGCACGTGCAAATGCAGGATCTCAATCTTGATTATGATGGCTATAAAAGGGGACAGGTCCTGTTGCGATTCATTCTTCGAATTTCTTCCTATGCGACGCGAAAAATGCCAAGGTTAAATGAAGAAAACAGAAATAGAGCCATTGGACGTCTGGAAGCTGGGGAAAGTCAGTCATCAGTTGCCAGACGTCTGAATGTGAGGCAGAGCACGATTTCCTGTCTCTGGCAACGATACACGCAACACAACTCGACCAGAGACCGTCCAAGGAGTGGGAGACCAAGGGTGACAACTCCAGCACAAGACCGCTACATCCGGGTGCTTCATCTGCGTAATCGGGCCGTCACTGCTACGTATACCGCTGATCACGTTCCTGGGCTGCGTAGAGTCTCTCCACAAACCATCAGGAATCGCCTAAGAGAGCATGGAATTCGACCTATGCGACCTCATGCAGGTCCTGTTCTGCATCCCCATCACCGTCGTGCACGTCTTCAGTGGTGCAGGAACGTTCGGGCATGGAACCTCTTGAATTGGAGGAGGATCTGGTTCAGCGATGAGTCGCGTTTTCTGCTGTACAGACATGATGGAAGGATGCGTGTTTACAGACGTCGAAATGAGAGATATGCTCGACAGTGCGTTCGTGAGGTCAACAGACACGGTGGTGGAGGTGTAATGATGTGGGGAAGCATATCTATGAACGGCAGGACACAGTTGGTGCATGTGCAAGGGAATCTCAATGCTGTACGCTACTGGGATGAAATTCTGAACCGTCATGTTGTTCCTACAATTGACGCTAGAAGGGAAATTTTCCAGCACGACAATGCAAGACCGCACACAGCACGCATTACCACGGATTTCCTTGCCAACAACAACATTACAGTTCTTCCATGGCCCTCAAAATCGCCAGATTTGAACCCAATTGAACATTTATGGGACCAATTGGGTAAACGGTTACGACGTCGACAACCGCAGCCACAGACACGTCTACAGTTGGTGAATGCGTTGCGAGATGAGTGGAGAAGAATCCCACAAAGGCGGATACGACGTCTTATACAGTCAATGCCCAGGCGATGCAGAGCAGTGATTGATGCCCGTGGTGGTCACACCAGATACTGACTTTCTCACTATGCCATGGAAAATAGAGACGCTTAATACCACTGTGAATGATTGTATATGTCTTGACACACATTTGTTAATACCCGTGTGAATTATCATTGCTCAAGTTCCATTACTTTTTGTGCAATTTAAGTTAATAAATCATCTCTCATAACATTGGATTTTCACCTATGCGTTTCTTTTTTGGGCCAGTGTATTTTAAGAAATACAGGCTGGGTCAACTGGGCTAATGAGTTGATCTAATTCACAACAGTCTGCTAACATAAATAATTTGTGCTTGTTCACCAGGTCATAAACACCCAACTGTTCACCTTCATGTGAATGCACTGTGACTAGATTTTCTACACAACATGAAGCATGATAACAAATGTACCAATTTACAAAGACATTGGATTAATTCATTAAAAAAAAAGGTAAGTAGGACCCAACCCTGTTTGATCGGAAAGGGCCAAAACACATAACTCACTAGGGTAAGCAATCCCAACCCGCATTCCATATGGGCACAATTATTTTCACAAGGGCACACATAAATTACTGTATGGTGCTCTATGGCACCCTTTAAAATATGGATTTTTTCCTCTAATATACCATGTATACATTGCAGGTCATCTGGTCTTTTAACATGTTTAAAAACAGCATAAATTAGCACTCTTTGCATGCCAGTGAATATGTTTATCAATGAGTGAGTGTGAGTGAGTTTTGTTTTACGCTGCACTCAGCAATATTACAGCTATATGGCGGCGGTCTGTAAATAATCGAGTATGGACCAGACAATCCAGTGATCAACAACATGAGCATGGATCTGCGCAATTGGGAACCGATGACATATGCCAACCAAGTCAGCAAGCCTGGCCACCCAATCCAGTTAGTCGCCTCTTACGACAAGCATACTCGCCTATTATGGCAAGCATAGGTTGCTGAAGGCCTATTCTTCCCCGGGACACTTGTATGTCTCAGATGTGTGTGTAAAACAAAACGTACTGCATTCAGTGTGTTTATCATATGTATGCTGAATAGAGGAGCTAACTGAACTGATCCATGGGATTAGACACAAATACCATTATTATAAACTATAAAACACATGACATCCTGCTATGGCAACAGGTATCAAATATGCATGTACATTTTACTTCATATTGTTACAGCAATGGCTTACATCAGTAACATTAACCATTACAATCCACTGAAAACTGCATAACATTACAATAACTACATTAACTAATATTACTCAGTGAGTGGGTGTGGTTTTACATTGCTTTTAACAATATTTTAGCAACACCATGACAGGGGGACATGAGAAATGGGCTTCACATGTTGGGAATCAAACCGAGGTCTTCAGTGTGACAAGTGGATGCTTTAACCACCAAGTTACCCATACTGCCCCCCAAAATTACTCAAAATTACACATATTCCTCCGTAAATTTTAATGATGAGCAGTGGTAGATTTGGGTGAAATTTTGAGTGGGTCCAAATTGATGAAAATAATGTTTCTGGACCCCCTTGAATATTAAATAGATGGGCAGATGTAAAATAGAGGGGGTCCTCACTGAATTTGATAAGTCAAAACACTCCCAAACCCTCTCTTGAGCCAACACTGGATGAGGAATATAAACATGACAACTCACCCTGTGGGATCATCATGATTCCTACTGTTATGCCAGCAACGATATCACTTGGCAGATCTTCTTTCAACTTGTAGTTTTTAAACATCTTGATAAAAGGCAGATTTCTGGTAACAGATTTCTTAAAACTCCTACTGGTACATTTCTTAGCAGTCCAGTTCTTTAACCTTTCTCGGACTGTAGGAGCCTCAGGTGTGTTACGAAAGGACTCTTCAAAATCCACAACTTTGACAAACTTGCGATCATTTCTGTCCACGTCTGTATTCCAGGACGAGAGTGCAGTTCCTTCTTCACCAGTTCCCGATTCCACAGTCATTGTCGAGGTGATATTTACACTGAGCCTTTGGCAAAATCAAGCTGTTTCACTGTAAGCACTGAAACATAAGATGTCATTGATCAGCTGTCATTTCTGATTTTTTTTTCCTGGTGTGTGCCAGATATCCTGAATATATTCATGTCTCACGCACAAAAACGATGAAACTGAAATGCTTTATTCAAAGAAATAAATCACCATATTTCACGGATCAATCGACTGAACATAAACAGGAATTCACTGGCAGGTACATATTCAACAACCGTGTAACAGGTGCGCTTTCAGAACGCAGATTACCACGTGTACGTGTATTCATACGCTCGACGCTTCTGCACGGAGGTGTAAATAGTAGAGATCTGTGACTAAAGTGAAACGGAGTCACGGTATAACGTATGATACCTCCCCTCGAATTAGGTGTACTGAAAAGATATCCGTTTCTAATCCTTGACAGATCATTACAAAGTTAGATCATGAAAGATGCAATATGATATTACCGATTGATGTTGACGTCACATTATCTGTGCAGCTCTGAACGCTCTGAAAATATGTGAACCATTTCCAGGAGCATCCGGTGGTTCTGTACAACACAGCTGATAATGACAAGCACTTTTTCAAGGCGAGTGTTACCCCGAAGCCAGAATACGGGATTCACTTCCTGTCCACGTGAGGGAATTCCGTTTGTAAATAGCCCTGACAGCTCTATCTAAATTTCCATTGGATATGCTATTTGACCTTTATAACGGACCAATCAAAACATCGTTTACTCAAACCGATGATTTTTTTCCCCGTTCATGTCAGCTTGTGAGCTGGAAAAAACGAGTGTAACATGTATATGTCGGAGCCATTCGTCGCCAACTCGTATGATTCCGTGACAAACCCAATAACGTCTTCTAACGCTTCTTGGAGGTTACGGAACGGAGCGAGTGGTGACGAATGCGTCGGAGTAACACGAGTTGTTTCCCCTATGCTATCATCCGTGTTTCTTAGCCGAGAGCCGCGATGCGGTCCTATACAGTCAAGACATGACCCTGCATCGAGAACACCACCTTCATAAATCCTATTCAGATTCTAGCGGCCGATTACCCCTCGTATTTTCTTGAGATTTTTTAAATATACTTCACGTGGGTTTTTGACTGAAAAGTCGATACCGATCTACTCCCAGATAATTTCCCTACACATACACGTAACTGTCATGTTTTTATGACCGTACGTTTATATATTAATGGATCGGAAGATGTTCTGCATTAGTGGTACCCAAAACTCACTCTCGTCTCCTGTTTCGCGTGCTCGTACTTCAGTTACAATCACTCTTATGTATAACGAATTTATCTGTTTTTGTGCCATGATTTATAGCTTTTCTTTGCAGAGAGGATTCCATTCACATCCAAACGAAAAAGACGTATAGTTGGGATCAAGCACATTTATTTTTGTACAATATAGTGCTCAGGACACTTAAGGAAGCACGATCTTGTCGTTTTCACTATGATTTTTCACTTCGACACATGTCCAAGAATTTCAAACATTCTCAAAATTTACATTCTTGTATTGTTAACAAAATCCAAGCAGGCCTAAGTGTAAGATAAGAATGTTATTACTAGTATTAGTTTTTACACTTATAAATAATATTTTGCCGGATAATATGAATGTTTGAACTTAATCTGTGAGTGAATTTGATCGTGTTTGTGCAGACGTATTGCTTGTTGCAAGGTAATTTGACTTCAGACGTCATTACATTTTTCTTTTAATCATAAAAAATGAGGGTGTTCTATTATGCATTTTGTTTAGTACCGGAATAATTTTCTATCCATTTTATAAGGTTGTGCACCCGTAAAGATCCGGGATATATTTAAATTTTCAGCATCACATGTCTGTCGCAAGAGGCGACTAACGGAATCGGATGGTCAGGCTCGCTGACTTTGTCCACACATATCATCGTATTCCATTTGCGCTGTTCACGCTGTTGATCTCTGGATTGTGTGGTCGAAGCTCGATTATTTACAGACCGGCGCCATATGGTTGGAATATTGCTGAGTGCAGCTTAAAACTAAACTCACTCACTCAATTATACTTGGTTGTTCCTCAATGATTTTACATGTGTAGGTTTAAATAAAATATGAATGATATTTTCAGGTTCAGCTTTGCAGAAAGAATACAGAGAAACTACAATTTTAAATTTGAACGACTTTATCTGTTGTCAGCATCCTAATTTCTGTGAATAACACGGTGTTGTAGTCATCTTAGCTTTGTCTTCTTCGTTGCTATTACTTACTGACGTCAAATTATCTTTCGATATTTATGTATCAGTATCATTTTGCCATTTTGATGAACTAATTTTTGTCTATTTTCCCCTTTAAACATCATCCTCTAAGCAACAGCATAAATTAACCTGCATCCCCCCCCTGTAGTATGAAGTTCTGAGGTTACATGTATAAGGATTTAATGTTTTACCCAATATACAATCAAATGATACAGATTCAGTTTCCACATCATCGGATTTTTTATGGATTTGATAATATGTTTTCCAAGAAAAAAATACTTGAAAGGAGATATTAGAACAACAGATTGGTACAATGTTTCACTGTAGGAAAGTTATTAGTATTTCTTATTAACAGACATATTCATTAGAAATTATCCTGGTTATGAAATTTATATTACATACATGTTATATGACTTATATATTATTATGGACAAAGGCGTTTAATGACTCTAGGTGTGCGTTCGTTACTAACTTTTAACGATATAATCGTTTTTTGGTTTTTTTTCTGTTTTTGTTTGTTTTTTGGGGTTTTGTTTATAATATATACGGCGTATTCACTTTCAATTGTCAAAGAAACTTTACTTCTGCAAAAACTGTACCAAAAATTAAAAAGAAAAGAAAACAAAACAAAAACAAAAACAAAACGACCCAACAACACAAAACCGCGTAATTTACGTGTAGACATTGAAACACATGGTAAATTATTCCTTTGTTTATCTGTCAGGACATTCAAATGGTGAGTGATTGATAACTACACTGGCAATATTTCAGCCATATGGTGACTAAAACAATTCATTTATTAAATCCGTGGAAGCGATTTGAAGTTGTCAAACAACAATCAAGCTTCAGGTAATCTCAGATTTGTCAGAAGTGAGGGCCGGTGGGATATGTCATCTTCTAATGAGTGAGTTAATATTTAACGTCACATCGGCAATATTGCAGCCATATCGTGACGAGAACATACGTGATATAAAAACGAAATATATATGCATAGTATGAAGAACCTAACGACCAAAGGACAGTAAAACCACTAGTCTATCACAGTTAGTATTTAAAACTAGCGCGTCTTCTAAGCGTCTTCTACTGACTCATAAAAACAGATAAAGTTATATTATAGAAAGGACAGGAAAATAACTAGATTATCACTGATAGAGAATTAAATTAAAATAAAGAAAAGAAATTAAGAAAAGGACTGGGGATACGCGCCAACTAAAGGTAGATCACCGGGTATCTCGGTGACTTACAGTAATTTGTCTACCTGCATGGACCTTATCTGGATTTACATGATCTCTTGTACCGCTGGCGATAGTAGTCAAATCTAGCCATATTTGGAAATCACAAAAATGACTCGTTTAAAAAATCTGGTAAGTTTGCATTTACTTAAGTTCGTGAGGTAGGAACTGTCTCAGGACAATACTTTTACACTGCGTACCACTAATGCAGAACATCTTCCGATACAGACTATAGAAATTTGGCGCATGCGCATAGCATGTCAACATGTCAGCTCGCTATCGTTGAAACACGAAGTTTACGGGTAACATGCCCATTAATATATAAACGTATGATCATAAAAACATGACAGTTACGTGTATGTGTAGGGAAATTATCTGGGAGTAGATCGGTATCGACTTTTCAGTCAAAAACCCACGGGAAGTATATTTAAAAAATCTCAAGAAAATACGAGGGGTAATCGGCCGCTAGAATCTGAATAGGATTTATGAAGGTGGTGTTCTCGGCCGCGATGCAGGGTCATGTCTTGACTGTATAGGACCGCATCGCGGCTCTCGGCTACCGTGTTTCTCAAAACCATGAGTTTTGCATGCTGCATTCGTCACCACGCGCTCCTTTCCGTAGCACGACGTGGTCACGAATGTCTCTAGCTGGTTTGAAAAAAAACCCATGTTTGATGAACAAACACACAAGTGAGCGAGTGTGATGTGCATGTAGACTAACAATGTTTTAAGTTCTAGGTAGTCCCTGATATCAACATATTTGACGGACAAAAAAGTTCATATTAAATATACATTATGAAAAGGAGCCCTGAGACCTTGCTGTGGGACCCGTGAAGGTCCGGGGTAGAATAGGCCTTCAGCAACCCATGCTAGCCACAAAAAGGCTACTATGCTTGTCGTAAGAGGCGACTAACGGGAACGGGTAGCCAGGCTCACTGACTTGGTTGACACATTAATAGGTGATTGTGCTGGTCGTAAGAGGTGACAAACAGGATCGGTGGTCAGGCTTGCTGACTTGTTTGACTCCTGTCATTGGTTCCCAATTATGCACATCGATGATCCTGTTGTTGATCATTGGATTGTCTGGTCCAGACTCGATTATTTACAGACCGCTGCCATTTAGCTGAAACATTGGAGTGTGCGGCGTAAAAATAAACTCACTTAGTCATTCATTGCTGTGGAAATCTAGACTCTTGAGGGTCAACATTTCGATCACTGGTCACACTGAAGAGTTCATGAAAATCTTCTAGAGTGCCGATTAAACGTATATTTGCAGATTGTCTGAACTACGACTGAAACGGAAATTAAAATGAATTGTAATCCAAATTAATGTTCTTTTCGTATGTTTCGAAATGTTAACACTCATAGCTGTTTGAGGAATCAGCTGAATTCAAGTATACGTAGACACTTGCAAATACCCGAATGTACGTGTCAATTCGTGATCCACACTTGTTATTCCGGGTGGTGACCAATGGTATATGTTGTTACTGTGTATGGTTTTACGCAGGAATGTACATGCCAATGACTGAGTGACTTTAGTTTTACACCGCACTCTGCATTTTCCAAGTGTATGGTGCCGGTCTGTAAATAATCGAGTCTGGACCAGACAGTCCAGTGATCAACATCATGACCATCTTTTTGTGATATTGCTGAGTGAGGAGTTCATACCGAAACATGAGTCTCATAAACCTATTCAGACAATGACTTACTTTTCAACCGATTAGAATTTTCTCGTGTGAAAGTGAAAATAGACACCACAAACAACGCTGGTTACACTTGATTCCATTTCCTTGTTTCATAATAAAATGGTATTTGCAAATGAATTTTAACTTTAAACTTAACACCGATTATGTCGAGGTTTTGGCAGTGTAACTTATTTAATCACTGACTGTCCGTGTTTTATGAACTCGTAAACTGATTCATAATGCATCTGCCGCACTGGTTACAGCTCTGACTCAATTAAGGTACGTCCCGACGAGGGAATGTCTCAGCTTTTAATGTCCTGAAAATATTTGAAAATGGCCTTTCAAAACTGTCTCAAACTAGTAATTTTTAAGCGCAGAGCATGCAGTGCGAAGAAAAAGAGGCAGTATCTACTAACTACTGCCTCAACTGGTGGAACGTTACGCAAAGAAAAAACGCTTCATGCTAAAAAGTGGTGGACGATAAGGTGACTTGTCTAAAGAGACCTTCATCCCGATAATGTCATGTTTATCGTCCGAAAGACAAAAGAATTAGGCATATCAGAGACCATATAATAGACTATTGTATGGTCTCTGGGCACATGTGCACCTCTTGTGGGCGCCTTCTCACCACAATGACAGTTGTATACCCCTTGCCTACAAGGATCTGTACCATGTGTTAATTACTGATGTTGTGTAAGGATATTTCCTTGGTAACCACCCCATACGTTAACCAACATACATTGTAATTTTATCCACACTTCTCTTTCCGCCTTCCTTCGGATCATCGTAATGATCACATCGTAACATGCACATTAGAGTGACTTTGTGTGTTTTTTAACTCCACACTAAGCAATATTCCAGCTATACGGCGGTGGGTTGTAAATAATCGAGTGATCCAGTGATTGACAGCATGAGCATCATAAAAGATAAAAGGAACGTCATATAGTTGTTTGCCACACTATAGCTGCTTGCACGTCCCATACAATTTCAACCAAATCACCACAGATGTGTGGCGTATACAAGTCCTTCTTACATCCGACTTACAACTGGGGCCTCTTTCACAAAACTCTCGTAAGCCTAAGGTCTCGTAACTTTTCTCGTAGCATTAGTACTTCCTATGTTACAGTATAGGAGGTACGAATGCTACGAGAAAACTTACGAGATCTTAGGCTACGAGAGTTTTGTGAAACGGGCCCCTGGTCAGTTACCCATGCTTGTCGTAAGAGGTGACAATAACGCGATCGGGTGGTTAGACTCGGTTAACTCACGTCATCGTAAACCAGTTGCGAAGATTGATTCTCATGCGGTTTATAACTGGATTGTCTGGTCCAAACTCAATCATTTACAGCCCCCGTCACATAGGGGGAACAGTGCTGAGTGTGGCGTTGAACAACAATCAAACCAAACCATTCATATTACCCGTAAATGATCCTTTTAAATAGTAATAGAATAGGGTCGGGTATATGAGAGTTCGGCTACGGACTTTCCACACACGGAGGTGGACATGAGCCCAGCCTTGCCGTCCTTTAGTACAGACAGATGACGAGAGACGCATCCTCACTCACACACATGAGCCCAGCCTTGCCGTCCTTTAGTACAGACAGATGACGAGAGACGCATCCTCACTCACACACATGAGCCCAGCCTTGCCGTCCTTTAGTACAGATAGATGACGAGAGACGCATCCTCACTCACACACATGAGCCCAGCCTTGCCGTCCTTTAGTACAGACAGATGACGAGAGACGCATCCTCACTCACACACGAGCCCGGCCTTGCCGTCCTTTAGTACAGATAGATGACGAGACACGCATCCTCACTCACACACATGAGCCCAGCCTTGCCGTCCTTTAGTACAGACAGATGACGAGAGACACATCCTCACTCACACACATGAGCCCAGCCTTGCCGTCCTTTAGTACAGATAGATGACGAGAGACGCATCCTCACTCACACACATTAGCACGCACAAATCTCAACATGAACACAAAATACATCAATAAAATCATTTATTTCTAGTTCCGATACATTTTGCCCACAGATTTCGGGTACTCCTGAGTAATAACAAGACACCAGTTTATGCCTATTCGTCACAATTCGCAACTGGATGTGGTTTAACAAATATACACCGGTCTGTCACGGTAAGATGCTCGCGGTGCATTCAGCAAATATAGATGTGAAACGCATTGTCTATGCACGATAATGACGATAATGTTTTTAATGATTTTGACATAATCACCATAACAGTTTCACTAGAATTGTTTCCATAGATACACTTTCGAGTTTAGATGTCATTTATGGAATTATGGACAGTATTTGTACATAAACGTATTTACAAGTAATATGATGAAGTATATACACATGAAAGACTATGAAATCAACATTGATATGAGTTTATTTACATAGGAATATTCAACTACCTCGTATTCTTTCTAAGCAAAATAGGTACTACGTCTTGCTACGATCTATAACAACTTCCCATATAGTTCAGGACGTTGCAATAGTCACGTGGTATATGACACTTCCTCTGACAAAACAAACACTAACGCTAATGTGACCAAAACATCCACAAAGAAGCAACTGGTTTATATACAAAATACATGCGCTGACGACCTTCTGGTGATTCAGACGATGTCATTCTTACACACGAGTTGTTGTACAGCCTTAAATTTTAACGATTTTACAACACTACTTAAAAAGTATCAGATACAAGCACATTTGAAAGTGGAAAAGTCAAGATTCCCCAAAGAAACCTCTGCTATTCAGGGTGAATGCATATGATGGGTGTCATTTTGTGTAAGTGCGAGAAGCATGTTTTAATCGATAAAAAGTATGTCCTGTGACTGCACAAACAAGGCAATGGAATGTCTATCAGAAAGAGGAAATTATGAGGGTACACACGCATCTCTATACGGAATGTCTGGACCTTCCAGTCGCAGAACTAGAGTCTCGTGTATATGTTCATATTTACAATTCCTGTCTAGGCTTCACGACTTTTGGTCCATAATCCTAAATTTCCACACACTCTGTCATTACAATCGCACATAAATGCCCCCTATATAGTATAATTTTAGCCTCATTTCTGACTCCAAACGACACTTTGATAGTAAATGGCTCAAGGGGGATTAATATTCAAAAACACTGGATAATCCAGTATGGAACGCTTGAGTAACTAACATCACACAGAAACGTTTATCCACTAAATCTAGAATTGCAGATCGAGTAGTTTCAATTTGCTTCCCAAACTGCAGATGTTAAAATATGGCCTTGACCTTGACCTTGACTTTTACATGTCCGGCCTTGACTTTAACTCTCGATTCAAGGATCCGCTGACAAAATATCTCAGCATTGGTGTCTACATGTGTGTGATATACTGAAACAACAAAGGACAAGATCTCAATAAAGGAACATCGTATCAGAGTCAAAAGCACCTTCATTACGTTGCCGATAGAAGGTATTGTGTGTATGCAAATGATGCAATATGAAATACATATGTCACTGGGGATTCAAGCTATATATCAGAGTTATCGGAAATCCATTAATACACAATATTGACAAATCATAATTTACATTATTACATTAAATGCATCATACATATTTAGCAATTATTATATTACATACGTGTTGCAATTATTGAATATATGATATCCTTGTTTACTTCTAATATCAATAACACTGTTGGTCATGTTAAGATTGAGTGAGTGAGTTTAGTTTTACACCACACTCAGCAATATTCCAGCTGTATGGAGGCTGTCTGTAAATAATCGAGTCTGGATCAGACAATCCAGTGATCAACAACTGGATCTGCACAATTGGGAACCGATGACCCGTGTCAACCAATCAGCGAGTGACCACCCAATTTAGTCGCCTCTTACGACATGCATAGTCGCCTTTTATGACAAGCATGGGTTGCTGAAGGCTTGTTCTACCCCGGAATCTTCACCGGTCGGTCATGTTAGGAACATTTTAAAGTTTAAATAAACAACTCACGTAGAGAAAGTGTTATGTACATATAACAATTACTAACTGTGCGGTGCAAAGCTATAAACTCAACATTAAATGAAACATAAAGAAGCAAAAATGAAAGTAGGACATTTGTGCAGTGCAATGATGTTCGTCAGTCAACTAATGTTAACTAACTGGAAAGTGGAGATCAAAACTATTAGTGTCACAACAACGCTACAATTAAAAAATGAAAAGACCATTTTCGAGTTGGCGTATTCAATCAGAGTGATAGAGTGAATCGAACGTTTCCACATTGAGCAATACTACAGCCATGTTTGAGCGGTTCGAAAATCAGCAAGTCTTACATCGGCAGTGATTGTTAAAATTAACAACGAATCAAGATTTCACATTGAAAACTGAAACATACAACTTCATGGGAGACAACTTCTCGTTTTCTCTGTCATAGTGTACCATGTGTATATTCGCCTCACCATTTGGTTCTAGTCACTTAGCTTGGTAACTATGTACGAATCTACATCGAAATGTTCCTCCATGCGACAAACAAGAAATGCCAGCCACAAAGTGGTTTGTTTCATGTTTGACTCACCAGCTTCTAGAATGAAGATCGAACAATTAGCTTTCACACTATTTTCAACCGGTCTGATTTTGGTCGACACTACCGGGTTGTATAAATTAGTGATTCAAAATATGCACTGCGTTCTAGTAGATTGTTGTATTTCACTTTAATGGAACGGTTCGCGAACTCAATGTGAATTAATCCAAATTTAGGCATTTAGTCAGACAGTTTAGATTGGGCTATCAGAGTATTTTTGTTGCTTTTGGCCAATATTGAACGTCTCAAGAAATGAATGTCTCATAAAATGATAAAACTGTACGCTGGTTTATTAAGATTACATCAAATTTGTCTGTCTGCGGATTTGCCAGAAACTTAATTTCTGTTAAAATCAAACTGTGAACCTGTTTAATAGTACTAAGTCGTGAATAACGATATGTGAATATATCAGTCTTGTGATGCACAGAAAACTCAAAATAAAGGCTCGCAAATCCTGAAATAAAACTAAATCATTAGAATGGAGTTAAGAGAATTTAACGGAAGACAGGGAGATAAGACTAGAAACAAGAATAAAAAGGCAAAAAATAAGTGAACTAAACAGAAGGATCTACAAAGTCGACAACAACGAGGAGACAACTCTCTGATCGAGTTAGTGGTTTACCACTGAAAACGACGTCATGAATGAACAGGTAATAACTTGTCCTCTATAGTGGGTTCCGTTAGGTCCAGTTCCTGAAAACAATCTGCTGTTTGTAGTCTGTGCCTGTTATAAGTTTGATGTCACTCTGAGTAAGGTGTTCGACGTCAGCATGTATCAAGATATATAAAAATGTGAGGCAATCTACCGGTACTTTTCAAGTTCAACTTCGCATTGAGGACTCCACAGCCATCATGGAATCACGTTCCACACCATTCGTGACCAACTCCGTTATTCCGGGACAAGCCGAATAGGAGGCTACGGAAAGGGGAGAGTGGTGACGAATGGTCCTGCACGACAAGGGTAGTGAGGACAAACCAAAGATCATAATTATCATCATGACGAATCCGGGAGTCGAAACGCAATCAGCGGATCCGGGTACGTTTAGAGGAGGCAACTCAGTTAACAACTAGGCCACCCGTACCGCTCGCACTAATATCCAGATTACAAGTTCACGTAAAATAAGGTCATTTGGTGTTTGTGTCCAGCCTCGGTGAGCGAGGAACATCTTCAAGGCTGTCGTCCCAAGCTAGTCGTACATATATGGCAAAATGTATGCTAATAGCTTAATTCAATACGCGGAGAAGCTGAATTGTGTAAGTAAGTGAAAAATTAATTACTACAAACTTAAACATTTTAAATTTGAATAATCCTTTTGCTGAATAACACTAATAATGATAACTGTAAATATGCAAACGGAAGCACTTTATGAACAATTGCACACAATGTGTTAGTACAAGCGCATACAAAAGCTTATAAGAATAATGTTTACTTTACTTTAACAAACACTTCAAATGCTAATATATATATTGTTTAGTATTATAGCATAAGCGATAAGGAGGTAAATATAAATATAAGCGCAACGTACCACATCCTGGACGAGATCATTAGCTTTACGTTCAGTAGAGGCCGCCATGACAGCATCATATGTCGTGAGGTAGATACAATCATGGTATGTCTCCACGAACTTCGTTTCCTCCAGAACGTACCAGACTTCATCTGAAAAAATAACATAATTATATATTGTGAGTTTAATATCATATGTATATACATGCTTAATATTCAACTGATAAATTGTTATCTGATTCATCTAGACGTCAGGTTTGTTCAACAAATATCTTTTTAATTCCCATGGCTGTCGAGCAATCATTTTAAACTACGTGATTAAAATATATCTTTGGATACATTTGCAGTAAGTGGAAGCAATGAAAGGTACTGAGAGAGGAACAGTGACGATCCAGACAATAATGATGTATGTTATATCTGGGATTACGCTTTCTCAGTGATTCTGGGACATTTCATTCCATCAGGGATTCAAACCCTTACTCTCAGATTGAGGCACCTAATCGCCAGAACACCCAGCGAACTAACCCACTCAGCCAAGTGGAAGTATATGGAGAAGCCGGGCCGGAGACCCAGCGCATCATACTTACATGGATCACTGAACATGACGTCGATCACTTGATTGTGTTGTTTTAGATACAACATAGATGTCACATATAATTCAGGGCTATAACCGTGTATAAAATATATAGTGACTTAAAGTTACCCTTTCTCTGTTGATGTTATCTGTGTACATATGCTAGAAGAGGTATTTTACAAACGAATGTTTTTGAATCGTTGAAACCGTATGCAAACGTCATGTAACAATTAACTGTCAAACACATTCCCGTGGTTACCTGTCTTCTTGGGACAATGACGTCTGTTCTAAACGTTATATGGTGATGCAGCAGGCCCCAAAATATATCGCTCAGCTGTATCTATATAACTGCTTTTTCATATAAATGGCGTAGATGACATGTCATACTGTCTCCCGCCTTCTTGATATTTGAAAAATAGTTCACTCCAACCGAGTTTTGAAGATTATTTACGAATGAAAGACTACACGTATTAAAGTACACCAGGCAGTTGCCTTGTTCCTAGATGTTTTACTATGGTACATATGCAGACAACTTGCGCATGCGACCTGACCGAAAAGACGTTTGAAACGTCATGACGCTAACCTTGACAATATGCTAATGGTAAGTCGGGTAGATCCGTCAAGGTGTTTACACGGCATATCATGTGTTGTACAATAAATATCACTGCTTAACTGATTAACCTGGTTGTCGTTGTGGCAACTGCCATCTATGAATTGTTGCTGTGTTATCATGTGACACAGACTTACAAAACGAGGCTACATAACAGGGCTATATTCAGGGGGAGATAATTTAATTGGAATGTGATGACTGGGAACACGCACTGTTTTGTCATCTGAAAGGACTCAATATTAGTATAATTGAAACACTCAATATTAGTAAAATTGAAACAAACAAAAACAATCATTGATACAAATGCTGCGGAAATTTAACTAAAGCGTAAATTTGTCACCATGTTCATCCATCTTCAGTCTTGAAAATGAGTAGAGTGTTTCCATTTCAGTAAAAATAAATGTCAAAATGTAACATCTTCCGGTCAGACACAAAGGATAACAACATGTAGGTCTTGTCTACAGTGAGTGAGTTTAGTTTTACGCCGCACTCAGCAATATTACAGCTATATGGCGGCGGTCTGTAAATAATCGAGTCTGGACCAGACAATCCAGTGATCAACACCATGAACATCGATCTGCGCACTTGGGAACCGATGACATGTGTCAACCAAGTCAGAGAGCCTGACCACCCGATCCCGTTAGTCACCTCTTACGACAAGCATAGTCGCCTTTTATGGCAAGCATAGGTTGCTGAAGGCCTATTCTACCCCGGGACCTTCACGGGTCAGTTTTTGTCTACAAGACATCCCATTTGTTCCGGAGTACGTTTTTATTCTTGATTTGATGAAAAAAGTTAACGCCCATGCTTTCGGTAACAGTTTCTTTCGGTAATAGTTTAAGAAAATAACCTGGAGAACAAAAGAAAAAATATAACCTTTAAATCATCCACTTAAAATATTTCTAAGCATATAAATTATAAATACTTATATCGCTACCATTTCTGCAGTGTTCCCACAATGTACAAAAACACCATTCATTAGTTAAGAGGCACTAATAAGACAATGGGACAGCGAAACAAAACAATAAACGTGTCAAAAGTGTCCCAAACTAACACGGATTCTGCAAACAGGAATTTAAAAAAATGCAACACCCATTGTTTTAGAATAATAAACAAAGTGTCACCTGTTGTCTACAGAATATACGTACACCATTAACTTGCTATGCAACAATACACCACTGTATCTGACGCCCCTAATACATCACGTGATACGTAGTTACGTCAGCTAACGTCATCTTAAGGTGGAGCGTTCTCTCCTCGTACCAGTAGCGACAAGCTTAACCAACGTAATAAAGTGGACAACAATAACCAAGGACAACATGTACACGGAAATTAAATCATTTTATACCGATGTTTAGTAGTTGCGTATAAAACAAGAATATTAACGCTGTTTAATGGCGCTATAATGTGTCATTATGAGAAAGAGGCTCGACACCACGTGGCTCGCCTCTACGACAGAAGCTACATGTCACATCAGCTGACAGATGTTATGGCATACTCTCATGTAAAGGTATTAAGCTTGGGTCTGGTCATTTATTATAAAGGGAGTGCGCGGCGGGCTTTGGTCTTAGGATTTTGCTGATCCACCATGCAGCATATTTCCATCCTACACTAAATACACAAAGCCCCTTTTTCAGGCCCCCACCAAATTCCCTTTATGGTATTCAAATTTATGATACTTTTTAAACTAAAAAATGAATTAGAACTGTCACGTGTTCATGACCTCTTCCCCACTCAGTCTCAGGGGCCCGCCCATCCCGTATAATATAATCATAGCGTTCACCATATGTCATAATGACATAAGAGGTTTAAAGTGTGATGGTACTTAGTGAGCTAATACATTACGGTTGTGGTAGCCATGGAGAACTACGGTAAACATTCCAGCACGAGTTCGCCCATCTTTCGTAATTAGATAAATAATAAATATTGTCAAAGTGTCCACTTGAAGCGGAAATAGCACTAAAACATAAGTTACGGAAGTACGTTAATCGAGACACTCTCCATTGCTCTAGTTTGGACGTTGACAATTTGAAAAATGTTTCTTGGAATGTTTATGGCAAACACCTATCGAACAACCAATACTGCATTGCAAAAGATTGTAATTGCATTGTAAACCTATTATTTATGATGGAACTAGGGTATAATTTGTCTATTTCATCCTCACGTTATCCAGCAATAGGTTGTAAAAGTAATCCTTGGTCGTACATTTTTGTATAACATACAAATGCACCAATAAAGACTTGAGTAAGAAATTAATCTGGTTTGAAACATTGTAAAATTTGCCCCAAATCGTATTTTTGACATTTTATAGACAGGATATCCATTATAAACTGTATAGAGTGCGACATATTTAAATTTGCAAGTTTTAAATGAATTATATATC
The DNA here is from genome assembly GCF_037392515.1 of Haliotis asinina. Classification (NCBI taxonomy): domain Eukaryota; kingdom Metazoa; phylum Mollusca; class Gastropoda; order Lepetellida; family Haliotidae; genus Haliotis; species Haliotis asinina. The sequence continues at coordinate 77,915,658 of NC_090281.1, forward strand.
AAGATATAACCACAGAGAAGTCCTCTATGGCAGCTCACTATGTTCCCGTGCACTTCAAGTCGCTGATATATTATCGCTAACCAAATTCATTTGGAAATGCATGTAAATTATGATAAAATATCATAAATATGATAACGTATGATGAAATCAACTATGACGTGGCATTAGTAATAGCTTTTCTTGCTCAGATCTGTATCGTGACCATGACAAATGGATATTTAGTATTCTTAAGTATCTAAACTTCATAGTAATTCAAAACAGCATTTATGAAATATGTTAAAAAATATTTTCGAAATTATACATTTCACCAGTATTAACAAAACAATAATGTATCAGTGTTACCAGCTAGTAAAACTGTTACTACAGATTACTGGCAAAAAGCTGTTGATGTTTGTATCGTAATCCAAGTAACGAAATTATTTCTGGTGTGTCCTAATGTAAATTCCCAGTATTTGACAACTCTATCCTTTACACATTTCATCGTGTGTATTTCCTCATTCTGTGTTGACGGTGTTGTGTATTCCCGGAAGAGTGTCGTAACTCAACACTGACGCTAGCTACTGACTCTAGGTAAACAACGGAGCATTTGTCCCCGTCTACAATATGAAATCTTGTCATTTCTTGTCTTGCTACGAATACAGTAAAGACAAAGAATACTGGGAAGTTATGATCTCAACGTTTCGTGTTTGGTAAATTATGGTTCCATGTATGGTATAAACGGGTCTCGAGATGACTGGAGTTGTTGGTTGAATGGGTGGGTCAGCAGTGGGCTTCTTCTCTACGTGATGGAGTAAACAATACCCTAGTTACATCATGCCGTGTCTGATTCATATGGGGATTAAAGCCCAAAGTAATGCAGGTTGTAGACATTTACCCACGAACACGGGTACAGCGTTTAGAAACGTAATAATGTTATTTGGGATAATACAGGACGCTTCGGACAAGAATTAACCCAGAAATGTCATGTGTAAAATAATATTTCCGTATCAAGTATCTTGTGTTACCCTACCGACTTCTAAATGCCCATCAAAAATCTGGTTGTTTGGGATGTTCAACCATACGATCCTGGTATGCCCAAGGGTCATAACTCTGCTCAGCAGGTTGAGTTGGTTGCTACCAATGAAAGCTAAAACTTTATCAACAACGTTAGGTTTATAAAAATATATATGTTGACATCTTACATGTTTTATGCTTAATATCAGCGGCAGTGAGCGTTTAACTAAATTTACAACTTTGACAAGGATGAAATTTTAAGAGATTTAATTAAAAAAACCAAAAGAATTCCGAGCGATATCGTTGGTCCAAACTTTCTGTAATATCTGATATCATACCCTTTCAGTATGAATATCTACCAATCGCTAGGTCTAGTGTAATTCCGACATTGTCTTCATGTGTTGATGTGTTAACGAATCTGTCGAACCATAAAAAGATGAGCGTACCGGTGCGCCCAACAAAAAAAAAAAACATGCAAAGGCACGGCATCTGAAACGATTCCACAGAAAACATAGGGTACAAGAAAAAATTGAAAATTCTTAGCTCATTCTCACCTCTGACATTACCAAGGAACACCGAAATTCCCACGTTATTATAGTCCGTGAAGATCTGAAACAGAACGAAAAGTGAGATGTAAAAGCTCAAAACCAAACATAGAATAACAAAAACTCAATATGGATGTGGTGGTCAGAATTTGTAGATGGATGAGTACATGTCATAGTATCGGAAAAACTCGGATCGATATTCCTAATTTCAATCACCGAACCGTCTGATCCATTCCCGTGCAGATACGGGTTAGAAATGGTCCTCAGTAATCCATGTTTGTTGTAAGAAGCACCTAACAGGACCGGGTGGTCAGGCTGACTGACTTGGTTGACACATGTCATCGGTTCCGATTTGCATATATAGATGCTTGTGCTGTTGATCACTGGATTGTCTGGTCAAGACCCGCCGCCAAATAGCTGAGTGCTGATTAATCTAAACTTGCTCACTGTCGGATCCAGACTCGATCAACTGACCGCCGTCTTATAGCGGCATATGGCCGAGCGTGTCGTCAGTCAGTCAATATAGTTGGATACTTTACCATAACATCTCCTCCCCTTACCTGTTTGAAGATTTTAACGCCGACTGGGTCGATGAAGTGCATAGCAGAACAGTCGATGACGATGTGGTGGAAGGGACGGGGGTCCTCCACGATGACACCAGACAGAGACATCCTCTTGTTCACTTTCTCTTCGGTACATGGGGGATCTGGATTGATGGTGATGCCGTTCTTCTTTGGTTCCAGATGCAATACAGTGGTCCCTTCGTTGATCAGCTGTTGCTGACTCTACGAAAGTGCCACAACATTGGTCAGACAAAGGATTTCATTGCAGTGGACAGTCAGATAGCGCCATAATATTGGTAGATTTGAATATATAATAACATTGGTTAGACAGAATATGCCATGATAAATGTAAGTCAGAATGTGCCATAATATTTGACAGACAACATGCTCCATACTATTTATTCACAGGAACGTAGTGCCATAGAATTGGTAAATGAGATTGCATGATAACATGATGAGACAGAATGCATCATTGATATTGTAAGACAAGAACTATTCGCGAGTCAGAATGCATAATACTATTTGAAGTGTGAATGTAACTTTTGAAAGAATGTAACAGTTACTATTTAATGGTCAAACTGTAGCGTAATTTTAGTCACAAGAGTTTGTGTTTCCGAAATATCCTGAAGGTGATGCTTACGTGCAGTCTGCTGAGATCTTGTTTTTCCAGCTTCTTCATCTTTTTCAATATCCTCTCTGGCTTAGCACCTGTGACGGTGTACACGTGTCGCATGAAGATGTCGGCGTTAGCGTAGTAGACGGGGGCGTTGAAACCTACCACCTTAATGCCGTGATGTTTCTCCGCCTTCAAAAGGAAATGTTATGGGTTTTGTGAATATTCCATATCTGTGCCGTGTTTGATGATATGTTCTTGAATCGGAGAATTGATCGATATAAAAGATTAAATTTGTGCACACATAAAAAAAAACCCATTAAAACTTGGATATTTAAAAAATCTCATCAAAGAGAAAAAGTATCAACGCCAGTCAGTACAAGTATCGAGCTCTATTGTAATATTGTATGCCTTTTGTATTAAGGCTACACGTGTAATGTTTGAACAGATCTACGAGAGAATGGCACGGTATAGTAAATGATCTGGAAAAGTAACTGCCACCCATAATGAATACAAAATTATGCATTGTCATTTTTTGTGAAAAAAGGATTTTACAAGGGAATGGCGTCTAAAGTGAGTGGGTTATTGATAAACAGTCAGGGATAGGCAACGTTCTGTGAACGTACAATGACAGCTGTATTTCAAGCAGTTATCGGTAAATACCAAAATGACACTAGCTATCACGATTTTTAACAAATAATAGGGACCATTCTTGTATGCGATTAAATCGTGCAGCACGCCCGGAAAAACGTGACATCAGTTCCTGAAAGGTACCCGTTTTAACTTTTGTTAATAAAACTCCCGGAAATACCAAGCACATTTCAATAGCTTATGTCAGGCGATGGAACACGATTCGAGAGCAGCTTGCTTATTGTCGAGATACCATTACAATGAGTTATTGTACATTTACCTTTTCATATTGTGCGCCCTTCTGAAGTACCTCCACGTCCGACACCTTCTCAAGAGATGAGGCTTTAGCTCTGTGCATCAGTGTTGGACAACCATTAGTTGACAGTTTGAATTAGACGAATTTTAGTAACAATTTAGTATTTAAAGGATCAAGACAATAAGATGATCACGTATTGATATTTTGGCTACTTTGTGTTGTAAACGTTAATGTTTAAAAACATGAATTCTACATGAACATGCAAATTCATGCATATTGACTTGACTATGATTGGCAGTTATACATATTTTCACACTTCTCTCTGGTTTTTGTTATTAAATACGAGAAAATTTATCAGAAGTGTTAGCTTGAACTCTCCATGAATAAGATCGGGATACCATTACCAACGTGTGTTCACATCATTTCCCGTAATTGTTGTAAAACATCACTCAGTCACTGCCTCTATGTGTGCTTATGGATATTTGCGAGGCTGTACTTACAGCTGCGTGCGTACGACGACTGTGAAGAAGGAGAAGACGATGCCGATCATGAGGCCCATGTCAACATGGAGGACCACGACGCACACGAACGTCACTATCCAGATAGCCTGCAACATCAACAACGACGTGTTAAATGGTACATATAGAAGAACACAAGAGAGACGAAATATGAAATCCTCTCATCAAATTAATACATGCGCAGGTAGTAATACTGCTCAAATGATACAGATATAAATCTTTGCAAGGAAATTCCTTCAGCAATTCTACAACTATATGAAAACTTCAAATTTTATAATTTGGTCTTTTGTATAAAGTTTCTGTTTGTAACCAATATTAAGTTGCTTTCCTTCAATTCAATGTTAGAGTGTGATGCTTACACAGTCGTAGATGGAAATCCTCCAGAGTGTTCTCAGTTCCAGAATCTGTAGGAACATGGACCTCAATGCCACCATGATGATGGCAGACAACACACACTGAAACAACATGGAAGTAGCTGGTGAACACTACTGTCAGATTAAAGGGTGTCACTGTATATCTGATACCTGGAACTATCTGACTGTATATCGACACTGTGACATGTTTTTAGTAATATTCCTCTACGTCAGATCACAAGAGTATGCTATGACGCCATAATACACTTGATGACATCACGTGTATCGTAACAACATACGACATCTGCAACATGAAGAGAATTTTGTTTTTCAAAAATTGGTATGATTAAATTTCCATCGGTTTCACTATGTCGACTGTCACCTGCAGACAATCCGTTTTGAAGCAGTTTCTTTCTGTAAAACATCTAGCATAGTCGTAATGCGGCGCGGGGAGACTCCATAATTGTTCTGAGCTGTACATTTCTGAGCTGTTATTTTTCGATATACATGTACACTGAACTGAATTTTAGAAGCTGGAGTTTCAAATGACTGAATGAACAACATCTTTATTCAGGTCATTCGATTCGAAACATATTTGTTTATCGTTGCTTGACATCTAGTTGGCAACAATACAAGAATCTGTATTGAATAAAAAAGTTGTTCGTCCATAAAGTTTGTCCTCATCAGATTCATCAACTGATGGCATGAAAGTTCGTGTTTCTTTGTGCTTAGGTCACACAATGGAAACAAATACAGGGCGCGTATATAGATATAGGAGACTATGGGTAACATTAATCAACATATGTGCAGATTAAATGCATAGTTTCAGGTACTAGTATAACAATACACATGCCATGAGCCATGCCTCTCAAGTAACGTACGTTAGGTAGTGACTGGAACAGGGGCCCAATGAAGAGGATCACAATGAGCACCAGGCAGGCCGAGAAAATGCTGGTCACCTGCAATATAAGTAAAGAGTGAGTGAGTGAACGAGTTGGGTTTAAATCTCTGGGGTTTGTGTACGCTGACAGTTGGCCCACGAGTAGGGGTATGGTGCTACCAAACATGGAGATAACCAGGGTGGACTGGGATTATAATCCACGATCATGGGGCTATTGCACCCCAGCAATAATATGTTTACGGCACAGTTGAGGAACAACTATGGTATTACAGCACCTCATATCCAATCCTCCAACATGGGCTTTGGGAAGCTATCTTGTACTGCAGCATAACAGCCTTATATTCTTACCTAAATAAGACGGAACTACACAGAATATTTTTATAGCATGATACATTTCCTACTATCTACCTGAGTCTTGCCTCCGGCCGAATCCTGTACAGAGCTCCTGGAGACTGAGGCAGCGAACGGGTAACAGGAGAAGAAAGATCCAAACACATTGCCAAAACCATAGGCAACCAGTTCCTGGGAACACAGTTTTGGAAAGAGAATTAGAGAGACGTTCCACAGTTACATAGACGCTCCATTGTTGTTTTCTTGTAGCATACAGATATATTACACTCGTGCTCGGAGGAATAATAGAACTTTTTTTAAATAAAACTTCATGGACAATAGACTTATATATATCTGCGCCTTTAATTAAACGCAGCAGTGTACCTTGTTGGAATCGATGTCGTAATGGTGTTTATTGGCCATGACGACTGCCAGGGATACAGACTGGGCGAAGGCGACGATGGCAATGGCAATACAGTCTGTGCCGTAACTGCTGACGTTGACGAAACTTGGAGGAGCTGGTACGGGTAATCTGTACAAAAAGGAAATACAATCAACGCTTTACTCTTCTAGAATAGAAACACCCAGTGCCTATACAGAGATTTTGGAAGATGATGATTAATATTATTATTAAAGCTTCCAGACAAACAAAAAATATACATAATTAAACCACAATCATAATTTTCTCATGACTTGTCGCAGAGCAGGTGGGTGAACACTCAAGTGTAACGAAGACTTACGATCAGGGTTCTTTGTTCAGTTCAAATTGCATGTGGTCAATGATAGAAGTTGTGCATTGCATATTGTCATTAGCGGAAAGGCAGGCAGACTCTTATAGGTGTCAGTAAAACAGACACTGAGTTTGGTCTGTGACAGAGGCTGCTTATCATAACCAACATGGTTTTGGGGGTGGGGGGGTTTGTTTTTGTTTTGTTTTGTTTTTTGTTTTGTGTGTGTGTGTGTGTACGCGTGTGTGTGTGTGTGTGTGTGTGTGTGTGTGTGTGTGTGTGTGTGTGTGTGTGTGTGTGTGTGTGTGTGTGTGTGTGTGTGTGTAACGAGTGGATTGTTTACTTTGACCTTATAATGCGGGCATGCCGTTTCCATCTGCGAACATGGAAGATGTTAGATGCTGCTCAGTGCAGCACAGCTGTTGAAACCACTTTTCACCCTAGCTGGTGTGAAATTAGTGAATTGTTTGAACTCTAGAGTCTCTAGGGTTTTTTCGTGGCGTTATTTGTCAACTTTATCAATTTGCATTTTTGATAATTTGTTACTGTAATACCATACCGAAAGATATCACAATCTCCAAAGTTGTGTCTTGCGTTGCATGTACGTTTTAAGATTATGTACAAAACTGACTCACCCAGCGGGGATGTGACCAACAGTCCTGATACCCCACATTTCCACGAACCCTCCAAAATGGCTTGCAGCTGTACCGATTACAACCTGCCAAAATAGGGAGAGAGTAAACAATGGATGTTGTCCAACTTTTATATGCTAGAGAACGTCAAAAAAATATATATCAGTCTAAATACTAGTATGTGTCCATGTTTCAGCGATGTGGATCCTCGGGTCGTGGTTCAAATTACTTTTGAGACACAACTAAGATCATTGGTTTGTCAACATTATGTAGGTGGTGTTCACCACGTTGACAGCGCCAAGAATCAATATCCTTTCGGCCGTTTGCATTTCTAATATTCATGAATCATTATCACTAGCTATTACCTAGTGGTGAAAGATTTCGCCCGTCAAACCAAAGTTCCGGGTTCGATTCCTAATATGGGTACAAAGTGTGAAGGCCTTTAATGGTTTCCGCCGCCGCAATGTGGCTTGAATTTGACTAAAAGCGGCGTACGTCTAAACCCACTCACTAACCCACTCACTCACATCTATTATGAACGTTATCAGAGACTACCACAAATGTCCCCTATGAGCAGGACCAATCTGAGACATTCGAAGTATTCATATATACTTACCACAATTAGTTCGATAGGGATGGGGACCTTCAGCTTGGCTTTGAACCTCTGGTTGATCTGCACCTTGACCAGGTAGATGATTATGATACAGATGAAGGAGATGCCCATCTCAGGCAGGTTGGTGTTGGGCAACTCGCGGATGATGGCCTGGTACGTCTGTACAGAAAGCGATAAAATGTATTTCGCATGAAGACGGGTCAAATCCGGAAATTATGAACCCAAGACGAATTTAAACTTTAAGTTATTTTGAGATTACTGGTGTAGGTTATACCAGTTGTTACGCACCCATAAATGAAGCATACACCTTTTTGGATAATAATTTCTTGTTTATTGCATAGAGTGACGTTTCGGTGAAGATTCGTACACCGTAGAGGCGTTATATATTGCGTCGTATTCACCTTTTGACTCACCAACTTTTAATATACCGATGAAACAATTAGAGATTGTTAACATTCTTGGTTAAAATGATGTTCGACATTGGTAGAATTATTTCAGTTATGTCGTCTTGATGACCATGTACTCGATTTTAGGGGTGGATAGGTAGCCAAGCGGTTTGAATGGTCGTCCGTCATGCTTGAACATGTTTGCTTCCCATTCTAATGCTGGAATGCTGCTTTGGTGAAGTGTCCCTCTCATTCAGATTAAAAACAAAAAACAAACAAAAAATCAAACAGACTTACTCTGATTATCTGGAACAGGTTTGGGAACCTAGGTATCTTGAGCCCAAAGACATATTTGACCTGGCTGGTGAAGACGTGAACTGCCGCTCCGGTGGTGAAACCGCTGACCAGTGAGTCGGACATGTAGGTGGTCAAGAACCCCACACGGAGTATGCCCATGCCGATCTGTCAACAGAGAATAACAGGGTGTTGAGACGTCAGTTAACTGCCATTTAATGATTTATCCTATTCTCCGTGGTAACACATCGTATAGTCCAAAATGCACTTGAACAGAGAACTGTTGTAAATACTGATGAATAAGTCGTAATTATCTATTTAGTAATTTCTGGGTATTTTAAAGACATGGGTTTTTTTAAACTAATTATTCTAATATTCTGTCAAATCAAATAGGTCCTATTTATATATCGACCATCGCTAATCTAAGCACTTCTCTTAAATTACCTCAAATGAGACAAAGCTAAGATGATGACATTAGTTTCGCATCTGTTTGGTAGACGAAGTCAGGGCGATAGTTTCGCACACGTGTGTTCATAGCAGTAGTTCCCTTGACTGAAGTGATGGTGATACACAAAACATCTGTATTGACTAAGAAGGGTCGTTTGTATAGTCAAAGTCATATCACCTGGATGAGACCCGTGAGAAAACAGACAGTTGCAGCAACAGATATCTTGAACCGTATCTCGTCCTCGGACACGGCAACCTGTTCCGACGACCCATCAGACCCGTTCAGCCCCATTATAGTAGTGTTCTCTATCTGTAGCCCTCGCGCCTCTCTCCACAGGTTGGTTTGTGTAGCGACTATACCCCCTGTCATCAGACTCACGACAGCCACAGTGCCTGGAAAGATGGTGAATATAGTGAACTAACCATTGATACTTAGATAAGCAGGAATTGTCTGAAACAGGGAATGAGCACTTAAAGCAACATTCCAGCAATGTCATGATGGGGACCTAAGAAATGGTCTTCATACATTTGTACCCATTTGGTGAATCGAACTCAGGTTTTCGGCGTGACGAGCGAACGCTTTAACCACTAGCTACCTCAACTCTTAATGAGCAATTATAGCTTTGGGTCGGTGACGTTTAACCCCAACGAGAATTAATCGTGTTATAGACTTAACCCCAAAAGGAGGCAACAGTCAACTGTTTGGATGACACCAGAAATGGGATTCACACATTGAACCTAGGTGAGTAATGGAACCAACGTTGCGAGCGATCGCTTTAATCACTTGGCTACTACACGGTTGCAGCCTAAAATATGGACTCACCTTCGATCCATGGTTTAAAAAATTATATTACATAATCGAATGAAGCCACACGAAACTCTTCATTTGTGAATCAGATGATATCTTAACATGACAAAGAATTCTCCCCACGCTTAGGAATTTTCACATACTCAGCAAATCATTAGATTAGGCTGAATTCCTTTTTCAAAAGGGTTTTGTATCATTTACAGACCGCCGTCATACAGCTGGAAAATTGCTTGTCGTTTAACAACAAGCAAACAAACAAACAATAGGGTTTTGTGTTCTCACCTAGGTCAGTGACTTGACCTTTGGCTTTTTACATTCAAGGGCAGGAGGTCTGGTGGGTTTGTGCATGAAACGGGTATGACACAAAGAGATCGAAGGTAAAAGGTTTTGTCCATGTTTATGGTAATCTGATTGCCATGAAGAGGTAAAAAGGTTACAGTATGATTGTGTCTTCCGTTGTGGTGTCAACGTGTTAACAAATGGCAATAAAATACTGGCATAAATCTAACTGACATCGATGTCAAACCTGACAGCACGTTTTGGCTTTAGTTAGTAAAAGGTCTAGATACGTTGTCATTAGTTTTTTTTAAAAAAGATGATATTATTATCACTTTGTTTCGCAGGATGTACTGATTGTTAGAGAGGAGCCACTAGTCCACTCAGAAGATATTTTACAGAAAAATTATTCATTGATTATCTAATATAAGAGCATGAAAAGGAACTCAGGGACTTTCTTCATTTGCAAACTGTATTTATCTGGACTTGCCACATATGATAGACTTGCAGAAGCATTCTTGAATATCATTTCAGGGCACGTATGATAAGCTTCAGTGCTATGTTTGTTATTCGGGTGAATCGTTTGAAATGTAATATTCAAGGATATGTGTACTTTCATACGAAATAACAATAATATCGACATATGGGTGTCAGACATTCTATACAAACAACACAAAAAGTAGCTCTGTCGCAAGGAAGGCATAAGGCAACACTCTGCGCTATGTAGCTATAGTGATCCCTCCTTAACAAATCGTCTGATTTCTCACCCTATTCCAGGTTCCACTTGAAATTAATGCAGGCAATTAAGTGTGGTATTTTTATGTACCTCTCCAGAGAAGTTGATCAGGATTTCAACACGTTAAATTCCCATGGCCTCACGGATGCCTACCATTCTTCACTGTACGAAAGTGACACATTTCTTAACACGACATTACCATGTTAAAGGCCTGCTGACTTTGGAAATCCCAAAAGAACCTTATCAAACACCCCTACTTCATCGACACACCGAGACATTCTTTTATTAACGCGGCGTAACTGGATGGATGGAATGTTCAAATAGGAGTCAAAAACGTTTTTAAATTGACGGCGGATATTGCCGTGTGATAAAACTCGAGGATATTCCGACAGGTGTCCTTCAACCGAATTTTCAGTGCGATCTTGGAGAATACAGGATTCTTTCTTTCAAAACTGGTCTTGCCGTTTGTTTGTTAAAGTTAAAAGGTTATGTGCCTTGGCTTAACAGGTGCGAGACAGAAATGTAAGAACGTGTCCAAGGATATAAACAATCATGTTCTGCATCGTCCTCCTTCAGGATGGGGGAGGTGGGGAGCATAAAGGTTGTTGAATCGTTAGCTCGTCACACCGAAGGCCCGGATTCGATTCCTACATGGGCACAATGTGTGAAGCCCGTTTCTGGTGTCCCCCACCGTGACAGAGCTGGAACATTGCTAAAAGCGGAGTTAAGCTAAAGTCATCACTCATCACTCATCACTCACCCCTCAGGATGTAGTGAATATAGAATAAAGTGAACACAACATCGACCACACCAAACATGTGTGCCATTATGATTCGAGACCAGTGGAATATTAATAGATCATGCGCACATTTGTTTTCCAATGACTTAATTCGTAATAATTTTATTGGTTTCTCCGTGTCGAAAGATAACCAATAACGTTTGTTTGTTTAAGCTGCACTCAGCAATATTGCAACTAAAAGATGGCGGTCTGCAAATAATCGATGGACCAGACAATCCAGTCCGGAAAACAAGGCTTCCGGACTAACAAGTTTGAAGATCATTCTTACCCATTGAGATCTGCTTAGACGTCCCGAATATGAAGTAGATGAGCACTGGGAAAAACGACATGTAGAGACCGACCACGGGGGGCATGTCCGCCAACATGGAGTACGCCATACCTGCAACAGAGTGAATGAATGAATGAATGAATGAATGAATGAGCGGTTGTGAGTCATACTCGACATACTGTAGCCGTTGAGTAACTGATTCAGAACATTCGGTGATTCAGCAGATCCCATTAGTGTTAGTACAAACACCGTGAACTACGTCAGAGATCGTGACCTCTGAACCATATTTTAGCGTCATACGACAAGCATAGGCAACTTAGGACCAATTCTAACCGCGATTCAACAAGATCGGCATCATGTACGTAAAAACATATTAAATGTGAGTGTGATAGTGTATCTATTTTAAACACATTTATTTGCAAATTGTATTTCTTTACGTTCATCATGAATATGCGCAAACGTCCCTCAGGACATTAATGCATCAAGCCTGTAACGGTCTGTTGTTTTCTGGCTCATTGTATAATTCAATCCTGATGTCGTGTTTCCACGGGCAGTTGATTCCCATCACGACATATACAATCTAGGTGCAGCGTTTTATGGTACATTTAAACTCTTTTACACATTATTTGAAATTTAAATTCACTTTACATACAAGGATGAAAATTGAGATGTAAGCATATTTTATAATTTCTCCTGTAACTTTGAGCCGCGTATGACTTTCGTGTACTTATACATGGCTTATGATTTGGCCTACATGTGTAAGGACAATGTGCTCATATGTATGAAGGACATTAATCAGAAGCCAAAGTATAAAAATGTCAAATACGACATCACTGGAATTGTTTGTTTCAACAACAACATTTTCGTTATCAAAACACCCTTCTTATTGTTAGTTTTTCAAGGTCTCTGACACAATTATAAACCCGGGGTGATGCAAGGATGATGCAATTATACGTCAGTGACCCAGTAATGACGTCATAAATGAACGGGATGGACAGTTGTTATTGCAAATAATCCTCATTGCAGGCAGGACCGCTTTCGTATATCATATGTGCTCCAGAAATTACAAACATACCAGGGTCCTATACAAAAAAATACAATTTACAGTACGACAGGACTTGAACCTTCAACACTGGATCTCCTCTTTGTAATTCTTATGAATATTAACGTGTTTGTCGTTAATATTACGATCACGTGAGGCCAAGGACAGATGCTTCACCCGACACGTGACGTGGAGTGCAGGTTATTTCAAGAACTGCTGACTGTTACATATACGGTGTCTTCCGGGTCAGTCATCCGTACACTCAGTGACAAACACCAAAGAGCCATGATCGTATTTCCTTGCGCTGAAGGTGACTTCGACATAAAACACTGCACTGAACATACTGTATTCCTTAAATGTCCACTCCAACCTTTCAATGTCAAATAATAGTTTCAAATTATGACATTAATGGCCTTCCAGTTACATAAGGTTTCTCCATAAAACAGATATGCCTTTGAAAGCAGTACGCCAATATGTATGTCGCTTTTCTTCTACAGTAAATGTTAATTTCAACTGTAACGTTAGAATCTTATAAATTCAATGAAATCAGTAATCAATGAAAATAATACAGTTGTTATATTGTGCATGCATGAGGGTATGTTTGTGCGGATAACAGACACATATGCACCTAATCATGTATTAATGTTTTGTTGCAAATGACACGGATATTTCCGGCATCCACATAGAAATAGATCAATATGACCAATAACGTTAATAAAGCAATAGAGAAGGTCGCATATTGGAAGTACTTGATGGGGCGATGGGTTAGCACTATGGTTAAAGCGTACGCGTTGGGTCGCAGTGACCCGAAATCTATGGTTTAGTTCCAACATTCGTCAGATCCTTGTTTATGATACTCATATTTCTTTACAGGCGCAGTGTGAATATGACACCAATATCGTCAACTCGCTGGTCTGGAACTGTGGGCGAAGGGTTGTTTCCTCCGAAAAATAGCTTCATTCATTAAACCCATACGGATATCAAACCCGTACCTTTGACAAGCGAACTCTTTAAACACTAGGCTACCCCATCTTTTACTTTTGTAGGAAATATAGCGGGCCTATCAGTGTAAGACATTTTTATACGTGTCACGCACAGTTTGTTTCACTGCCTGACAGATGTTCAGGGGTACTACTGCTTCATGAGCGCCTGTTGTGAAGTCACGCTATGTTACATTCCTCGTGTAATTTCTTTATTTTCTGTTCAAATGCTTGTTAAGATGTACGATTTCTCCTGAGAAAGGAAAATCAGTTTTTGAAATATTCACTTGACATTCGAATATATAAAAAGACTAGTCAATTTACAAGTCGATGGTATTCACGGCACTCTGTCCTCTTTATCAAATGTCATGAGCCAATATCGTATCCTCTTAAACCTTTTTAGCCAAGTGGTTAAAGCGTTCGCTCGTCTCGGCCCGGGTTCGATTCCCCACATGGAGACAATGTGTGAAGCCCATTTCTGGTGTTCTCCACCGCGAGAAGGCTGGAACATTGATATAAGTGTCGAAAACCCAACTCACCCACTTTTTTTTGTTTAAATTAAATCATTTTTCGACATATGAACCGTATCTTGTCCCAGAGTCTTGAAGTTGAAAATCTTGTATGCGAGGCCCTGAACGCCTATAGTATCTCTGAATGTAAAGTGACTTTCTCTATTTGAATGCCGGAAGTTTTGAAATTCCAAAACAAGAAACGTCAATAAAACGAGTGGACGCCAAAACATCCCTCTACCCTATCTCAAGCTAACAGACGTGACGTTTTCACCAAGCGCAATAAAGCAAAGGATCGCCGTTCCTTAAATAGATACACAAACGAAGGGCTAGAACCAATATTTGCTTGTTAATTATCGTACATTTGTAAACATCAGATGATCCAGTCAAAGGCATTCACATCAACAGCTCTCTAATAACAATGGTATTAGCACATGAGGAAACCTGACCCTTGGTGTTTTCGTCTTAACCCGAAAACATCAACAATAACCGCAACAGTGTAGCATGGTCTGCTGTGATTGTTCTGTTGCCATCATCTGGCATACTGACACGTACAGAAACGGCAGGACGTCATGATATGTGATATGTGTTAATTTTATAACGAATGTATTTTATTGTGTTTCCTCAAGGTCAGATCTTATGAGCATGAGCACGTTATATGTTCTACCTGTTTATAGCTATAAAGTAATTAAGAGCGACATACAGAGCTCGAGCCGAGTACGTGTGCTTGTTTGAATATCAGTATAATGTGCTTTGGCATTTCTAAAGAGAAAAGGGTTTAGTATGGTGTACGAAAAGCTTTATATAACAAGGAAAGCACGAAAACATATCTTTCAACAATTTTGCTCTGTACATGGGACCAGATGTGGGCACATAACTATCTTATTTGACGGGTCAGCGGACTGGCTTTAAATCGCTGTTATATTTGGACACTGTACCAAGTGTCGCCTAGGACATTTTATAGAGTCAAATTTGATAGGTTAACCTGAGATGTTAAGAGATGCTAGGATCTCAAGGTTATTACGTTTCATGCATCACAGATGAGAGTTTTGTCAGTTTTATCTGACTTTATAGCTGCCTCACAAACACCGATTCATCTGCATAGAACATGTATGTAAAATGCATTCATTTACGTATTTGTTTATTCATATATATATATAACTGGCGCACACTGAGGATTGGGATGACTATAGTAGCCCTTACATATAACGTCGATCATAAACATACCGGCAAATACAGTATCCCCCAAAGAGATACTAGGGCATATAGCAGACTGGCAGACACAAGCAGTAGCCACTTCATACGTGACAACACAGTAGCCACATCGGACATATACATGCAGTAGCCACGCCATACAGATAAATATAGTAGCCCCATACAGATTTGCATAGTCGTACCATACAGATCAACACAGTAGACCTAAAATAGATTTGTATAGTATGACTGTATCGTACGTATCATTATAGTAGCCCACAAATCAGATTTACAAAGCATATGCCATATAGATCAATACAGTAGCCCCAACATAAATTTACACGGTATAGCCGCATCATACAAGTCAATACAGTAGCCCCAACAGTGATTTACATAGAATAGCAGCACCATACAGGTAAAGATAATAGCCCCAGCAGAAATTTACATAGAATATCCGCATCATAAAGATCAAAATAGATAAAAATATGATAGCCCCAACACAGTTTACGTGGTACAGCCGTATCATATTGATCAGTATGGTAGCCCTGATGTACAGATACCTAGCGTGTCCAGATAAACAGTATCAATATCACCAAGGCTGAAGATACAGACAAGTACAGTAGCCCTGGCGGCACATACTCGTAAATTGTTTGGAACTAAGATCCAAATAAAAGTATCAATCTTTCAGAAAATATCAAGTGATTCTAGATACACTAGTAAGTAAATCAAATTACCTTGCGGTAGCTGCATAATTCCCACCGTCAGTCCAGCGATGATGTCGTTAGGCAGATCCGATCGCCACTTGTACTTTCTCATGATCTTCAAGAACGGCAGAAAACTGAACAGGCATTTTCTCCTCTTGGTCGGCGTGCATTCACACGCATCTCGTGCTTTCTGTCTAATTGACTCAGTGACACTTTTCTGTGTGGTACTGGTCTTCATGAATTGGTTCCTGAACGTTTGGGTCTTGTACAGAGGTCTCCGGATGGAGACACATTCCGACCCCCCATCCGGTCCCCTGTGGCTATAGTTATCTGTCATAGCAGCTCTTATGACCAGTGGCAAAAGTCTTAAAAGTCAAACTCTTCTTGACGAAGAATGAGTGAATGAATGGACTGCAACCTTGTTTAAAAAAGGCCAACCTGTTTCGGAGATGTTAAAACGCTTATAAAAATATCTTACAACACAGCGCAATGACAAATAAGAGTGGCTGAGAAATGTGGCAAGCAATACGCGCACCTGCTCTTAGAGTGTCTTCAGCAGGCAGCACGTCACGTGGTCGCGGTAGTATTTGCAGAGGAGTCCCAGCAGGAATACCTGTGCCGACGGTGGAGGAACACACAGTGCATCTCTCTGGCCCCAGCTACCTGTTTTAAAGCAGACGGTCCCTCATTATTCATGATGTTTCACGTCACGGGGTATTCCCTTTCAATATATATCCTTATGTACACTGAGACAGTGTTCGAGCGGCGGACAATGACGGACATGCACGCGTCAACGGTCTGTGTGTTATATCACACACTTGACCTGTGACTTATTTGTTTTCAGGGTAGTCGCAGTTAGTGTTTCATTAAGTATCGATCAATGTTTTCATGTAAGGAGAAACAATGCATTCGGAAACCATAACTCCAGATACACACATCAGTATCAGAATTTTAATAAACTAATGGATATCAGTATTTATTCATTTTCTTTAATAGGAGAGGAAAGAGTGTGGTCACCCTGTATTACACCAGTTTCTTTATTTTGATAACGTTTGGCTGATCAGTTTTTATTTTTAAAAAATAAGGGGCGTGGAAAGACAGAAAGACTCTGAGAAACCCACTCTGTCTTACACCTGTATCTGTATTTTAATCAACTTTTAAAATCGGTAGCTATACAAATCTCCGTGTAAGATGTAGAATGTGGCCTGAAGAAGTCACCCTGCCTCACACCTGTATCACAAATGTAATTTTTTGTTTGGCTAGTAGCATCCTATCTGTAATCGTGTAGTGAACGTATTCTTAGGAATCCCGCCCAGTCTTACACCTATATCTAAATATTAATAAATAGAAATTATTGTTCCCAAGTGTATAGTTAACTATATCCTTACACTAACATTTTTCGTCATCTTGAGAATGATGAAATGAGAAATTTTTGAGTACATTTTTTAAGTGTTTTTGTGACTAATGGTTTCCCTGCAGCCATAATAGCCGTATGTGTTTCCTCCGCACCCGATATTTGATCTTGTTTTTATATGCCTGAATGCTTTCAAGCATGTACCCAAGCTATTGTTTCACTTGCATGTTTTCGTTCACTATGAATACGTTAACTTGTTTAATCAGTGAATTAAAGCTTACAATATATCAATAACATTATTCAGCATTGTGTTAATGTGTGATAATTTCATGTAGATCTTTCAGCGTACTATAATGCACATGTGTATGATTAATTGCGGATGTGTATTTATCAACAGTCATGGAGACGGCCTACTCATGAACACTATACACATTGAACTAAAGCGATAGGGAGCGTGACCAGCTTTCAGAGAACACTGATAATCCAATCTACTAAAATTTGACCCCCACACCACCCCTTATCTTTATGTGCACGTGAATAACAATACTTACAATTATCCCGATTACGGAAGAATTAATCCGCTGCACTTACCTGTACCTTTTACATAAGCAACAAAAAAAATGCATGGCGCCTGCACCCATGTTTAACCATCCATGTACATGTATTACACTCAACGTTCACGAACAAAGGCTGTACAACAATAGATTAGTATGTACGTCCCACTCGGCTGAAAACCACACTCATCGCAAACATTATCATATCCAACAAGGATTAGCTAGGGATATTTAAACCGGTTATATAGATTCAGAAAAAAATGTTTTCCCTCCAAATACAACCGTTGTTTGACTCAGACACTTTGTTAATATTTGCTTAATCTGTTCAAATGTAAGTATATACTGTTTGCATGCGAGTCGTAATCAATGCGAAGCTTTGTTATGTTCCTGAACAAATGAACAATAATAGAACTAAGTGGGATTTGTTCTTAAATAATCCTGTGATGACCGTAATACTTGACACGATGATACCTCAGATGTATCGTACACCAGTGACACCGTACTTTACTGCATGCCGTTAATCCGACCAGCGCTCTATCCGGATAATGAGCCGACTTCCAAGTGACTTGTTATCCAGACACTTATTAATCCGGACTACTAGTGTCCACATTAACGAGGTTTAGATAATTTCAAAAACATTTTCAAAAGTTTGTAAAAAAATGAAATTACATCCAAAAACACACTGTAATATATTAGTTTAAAAATTCATATACCATTTTATTAGAATTATTATACTTCATTCATTATGCATTTTCAAACTGTATACCAACAGCGAGTATAAAAACACCTACAGTCATATTGGTGGAGTATGTTTCTAGCACAGGCTATTGAACCGCCACCAAGGTCGTTTCACTATTAAATAACTCCATTTCTTATCATAATCTTAAACATATAATCTTAAACATAAATCCGGGTACCCTATTTGCGCAGCATTTATGTTTCATCCTCAGGTCGATTAAACTCCTTTTACGACAAGTGTTGCTAGTGTAGTCATATTAAGAAGAACCAGTTAATTCCTCGATCAGAAGATATTACTAAATGTGTTTAAATATGACAGTTCAAGTGGTCGGTCACGCTCTTTGTCTATGTTCAAAATAAATCATTCCTACACGATCTGTCTACTTGATCCTGTATGCATAACAGTCCAATACTAAAGACCTGTTTAAGACACCAGGGGCGTATGGGTGATTTGTGCTTCATGTCCTGACATGAACGTTACCATTCATAATGCAAATAGGCCGGTGGGTAGACGAGTGTTTAAAGCGTTCCCTCGCCATGCCGAAGGGAGGGGTTTGATTCCCACATGGGTACATTGAGTAAAGCCAATATCTGGTGTCCCCGCCGTGATATTTCTGGAATATTGCTAAAAGTGGCGTAAAAATACACCTGTTCACAATTATGGAAATATATCAAAAATATAAATGAAAAATTTCTGTAATTATTAAATACTTGGCAAACACGATAAGTCATTATTTATGTAAAATGCGTGATGATGAGTTTTTTCTTAAATATTTGTTATTTGTTTTCAAAGTTTAATGCATATAATTGTACATGCATTGTAAAGTACATTTAAAACGAACAAGCTTATGGAGAAATGACATACAAACGTACTTTGGTCCAGGACATCTTCCTCGAAATGGATAATGCGAGTTAAGGTCGTGACGAACGAAGAAACTTCGTGGTCTGTTAGTGTTATCAAGGTAGTTCACTATACAGTGAACAGACAGCTGTGATTCATTTTATGCAAAGCTCGTGGATACTTGCTGTTTAAATCTTACAAAAAAGGCACATCCATTGACAACCTTATTATAAACGGTGACACTTACCGATGGTTTTCTTGTGTTCCCTTACAATACTACTTTAGCAGGCGAATTATCAAGTGTATTATATATAATGCGTGAGACTTTATTAAAGCGTCATCATTACACCTGTGACGTTGACAGACACATTGATCATTGTTACTGAGCATTTTGTAAATGGACAACATTGACAACGGTGGTGTCTGTGACATCTCCTGTTTTCGTATGGACACAGGCACGTGACACCACGGTCATGACGGTGTCTGAGCAGGGGAACCAGTGGTGATGACGGTGTCTGAACAGGGGACGCCGTGTTGATGACGGTTTTTGTCCAGGTTACGCTATGGCGACCACAGAGTCAACACTGGGAAGACCACGGGAGCAGACCTACACTGTGCTTTATAAATATCAACTGAACAAGAAAAGCACGTCAATGTTATCATTTCAATATCATTTTTACAAACCTAACTATCATGCTTCGTTTCAAATATCACAGGTTTCGAATCTTTCTGTACGTACTGACCAGTAGGATGTTATTATTCTCCGTGCCGCATTTGACCTCAAGACAACAAAATTTGTCTAAGCTAGTGTTTTTATGTGATGTGGTTTATGTTGAGAACTTGAATAATTGTTTGTGACGATGGCCACTGATGGGAGACCATACACTTCGTTTTTGCGAACGCTGGGTGTCCTCTTTGCCTGACAGTGATGTCGACCCATGCTTATAATAAAGACAATGTCACACTCTGAACGCATCTTTCAGCGGACTTTTTTATGGAGAGGGTTTGTCGTCATAAACTGTCATCATCCACATTGAAATATAAACCTGTGATTACCCGGGTTAAAGCTGATCTCCAGTTACCCATGCTTGTCGTGATAGGCGACTAAGGGGATCGAGTGGACAGACTCACTGACTGTTTTGACACATGTCGTCGTATCTCAGTTACGTGAATCGATGCTCATGCTGTTGATCACTGGGTTGTCTGGTCCAGATTTGATTATTTTCGACCGTCGCTAATGCAAGGACATGTGTCAGACAAGTCATCGAGCCAGTCCAGCCGATCCCGTTAGTCACTTCTTACGACAATTTTTCTTGAAGACCCCTTCTAACCCGGATCTTCAGGGGCATGCACATTACAATGTTTAATGTTAGCTGACACATTGTTATCGTATGTCTGGCAGCTGACGTAATAGCATGCACATTACATTAGAACGTTTTATGAGTGTTGAAAACAATATGGACAAAGTTAATTTCATTACCCAAGCATGCAATGTATACCAGACCCTGTATGACCAGTTTCAGTTTTAGGTTACCTTGAAAACATCTGACAAACAATAGCACAAATGTTCTTTCAGTTTGACAATAAGCGGCAAGAGTTCGTTCAGTAATTATTTTCACAAACTGATGAAAGAAAATAGTTTTACCATGCCAATGTTACAGACATGAGATTATGGAGCTAGTGAGTATGATTTTAGGCCATCAGCAAAACCAAATCATCGTCAAGGCGTGTAACCAGCTTCAGACACGTGCCGAACGGGCACGGGGAGTCATGAGCAAATGCTTAGCCAAAGGTTACCTAACTTCCCCGTAAGAAGACGAACGTGCAACAAATGCTCGTGTCGTTGAAGATCCTTTGACACAAGAGCTTTTGGTGTACATTGTATTTGTATTGAGATCAATCTATTGACAGTGTCTTCATCACTTCCTTGTTAGTTATCTGAAGCAGTTAAGTAAGTGTTTCACATATGTAACTAGCGCATCAGTGAACTTGTGTTTGTCCTAGTAGACTACCAAACAGCTTGAGAAACTACTAATGTTATGTATTCGAAAAACCTTCCGTAATGTCATCGTTACAATGTAATGCAATATTGTATGTTTATATGAAGCAGTAGCACATTCTGTTTGCGTACATGGAGCGAGTATAATCCCACTGCACCTGTGAAATCTGAACAGATTTATGTCGTTCAGTGGATATCGGCTTCTTTGATCTCGGTCATTGTGTCAGAACAAACCTCAGTACCTTGAACATAATCACCTTACCATAACCCGTAACACTAAACCAGAGGAGTGTTGATGATGCACACAAGAGAGGTATTTTCGGAGACCAGAAGGTTTTACGTATGAAACTTGTGAACGACATTCGAGATAGCAGATGTCACTGTGAAATCACTAACAGTCTATTTGCTGAACAGTGAACACAGCATAACGTCAGTGACTGATACGTTTGTATCAACCGAGTGGTACTCACTTGGGAAATGGATTTGACGAAAGAATTACAAACATTATGAAAAAGTTGCCATAGTATAGCGTTTGTATCAACTGCCTAAGAAAGATCGCTGCAAACAGAAACATTGAAACAACCACGGATGGATTTGGTATCTGTATCAAATACATTACCCAACGAAAGGCAAGATTTCCCAAATTTCTAAGTTTTGTATGAAATGACAAAACATCTGTCACTCATATAGCCTAAGAATTATGAAAATGACCGGGTACATGTTACTTGACTGATTTATTGCTTAATTTAAAACAGGTCGTATGGGCTTCAGAGTGGCTATAATCCAAGATCCATCATCACCAACAGAAGACAATTATATGGAACAAGCCAAAGCAGGCAAGATGTAAATCATGACAGAAAGACAGTTTAAATAAATGGCGTAACTCGGGACTAAAGCTGAATCCCTCAGCGCAACGGGCAATGACACGGTGCACCACTGGCCGATGAATAACGGCTTGGACGCTCCGGTGGTCATTATCTCGTCACTCGCACGGAGTTATCGCTTTGTCGTCAACCAAAAGCCAAAGCAGATACTATATTAATTGTTCACTCTTCCCCTCATGGGTGCTGGGGTGTTTGACAAAAGAAACCAGTTTGGGTTAAAGGAATCAAAGGGATAAATATGGGTCACGCGGTGACCAGGAAAGAAGACATTATCGCTAATGGTGACACCTCCCCACACCGTAGGAATGTGTAATGTATGATCATTCTTTGAGAGGCTCGAGATGCGCATGTTAGGATAACAATGGAAAGATTCTATAACGGCTCTCTACGCGCACAGTTTGAAATGCTTTACCTTTTGATAGTAAGACCATACAGGAGGCAGAAAAGTTTATTGTATGGGGAACCTTTTGTAATTTTATATAACCTGACACAGCTAAGAATTCCAATTTGTAGGTTAATTAAGGTATTAACTCACTGACGTTTGTGTAAACTTACATTATTCTTGTGGTGATCACAGGGAGATAAATGTAATTAGATGGCTTTAGAAATGACCCAACAGATTGATTTCTGGTAGAATTCTCCGAATCAAGCGATTATAATCCTCGAATGTATTGTGCTGCGATGGCATGCATCGTTTTCAGGTATATGAACATTCTGAAAACACACCAGGAAGAAAGAACATTCTTGTTCACTTTCTCAAGTATAATTAGGATTAGTTGACCGAAGGTCGTTGTCCTTGATTGCACACAAACGTAGTTGGGGGGATCTGGGAATGAACTGACAGTTTGAAGTCTCTTGGTCGTCCATGCTTCATTACGTGTTTCTCAGACCTAATACCAAAACAGAAGCAAATAAATAAAAGTAAAACCAGTTTTTTTTAAAAAAAATCGATCACAAATTATGCAACTTATTTTATGACATTTACAGATTTAGATTATGATGGTGATCGAGTCATGTTGTATGTACATAACGAAAGACCACGTTGACCTGGTTTATGCAAGGGAAGATGATTTATTTAGCTAACCATGAATTTACACGGCAGAGGAAAACTGGGGAAGGAAAGCTTATTATTTCACTCGGAATGAACATTCGGGTCGGGCAAGAGATAGCACATGGTAGTAGTGGTAGTAGTAGTAGTAGTAGTAGTAGTAGCAGTAGCAGCAGCAACAGCAGCAGCAGTAGTAGTAGTAGTAGTAGTAGTAGTAGTAGTAGTAGTAGTAGTAGTAAAAAAACACACATACATAAATAGACAGACAGACAGACAGACAGACAGATAGATAGATAGATAGATAGATAGATAGATAGATAGATAGATAGATAGATAGATAGATAGATAGATAGATGTGTGCGTACACAAAATATGTAATCAACTAGAATGTATTGTTCCGTCCTATTGAAGTTAGCAACATTTGGACAGACTAGCAGGTAAAGATGATTTTCGTTTTATTTTAGCAAACACAAACTTCCTTAGGCAAGAAAGTATAGATCCCTACTTGATAATGGTAAAAGTAAATGTAACAGGTAAATGTTAATGGATGCGTTCACAATTCGAAAAGTAAGTTGATCTTTCTATCAAATGAATCTGTGATAGTGGACTTGTATGTCCGTCATGAATGTATATGAGAAAAGCAATGTAATGCTTTTGGATAGGGGCATCTACTAATTTTGCTGAGTTTACAGGCGGTAAGCCCAACTCTCAACCAAAGCGTACAACGTCACATATATGTCAGTGACAGGTGGCTTTAATGTAAAACAATTGTTTACTTCGTTTCACCTAAACACTTTTAATTGTTAACAAACATGTTTTTGTTACCTCTGACCTGTTTTCCATGTTATTCTAAGGCAACAGGTGATATATTTGATTAATGGGATGTCACCCATGACAGTATTGACAGGAGGAAACTATGGAGGGATGTACCTACGACCTAATAACCCCTTGCTGTGTCCCAGGGTATGGCCGGTCGTGGTTAAGGTGCAATTACCCATGTCACAATATTGATGATGCTTGTGATTTACCGTTAACCGTGGTTGGTTCCTTATCTGACACGGTCAGCTGCTAAACCACTCAGGATCAGGTGTTTGATGGGTAGGACTGTTGATGGCTGAGGGAACGATTCACTGCAATTTTTGTCATAAGGGAATTGGAGAGTTATTCAGTACAAGTGCTCTCTCACTGCAGATAAGACCTGAAGGAAGATAAGAAAGAAAGAACGAAGGAAAGGACGAACAATTGAATAAATAATATATAAGTGATGCACTTGGTTTGAAACGGGTTTTGACACGTAAGTAAGAACTTTATCACAACATTTGAGAATGAACCCAACCATTCACTGTTAATCTGATACTGATAGCGTATATTTCGTTTTGTAATGCAGCCAAGCGACACTTTTCTTTAAACGTAAATGTCCGCGTGAATGGAAGAAATTTGAGAAATTCTCTCACAGTTTTTGAAGCTAACTATCTAGAAACGTATTGGATAACATTCTTGGCCGAGGCCGAACTGAAAACGTTTAAGACGTTTACATAGAAGCTATTGCATTATGTGGCGTGTAACGTTGACAATCAAACAGATAGAATTTATTCAGTTTGTAAGGCCTCAGGAGCATTCAACACACATAGGATTTGGGGTATAGGTTTATAATGCACTATAGTGATTACATTGAAATATATCAATAATGCGGAATTAATTGCGTAGCTTTAAACCGTTACTGAGATATTTTCAGATTTGCTTAAAAGTCATTATGTTTTCCGGAGGCATTTTGGGAGTCGGCTGATAATGTTTTGCTGATGGAGCCAAAACTGTAGCCCAGAAGGTACAGAGTTGGCTCTTGAATCCGAATACCAGGGTTCGATTCCCCAGATGGGTACAAGGTACAGGACCCATATCTGGTGTCCCCAGGAGAGAAATGGCTTGAACATTGTTAAAATTACTCATACACTGCAAACATGCTATGAAGACTGAACGAGTCTGAAATTACGTGGAGGAATATTTTCCAGTTAGTCAGCATTATTCCTACCAACTATTCGTCTTCACACATGAACGTGGTAAACGACTTGGTTCAGAATAGCACTACTACACAGGCCCCTTCATCATAGAGGCACTGGGTCAGGTAAGGTGGGCTCAGTGACATGGCCACATGACGTATCACTGTGCTGTCCTATCCATTGTTCTCGCATAGCTACGTCCACGAGCCCAAATCCCGTTATTTAGATGAGACGTAACGAGGTTTACGAGGGGTATTTGAGGCTTAACTGTACATGCTTGTAGAGTTTTGTAGAAATTGATATTAATGTGTTGAAGCCTTGCAGTCAATTTACAGGAAGCTATATGTGATATGAACTTGCTATATGTTCCAGACTAGGCCAATCCTCGCCGGTGTAATTTGTTAAAGGTAAAAAGGTAAACGTACTTCTTAAAATGTAAACTTAAAGGCGAGCAAAGTGCTGACTAAAAGGTATTTTACTTACACGTTTCTATTCCAAGAAACCTCTGACAAGTGCAGAGTCGATAAACCGATTTCTAATTGATTATGAGCACGAGCTTATGAATTATTTAATATCAATGAGTGACGATTCCAGGTGGTGAAAAGCTGAGCGTATCCTACCCTGCCTGTATCTCCGGTTATAAACACATGCAGAGTCTAAACAATTGTCTCCCTAAAGGTATAATATTAGTCCAAACTAGGAATTTGCACATGACATACATAGTATCATGGAATTACAAGGGTAATCATAAGTACACATCAAAGATGTTACAATAGATAATAGAAACGTAATAGAAAATGCATTAACGAAAGAGACCTTTGAAGAGATGGAGTGTGGGACGCTGGCCTTTTGTTCACGCCATGTGTCCCTTCGTTTTCACCTCATTTATTTTTCAGTCTCAATTACAGAGACTTGATGACATATGATTTATTTTTCAAACATATAAAACATTTAGTGGAGACTTTTTTGAATGGTGTAATCCGAACACCTTTTTGAAAAAGGAAGTGTCTTTAGAGACTTGGTATACTGAATACATCCTACCAGTTTTAAAAGGATGTGTGATCGTGGCTGTATCACAAATGTTCCCATCCCACCCCTCCCAGATGCTCTTGCACCATTTATGACGCGTTCAATATGTAATTAGTGTACAGCAGCCAAACTGCCCGACACATTGTAGAGTACGTTTAAAACTTGTATTTGATCAAAGCATTATGAATGTAGTCAACAATGTCTTCACTGAACAGTGACTGAAACACTACATACAATTAATGTCAAACCACAACTATGCTACCAGTATCAGCTACTTCAGCATGTAATTAATGTGTTTCTCCGTTATTTTTGTTGTCTTAAGTACACACGTGTGATACCCGTATCAACGATACCCATACATCGCCAGTGAGTAATTGCTTTGTGTTTGTGTTATAGTTTTGTTTTTCCCTATGGATGTGTGATAACCATGTCAAATTCAACACTATCGTGTTCTTTTTTACTTTTCTGCTATCACTTATAGCCACTGGTGATTTCTCTTGTCTGCCGGACAATTCAGTAATATACGGCGTAAAATAGTATTTTTTCTCTGGGGTGGTGGGTGGTTAGAGCGTTCTCTCGTCACAACGAAGTCCCAGGTTCCATTCTCTACGTAGTTACAATGTGTAAAGTCCATTTCTTCTGTCCCCCGCTGTGGCATTACTGGAATACTGTTAAAAGCGGCGTAAAACTATGATCACTCACTCACCACAGTATATTCAGTCCAAATTGTCATAAAGAACGTTCACACCGGCAGCTTGTTCACAATAAACATTAAAGTGAACACGATTAATATACTTGTGAGGGATATGTTTACAAGTTCCCCCGCAACATTCACTGTTGTGTGGAAATGCAAACCTCGGAACGACGAAGTGATCAACAAACGGACGCACTGTACGTCACGACTTCGTACATGTTTCAGTCGTTACTTCCCCATGCTTCTGTCACTGTACGTCACGACTTCGTGCATGTTTCAGTGGTTACTTCCCCATGCTTCTGTCACTGTACGTCACGACTTCGTGCATGTTTCAGTGGTTACTTCCCCATGCTTCTGTCACTGTACGTCACGACTTCGTACATGTTTCAGTCGTTACTTCCCCATGCTTCTGTCACTGTACGTCACGACTTCGTGCATGTTTCAGTCGTTACTTCCCCATGCTTCTGTCACTGTACGTCACGACTTCGTACATGTTTCAGTCGTTACTTCCCCATGCTTCTGTCACTGTACGTCACGACTTTGTACATGTTTCAGTGGCTACTTCCCCATGCTTCTGTCACTGTACGTCACGACTTCGTGCATGTTTCAGTGGTTACTTCCCCATGCTTCTGTCACTGTACGTCACGACTTCGTGCATGTTTCAGTGGTTACTTCCCCCATGCTTCTGTCACTGTAAGACAGACTGAAATGAACGTGATTTGACACATTGAATATCATATTTATTTATGTGACGAAAGCTTTGTCATCTACGACAGATCATATGATATGAGGTATACGTCACTGAAGCTAAGTTAGGGATGTTTCAATTTTGTTTTCATTATGTGTTTTAGAGATATATTTTCAAGCCTACTGAAAAGTCGACTCCCTACACTCAGGCGAATTCATGCTAAGGCAAAGAAATACAGTAACTCTTGTTACTATTCACTGTATGGTATGACCGATCTCGCTTGATACGGGTACATGCGGACTGAGTAAGAGACTTTGTTTAGGGATGTCAATTTGTTGCCCAGTAAATACACCGACATATTGTACCCAGTACATACAGAAACATATTACACCCAGTAAGTACACCTTGACTGTACATCCAATACATACACCGATATATTACACCAAGTAAATACAGGAAAGTAGTGAACCCAGTAAATACACCCGGATAGTACTGCCAGTTAGTAAAACTAGATAGTACACCTAGTAGGTACACCGACATAGTACAGCAGTAAGTACACTAAAATATCACACCCAATAAATACAGAAAGATCGTACACCCAGAAAGTACACCTGATATTGCACCCTTTAAATAAACCGAGAGAAATTAAAATACATCCAGTAATATACTAAAATATTACACTCGATAGATACACGGAGGTAGCACACCCAGTAAATACAAACAGATAATCACTCAGCAAGTACACCTATACTGTATCTATTTCTATTCATAAAAAGTATCATAAGAGTCAACTGAACAATTCCTACTACGTCGTGAACAGGGGTTCAGATAGTGGTGGTAAAAGGTGAGCGTAACCTGCCCCACCGCTGGCATCCGTCACAAACACATGCGAGGGCTTGTAAATTATTCACATGAACCACGCAAAGACACTTATAGTTTAAGCCATTAACTACTTTCACTAATGCAGAAGCACATCCTCTGTATTACTAGCGAGTGTGATAGCGAACGTTCCTTAGCACCGCTGTTAGCACTATTGCTGTTATACAATCGTCCCTGACCGGTAAATCACACACACAAAAACCGTTGGTGTAAAGAGGAACGTTCAAGGCCACCGAGATCAGATGACAAACAACTGGATAAAATCACACTCAATCTTGGTCAATAGACCCATCAAAGAGAAATGAAAAAAATGTATTTATTTGGATGGTTCGAGACAACAATACTCCTCGCCTACCCCGAAAGACCAAGTGACTGGGTGATCAGGATCGCTGGTTTGGATGACACATGTCATCAGATCCCAACTGTGTAGATTGATGCTCATGCTGCTGATCTCCTGATTGTCTGGTCTAGATGCGACTATTTACAGACCGCAGACATAGAGGTGTAATATTGCTGAGTGCGTCGTTAAACAACAACCAGACCAAACCCATTAAGCACCTTGAGTGTCACGTAACTAAAAGAAACATACACTGCCTTTTCCCCGAATTTAGCTATGTTTGTGGCTTCTTTTAGACGTTTAAGTGTCAGCATTAATTCACGTAATTTAAATAGCCAGACCAAAGGTTCGCATGCACAGCTATAGTTTGCTATGGCGGGCATGATCACTTGGCATGTTGACATACCCGACAGCTAATCTCCCATGATGAGAGAGCAAGATAAAGCAATATGCGGAGATCTCACAAACTATGAAGCCAACAATTAACAGTCCCTCGACGCACTCGCTTGTTCAACACTTCCTGGATATCGTGTGAGGGCTAATGAATTAATCGAGCCTCGAGCAGTTAGTGACATCGCTGTTTACTTTGGTAAGAGCTTCGAAATAACACTGCATGCAGGGGAATAACAAACGTGGTTAGGAATGGTGTCGTCAAGGTCAACCTTCTCGGTGGAATTGAATTGGTCAAGATAGCTGTAATAATTGTAAGCTTCATGGACAGGTAGTCCACACCGCTTCATTCCGCAGAGCAGGGTAATGATCTTTAGGGGTGCCAGAAACTGGATGGAATTCCGATGTGTGGGTCAAGATGGATGAAACATTAGTTAGTTTCAAGGACAGGTAGCTCAGCAGGCCAAGACTTTTGTCTGTTCGATAAGCTGAGTGGTAGTCTTTAGGAGGCGGTCTTAAGCTAGGAACCCAGGTCGTGGAACTGAATCCCAGAAATTTGTTCCAGTGAAAATGCCAATGGCAATACCACTGCTTCTGTGTGTAATGCCAGTGCCGAAATATGAGACGTGGATAAGAATGGTGACGTCAAGGTCAGGCTTCAGAGTGGTCCAAGGTGATCGAAAAGACAGTTAGTTTCATGGAGAAACATACAAAACAATCAGAGCGAACAAGGTTTCGAACCCACAATAATTGGTTAATGGCGGACCTACGGGACGCAACTCTGTAGAAGCTTGTGGCACCTAACCTGACTTTACCCCTCCTGTCGTGTCAGAATAAAGCGATATACTCACAAACAACAATGTGATATGGAAACAAACAGCTTTTTTAACGATTTAGTCCTTAGTAGTTAGACGATATTGTGTTACAGATCAAAGAAGATATTCTGTTTACGCACCCGTGTGTCGTAGCTTTCAGTGTGATCTGAAACCCACGAGTGAGTGTCGACTGTCTCAGTTGTAACAAACAAGTGAGGGTTGCATTGTTTTTGTGGGCTATCTTTTCATGACGCGTATTTGCCTTTTGTTCCTTGTTTTGCGTGGTTTGATGAGGTGTGGTGTGGAGCAGTGGGGCGTGGCGTGGTGCGGTGTTGTGCTATGTGGTAACGTGTAATTACAGATTAAAGACTGAAACAGGTAATATTAACACAGAATATAGACTATGTACAATCTGTAACCACAACGCTATATGTGACGAATTTCATATTATCCTATCATGCAGAGATCTAGATGATGTAAGAAAATGTATTCTCCCTAGCTGTTTTTGATAAATTTATTTTCCTTATGAAATCTGACTATTATCATTTGGTAAAAAATTGTCGTATTTAACTAAAATTGTATTATCCCTGTTTTAATTGCCATCTATATTGTCATATGCATAGTAGCCATATTTGCTCGTTGTATCCATCCAAAAACATGTATGTTCTCTATATCATTTTGTATGAATTATGACAATGAAAAAATCCCAAATCCTGAATTCTGAATCCTAAATCCTGAATCCTGAATCCTGTGGTGTGTTGGGCTTTGCTGCGGTGCTGTGTGGTGTAATGGTAATGCACCGTGGCGTGGTGCGTTGTGATGCGGCGGTGTGTTGTGATGTGGTGTTGTGTAGTGTGGCGCGGTGTGATGCGGCGGTGTGTTGTGATGTGGTGTTGTGTAGTGTGGTGCGTTGTGATGCGGCGGTGTGTTATGATGCGGTGTTGTGTAGTGTGGTGCGTTGTGATACGGCGGTGTGTTGTGATGTGGTGTTGTGTAGTGTGGTGCGTTGTGATGCGGCGGTGTGTTGTGATGTGGTGTTGTGTAGTGTGGTGTGGTGTGCGGGAATAGTGTTATGTGGTGTGATATGGTGTAATACAGACAATGAAACAGTGTAATGTATGGTGTAGTTTACTGTAATATACTGTAGTACATTACTCTCACGTTGTATTTAGTATGATGTACTGTAGTACAGCGTTGAGTAGTGTAGTGAAGCATATAGCGCACTACATGTGCTTTGCTTCACTACTTCTAGCAAATAGAAGTTAAGACATGACGTCATCTTCCTTAGTGTGTGGTTTAGTTCCCCGGTTCGTACTAACGAGGTTTACCTCTTCCGTGGAACCAGCAACCACATTCTGACAAACCTAAAACAGGTATAAGAACCATAAAAGGATTTTGTACACAACGAATTGCGGCGCCTAACAGTAAACAAAATAAGGAAGTGTTACAGAATATATGAGAGCAAAAACAATAAAGTAAACTCTCAAACTGCACTGTTTTCGTTTCTGGGAAAATTAAACTTGTTTTTCGAATCCACGCGACTTGTAAAATGGCCAAAACATTTTTCAGACCAGGACATCAAGATATGCAACAAAAAATGAAGTTGTAAGCTGCCAAGAAACAAAGAGAGTTTGTGCACCTTCCCACTTTGTGAAAACATACACATGCATATAATCTATCTTAAATGTCAAGCACGTCAAGGCGGAAGCGCATAAATAATGACGTCAGATGCTTGTCACGTAGTCACATGTGCATTGAGACAACGATTAACGACAGAAACCCGTATGCACCTTCACAAGCTATTATTAGGAAAGGTTAAACCGTATTTGTTGAATAACATTGGTGTTTTAAACGTTTCGTGTTGAATAGCCCACACGATAATTATTCAGAGACTTCAAATAATTCAGATGGTGCTTTGTTGATGAACTTCGTCCATATTATTGTTCATGTTGCCTGTAAAACGGAAAATAAGGGATATTTGTATTTTGTTAAATTGAAATACTACAACGAAGGGTTTGGTGCAATTCCTAGAGGTGTAAATTGTTTTACACTGTAAGTATTACCTCGTTAATCAAAGCCCCTCTTATTACAAAAATGTAAAAAAGAAAGCCACTTAGTTTAGAAAACAAGTAATCCCAAAGCACCGTCATTGCTATATTAAAGCATCCATACATAACAAAGAACAAGGAAAATGGTTTATTAGTAAAATACTGATTCTACGTTTAACACAGTAGACTTAGTCCTTTACGTGACCTTTACTATATGTAGGGGTGATGGTTTAGCATTGTGGCATGAGCGTACTCTCTCACCACGAACAAGGTCCTTGTTACTTTCGATTTGTCCAGCTCTTCACTCAGTGCTACCTGGAAACGCTCATAAAATCTTGGGATCATTTGACCACCGGCATTACATATAGTCTGTACATATAGTGTGGTTTTACTCCTCTTTTAACAGTAATAAAGTAATATTACTGCGGGAAACACCAGAGAATAACTTCACATCTTGTACCCATTTTAGGAATCGGGCATGAGAAGGAAAGTTCTTTTTTGTTTTTACTCACCATACATACGTAAATCTGGACCAGGCAAACCAGTGATTGATAACCTGGGCACCCTTCCACGGCAATGAAATACAACTGCGGGGAATCAATCAAGACATGGAAAAAGAGAACCTAATCTATTGGTGGCTCCTAATGGCAATCATATGCTGAAATTCCGAGGACTTAAATTCTAGACTGGCACAACCCCAGGGTCGTCTGATCTTTGAAATAATCGTTCACCTCACAGGGGATTGTATCGATTAGAAACAGTGTTGGGAAGGCATATAGATGTATAGACCCTACCCTTGCAATAGGTGATAGGAAATGGATGTAACGATGAAAGCACACCCTCCTGACCGACAAGTGAGTATGACTGCCCATGGGTTGGGAGGATATGCCTGACAACTATCAAGGAAATGTAGATGCTGTGATAAGTTTTCAAACCCGTGGAATGCTGCTGCCAATCGAATCTAGCCCTACATAGGTGCATTCAGCGTGTCGGGAATTGATATTAAAGAGATTTCGCTGTCTTTGGTCTTCCATGATTTTGGCGTGGAGATGCAGAGGTAGCTGTTTTCGATGAGTCATGGCGTGCTACGTTTGAAATAATGATCCGACTGTGGCCATTCTAGTTCATTTAGTAGGGTAATCATGTAGCCTTCTAGCTCTATGCCTCGGTGGGGCCTTACTTTGGTTGAGGAGGGTTTGGTTTCGTCGTTAAATGTACAACCCTTTCCTTTTATATAATGCTAGGGTAAGGTCTACACACCTATATGCCTTTCCTATATGCCTTTCTTACTCTATTTCTAAGCGATACAAGCACTTGTAGTTCGCGTGACGTTTAAATATTTAACTTCAGGGAGCACGACAAGAGAGAGGTAAACCAAGTCGGCATCTTCTTTCATGAACACATCGACATTTATCGCTTGTATCATTTTTGTCCACGTTGACGAAACGCTCACTTTTGACAGCAGGTGATCCTTTGTTGTATGTTGTATGTGTACTGACGGAGTGTACTGACGTAGTGCATTGACATAGTGTATTGACCTCCGATGGTTAAACCGAGGACACGGGTTCGATTCTCCATATGGGTACAATGCATGAAGCCAATTTCTGGTGCCCCAGCCCTGATACTGCTGTAATAGACGGCGATCCAATGATTACTGATACCGATATGATGACACGTGTGTTTCGCTCTCTCGAACTCCTTCCTTGACAGTTGCATCACACCTTCCTATACAACATGTAGCATTGACGAAAAAGCGTGTGTTAGCTATTTGGCGACGGTTACCCAGATTACACTGTGCATGAGGCTAATCGCCATGGACGAGCCATTTACAAATATCTCATCATCAAAATACTCATTGACTTTCATGTTATGTAGCCGACATGCGAATTATGACGATAAATTCAATATTCTGTACGAGCAGTTTTTTTTCAGGTTTATTAATATGCAAAATTCAGATTGCAATGACAGATTACTAATATATTATGACTTATGGCACCAGCTGTTTCAGGTCTTGCCTATAAATATCAAGGCATTAATATTATGTGTCGTAACAGAGAATGAAGATAAAGATGAAATATTACTTACTTACATAATAAGTTTATAGTATTTTACATTTTCAAATGGCATTATTGAGTATGCTTTATATTCAATAACACAATATAGATTGCATTCTGTTGAACGTCACATCTCACTGAGACGGGGTCTTACAAACAATCATGCTTGATCAATAATAAGAGATAACGACCCGAAGAGGTGTGCATATACCGGTCGAGCAGCTCCCGGGGTAGAAAAGGCCTTCAGCAACCCATGCTTGCCATAAACGGTGACTATGCTTGTCCCAAGAGGCGAGTAACAGGATAGGGTGGTCAGGTTCATTGACTTGGTTGACACATGTCATCGGTTCCCAGTTGCGCAGATGGATGCTCATGTGGTTGATCTCTGTCTGGTCCAGGCTCGATTATTTACATATGCCATATAGCTGGAATATTGCTGAGTGCTGCGTAAAACTAAACTCACTCACTAACTAACATTTGATTTGTCGATTTGTTCGAAGTTAGAGACGGGAGGGTCGATACCTTACTAAAGAGGTTAACAGGAACTGTGGCATGTTTTCTAAATGGCATTCGGATTAACAAAGTAACATACGTAATGCAAATGATAGAACTCGAGCCTCTTTTGTTGAAAAAACGCTTCATGATGTACTTCATGGTCATGTGATTCGACTGAATTTAGGAAAGAGTAACAGGAAAGAAGGAAACAGGAAAAATGTAACAGTTTTTATATGAATACTTAAAATATATAAGTACTTGATTAAGATTATGGTGAACTTTGATCATCTTACTTTGTTATATAAAACCTGTTACTTTGATCATCTTATTTTAGTTGTTTCTTGTTTACTGAGCAACTTCTCACCTACTCAGCCTACTTAGTCTTGATAGTATAAGCCAGTATTCCTGACTGGGTTTGTTCAGAACATTAGACTAATTAAGAACATTTTGTGCAAAAATGTGCTTTGTTATACTTTGTTAAGAAAGAAAAAACAAACAACTGAAAAAGTGTTTCTGTTTTTGCTGTTATTTTTCTCCTATCAAAATCCATTACTTTTTTCTTGTTACCTTTTTCCGCGCACCAATGCCTATGTTCAACACCGGACCAATTATCAATGGAATCACTTTTTGAAAACTATTGTAACATACTTCACTGCATATTATATTGATTCACGGTAAATCACTTGCATAGTATTTCATGATTTTCTCCCACCGTCAATCATTTCACAGAACCCAATGTAAAGACCCTTTTCTTTAGTTCAACCCTATACCCCAACCCCTCAAACCGATTCGTTAAGTGAATAACGGTAAAACATTGATTCGTATTTCATCTTACTTCTACTTTCTATGGAATAGTAAAATGACGTGCCAGGATCCCCTGTCGCTTACCATCATACTGTTAACTTTATTTGAATCCACCTGACCACAAGTTTATCCCCCTTCAGAAGACGGATGTTCTTTTTAAATTATTAATTTGCTATTGATATAACTAATTAATCAAACACTTAGAGTTAATTTTCTTTGGGCTCATAATTAGTTAATCTATATGAACGTCTGAATGAAATAATGTTTAGATATTTGAAATGATATTTCCATCCAGAATTTGTATGAACAGTCAAGACAGTCAGCCCGCACAGCGATATTGAACTAACTGTTATGGCAGTGGTACTGTAACAAAAATATCAATGACTTTTCTTTATAAAAGAATAATTATTGAAACTTCAGACCATCGTTTATTCAAATGGCAATTTACTGATTTTATACAGCAATTGTATGGTAAAACAGTCAGCCAGTCAATTAACATATAATATTGCATTCGTAAGAACTTGAGAGTCTATCTATTAACTTAATTTTAACTTGTGATATTTACAAGCCCGTACAGTAATTTCATTTCATTTCATTTCTTGTTTATCGACACATGGTGGAGTCAATCACCGTGGTATTGAGTGACATAAGGACTGATCAACAAATTTGTTGCATATTTCATGCTGCAGTGACTGACCATCGATCTGGTCAATATACAATAAACCTGGGCAGGTTTCATCAGTATTTTAATGTGAATCCCACTGGAAACAATTTTAGTGAAGCATCAAGAGTAGATAGTCTCATTGGTATCAGTGTTAGATTGACATTATATAATGTCAATTCATACGTATGTTGTGCATAAGCTCCGCCCACTGATGAATATTAATACTTTCTGTGCACTTAAGACCATTGTGCACTTAAGGACACCACGTACGTAATTGATTTTTTAAATGACATAAACGTTTTTATTTTTATTATTATTTTAAACTGTATTTTACTGTAAGGTTTCTAATTAAATATTTTACTTTAAGGTTTCTAATTAATTTTGAATATTCAAGAGCTTCTAAACCCAAGAGAGAATAATTGTATGAGATGCCGCGGTCCAGGGCCTAAACCAACCCCTAACTGCAAATTCCCATCTGAGAAAAGTCACTGAAAACGATGCATTCAGCCCTTTTTAACTTATTTTAATTTTTCATACGAACGCATTATGCTGAGCAATTCATCAATTTTGTCGTGACTGCGTGACATGAGTAATAAAAGCGTACGTCTAAAGCCAAATGCGTGACAGCCGGCAGTTATGCTAGTCACAGTTAAAGTTGTTGTTTTTAATCAAATCCACATATTCCAAACAAGGTATGGTGTATCATAAGATTTGTAACAGGAAGTTTTCCGTTGCGTTTACTAAACTTGGAAAATGGACTATGTTTATTCACAGTCTCAGTGCAAACGGAATGGCTAAAAAACAAATGTTCAAGGTCAAGTAAGATTCTTGAATGAATGGCCAGCGGTCAGAAATCGGTCAAGGTTTTCGAACATTCCACTGGAAACGGAATTTTACGAAACATTGACGCAAACGTGACATATTTAACACATCTGCGCAGGTCACTTGCTGCCCACATCTGACCTGTGACCTTGAAATTACTTCCGGGCTGTACCGGGCGGGGCTCTCTCGTACTGCTTACGAGGTGTCAACAAAGGGGCGACATGTTGAACAAATGTTTCTGGCAGGACGGTGACTTGTTATTCAGCAATGCTTTGTTTTACGACAAGTGACACCTGTGTTGACAAGCGAACGGACGTATACTATGGGGAATTTTAACACCACAACACCAAACTTTACCTTAATGAACGACGCAGTGGCTTTGTTTGGAAGTACAACCGCGAGATTGTCTCATAATTACTCTGTAAATTAGTCAATATGGATTCACAGATCCAAGATTGCATTTCACAATATTATCGCCTTGATGAATATGATGGTCTGCGAACTTGTCCATGTGTTCCAGTGACGCAAAACCAGTCAGGTCACAGATGGGAGTTGGTCTTCACATATGGTGAAGTGGTCAATAGTATTGGACAGTAAATTGTCACTGCTACACTAGGAGTGATCCACTTAATATGTTTATGCGGTTATAACGAACTCAAATAGACACACATTTTAGTTTGTTATAATGTATTCCTTAAAACGAATTCCAAGTAATATATACAGCGGCGAGATGAAAAAAGACGGTTCGTTATATTCGTCAGTTCGTTAAAAACGAGTTTTACTGTAGATATGTCCATGATTATTGCTAATTATTTTATATCTATGACTGTTGTACTGATCATATTCCGAAAATATGTACATACTGAATATTAGTACAGCAACATACTGTTCTTCAGTGATGTGATCCGTTTATCATGTTGACATTTTTAGCTTATGTACTTACACCCTGTTAGCAGCCGTTATTACATAGTGTAAGTCGTCATAGAAACACGTATGGTGCTGTTGCTGACTACCAAAAATATATCCATTTTTTTAAAAAATAGTTGTGTGTTGCAAATCTCTTATGGACAGGGCAGAAAGCCTGAAACAAAAATAAGAATGTTGATAACCTCTGAGAGACCAGTGAAAGCGCCATACTTTCGTACAAAAGGCAACTGTTCCCAGTGATCGTAAGGCGATTGTTCCCAGTGATCGCAAGGCAACTGTTCCCAGTGACCGTAAGGCAATTGTTCCCAGTGATCGTAAGGCAACTGTTCCCAGTGATCGTAAACCATCGTTCCAGGCTCTTTCGTCCTTCGATC
The DNA here is from genome assembly GCF_037392515.1 of Haliotis asinina. NCBI lineage: Eukaryota > Metazoa > Mollusca > Gastropoda > Lepetellida > Haliotidae > Haliotis > Haliotis asinina. The sequence continues at coordinate 77,954,211 of NC_090281.1, forward strand.
TCACATATTTTCATTCAGCAACAGTCGCTACTATTCGTAAACAACTGTTACACATTATTTGAAAACCAGCTGTTTCTACTATTCGTAAACAACTTTTACACATTGTACTAAAACCAACTGTTCCTTCTGTTCGTAAACAACTTTTACACATTGTACGAAAAACAACTATTCCTACGGTATTATCGAAAGCCAACTTTTCCTTCCGTTCGTAAACAACCTTTTCACATTGTACGAAAGCCAACTGTTCCTACTGCTCGTATTTTCAGATGCTTGATGGGTATTTAGAAATTGGATATAACATAGCAACTGTTCCTACCGTTTGTAAGTCAACGGTTCCCTTTAAACATAAAGAAACAGTTCTAATTCTAGTTAGGCAACTGTTTGTATCCATATTCATGAAATTAACCAACGAGTTGTAAAGAATGGTTCACTTGTATATTGTTCGAAACAATGGCTTTGTTCTAGGATGAGCATCTTAATGTATGATATATGGCAGATGAGGTATACAGTAACTTCAGTCACAAATTGTAGTTCATTGCTGTATTCGTTGCCTTAGGGACAGTAATGAAATCACAGTGTAACTGTCTTTATTCATTTTAATTTACATATTTATGAGGTCATGATAATCACCTTATTATCGAACGCACACTAAACTGTTTCTTTGCACAACAAATGAAAGCATATCTTCACAGTGTACATTATTCCATGCGTTCATAATTGTCTGTGTACATTGTATTAAATTATTTCATGCACTATGCCTGCCGTAGTTACTGTAATAAACGTTCATGTGTGTTACAGTTAGGGCTGACGCTTCTGTTTTGGGTAACTGCCTAGGCTTGGGGGTTGGCTTGTTTTTATTAACACTTAGCAACATCCCACCTGTAGGCGGCGGTCTCTAAATAATCCAATCCAGCGGTCAACATCATGAGCTTCAATCTACGCACCTGGGATGCAATGGCATGTGTCAACCAAGTCAACAAGCCTGACCACCCGATCCCGTAAGTCGTCTCTTAAGACAAGCATGGGTTGCTGAAAAAAAAAAAACAAAGGAAAAAAAAACCAATGCTAACCCAGATCTTTACGGGTCCAGCTTGGGCAGATACATGCAACTTTCACCAAACACCTATTGTCGTGACTCATGTTCCATGGTCCATTAATATTAGTTGAATTTTCATGGCTATTTTACACTTTACACAACAATATGTTTCTTAGGACAGTCAAGACTGGATGATTGTTTTGCAGTGACATTTATTCGCATTGCATATACTTCAGGCAACTGTTCTAAACTAAATTGTGCAAAATAGTCCATACGTTTAAAAAAATATTGTTTATACATGAACTGATGTATAGAGTAAACAAAATTTGTATCTTTGAAAAGATTATTGTCATGAGTTCAATAATTGATCAAAATCAGTTTTAATTGGTGAAATCTTAACAAACCTTTACACAAATAGCAACTATTCACCTGAACGATATTTCCACATTGCAGCAATTTGATGCGTGATCCTCGTGAAATTCCTCCGCATAAGATTTGCAGCTAGTTCCCTAGTTATAATTAGCAGAGAAATCAATCTTCGATGTAACCATATAAGAATCCGTAACATAGTTTTTAATTGAGTCGAAACCTTTGAAAGGAAGTATATATTCCAAACTCCACCGGTTATGTTTACTGCTGTTTGACATTGTTACAATAATGTGAAAATATAAATATTTTGAAGTCTTGGTTCATTTGCTCTTTCTAGACATAATTATGCAGCAATGGTGTTTTGACATGTTTACATAAACAACAAACAATATTGTTGAGAATATGTTATTGTTACTAACAGGTGGTTCTGTGAGGATAATTGAATACATGTCTTTTAGTTAGAGCATTAATTCTCCTTATTTTAGCTGAACTTCGGGTTAATATTAAGACGATTATTGAAAATTATTACATTTTCATATCATTCACAGTCAGTAATTTTACATACAAATCTAATGCGTACATATAAGCAACAGGTGTAGAATGTGTGTGAAATATACGTAACATCATAGTGTTTCATAAAAGGTGTCAATATTTTAGAGTGAAATGTGTTGTTTCGTTTCGCAAGCTGGAAGAGAATATATACTTTATGTGACACTGTCTTGTTCGTATTGTCCATAGCTTATAATTCACCCACAAACAGGAATTATATATTTTAATTACAAACTCAAATAAAATCGTATACACGAAAAAGATAATTTTCTTTCATATCATGTGACTTGTAATATTTTCCTCACACATTTCAACAGGGACGACAAGATGCCTCACTCTTCTCCCGAATTAGAAACCCGGATTGAGCTGGCTTGACCTGGAAACGGTGTATGTACTCACCCCTTCGTCGTCGCTGAATATCCGTCCATGACGAAATAAAGTGAGATGTCATATAACCATAAGAAGTCGCCAGCTTGGCATACTCAAGTCCACATAAAACAGGAAATCAAACATGTGCTATGTCGGCGCATGACTGTTCGATGGACAACAGCTTGCAGGGATCATCTCAAATCAACACCAGCCAAATATCAGTTATCATTTCAAACAATTATGGGGTTTTTATCTATTTATTTTTGGGGGCAGTTAATGACTACATGTTTAAATGACATAAGGCGTATTTCCCATTTAAATTGATGTAGATAAGTACCGGATTACCACATGGTACTGTTAATTAGTTTGTTAGAATGTACTTTGTGCTACCCTTGAAGAACCGGGTTAGAATTGGCCTTCAGCAACACGTGCTTGTCTGTGAGATCGGGTGGCTGGACTCCCTGACTTGGTTGACACATGCCATAGCGTAGATCTGTGCTTATGATGTTGAACAGTGGATTGTGCGGTCCACGCGGACTCAATCATTTACAGACCTGGAATTCTACTGAGTGCGGCAAAAACTCACTCACTCACTCACTCATTCTCATTGCTCAGGCACCTACTGATTTTGAATAAATTGTTCCATCAACATGATGACGGTGAGTTTATAATACAATCAGTTTAAAATGATTTTGCTTGAATATATAGCTTGAATATTGCTGAGTGCGGAGTTAAACAACAACCAAACAAAACTACCTTTATTCTTAAATGCTATCAAGAATCAATCGACAACAAACTATTGATAATGCTTTAAAGGTTTATCGGAGTCTGAGCTTGTTATCATCGTTACCTAATTGTGATGTACTTTACTTTATGTCATTCGAATTAAAATATGATATTCGTCATTTAAAGTGTTGCTCCTGTTTAAAACCCTAGCTACAACATTCAGCTATCAGTTCAAGCACGTGCACCATGACGTAGTCTAATGGTTAAAGTGTTGGCTCGTCATGCCGAAGATCTGGGTTCGACCCCCAAAATGGATTCAATGTGTGAAACCCATGGTGCCCCCCGCTGTGACATTGCTGTAATATTGCTAAAGCGGCGTAAAATCATACTCATTTGCACCATATGAAGTTAGAACTAAAGGTAACGTTCCTTTTGGTCGATGCCGGTGTAATCTCACACGTTCTGAAGTAAGCATGCGCACTACCAGCTATGCTCAAGAGCATCTTCAACAGGCAGCGACACACGATGCCCACATTACCTACACCTCCAGCCTAAATGTCATCAGAGCAAGTATGGTGGTAAATCCATACTGGAGCGCAATATTCACAAGGTTCACAAATGCACGTGACTATCACATTACACGACACAATCTGGCCACAGCCCCTTAAATAACTGGTTCGCTATGTCTGTTTTCCATAAACCCTGTACAACAAAACCGCTTGGGTCAACAAAATATATTCATATAGATGCACCCCTTAGGCGGTGTTACAGTTTAAACTGTTACATCACAACGCAGTAACTAATGTCGAGCTGTCGTCATAATGATACATTATAGTTTGTGATCATGATAGATTTGCAATCTCCAGGTGTATATTCTAGATTATAACATACTGAACAGCAAGAGAAACGCAAGTTTCGAAAAAATGAAATCTCATAAAAGGAAACGTTCATGTTCATTTCTTCTGTTTAAAATCAGAGTGACCTTTCTTTTGCTGTTCAGTATATATGTATAAAGGTATAAGGTCCGAATGACTGTAGAGCACGTCATGGTGTTCCTTGCATCAACACCTCTAAAGGTGTTATTGTGATGTTGCATATGAAGACGGATCAAGGGCACAGGTATTGACATTTACCTAGCACTCCGTTGTTAAGTCAAGTCAATGTCTATATACTGCTGAGCAGTATGTTTCTATGGATTGATTTCCGGCTTGGTTACAAGTCAATACTGTTATGTTTACTTTACATATCACGGCCGAGGTACGGTAGTCACGTGACCTGGAGGGTCATGGCATGTGCAATCAGTTTCATCATTGTCTGGGTTTGAATCCATGATTCATAGTGGTTTATTTATCAGTACCATTACAACATTGATATATAACTGGGCAGGGCGGGTTAGCAAAATCATAAAGCTATTAACTCAAATAGCCGGTCACAGGAACATAATTGTCGCTGCAGAAGAATGGTGACCTTGTACATAAAACCCCACCTCCTCTCCTGCAAGTGAAGCTAATTTTTAGCAGACCCGTCCTGCAATTTGCAGGAATAATGAGAAAATGAGAAAAGTTCACTCACTTTCTCACTGCTCATAAAATAGTAATCCAACCAGCTTGTCTTTTTCACAAAAAGGAAAATCATTCCTCGCTTGTATTCCATACATCACCAAACAAATGCGTCGTGTGAGTTCTACAAACATGAACATTTTCCGTTATCATGAGCAATCTCTGCTAAAATCAGGGTCCATTCTGCTATTCTATACTTACACTATGAATTATGAATATTTACGAATTCCTATCAAACAGAGATGATACGAGGTATTCACGAAAGCGCTGACCGTATCCACCTTTGCCGGCTGAACCCGTGAATGTTTGTGTACGTACTGGCCGTCAGCAACCCATGCTGATTCGCTGTCCTTGCATCCCAGTTGTGATCGATGCTCATGCTGCTGATCACTGAATTGCCTGGTTCAGATCCGATTAATTACTGACCACCGCCATATAACTGGGATATTGCTGAATTAAACAACAAGACAATCAACTTTCATCCTCCGTCACAAACACACGCAAAGGCCACGAATCGATTCAGTTGACGCGTTGCTTGTATAGGCGCATTTGAGCGTTCAAACAAAGTATAAGGCCAGAAACACTCCATGCAGATGTGTTTAGATTATTATAAATCCAATATCCAGCCACCTGCCGTCAACATACTGATCAATAAAACACGTGACCTGTATAGACACAGAAGAATAAAATCTATGGCATCTAGATACAATAACAGTATGCTTCATGGCGTGGGCTGAAGTAGGCAATCCTTTGTTTGCCTACACTTGTTACCGAGAATGATAAAAGTATCTGTTGAGTATTATCTTTAAATTAATGAGGACAGTGTTTATAATCGTGATTTTTCTGACTGATCTGTCCTGAAAATATAACATCTTAAATTTCTAAGATTGGATATATTCACATACACGGCAATGTTGGTTTTAGTTTTCAGTTTTTCTGTACTAAACAGGGCTTCATTAATGAAATACTGATGTATTTATGAGAAATCAGCCATGGTTTTGATATAATGCGACGAGATTATTATTTGAACTATAAACAATAATCAATAGCACACAATTGTCAAACCAGGGAATTTTAGAGAAATGTCATACATGTATACATAAATATCACTCGGTCTAATACTTTTATGTTCTGAGAGCATCATGTCATCCAACGAATTCAGTGGCAAATGCAGAGATTCTGTATATTCATACAAGCCATTAAGAACCATATTAGAAATGGCCTTCAGCAACGCCAAGAGGCATGTCCTAAGAGGCGACTAATGAGATCGGCTGGCCAGGCGTCTTGGTTGATACACGTCATCGTATCTCATCTGCGTAGATCGATGCTCATGGTGTTGATCACCGGATCGCTGGGTTCAAACTCGATTATTTACAGACCGTCGCCATGTAACTGGCATACTGTATAGTGTGGCGTTAAACAACAGACAAACTAAACAATATTCATACATGACAGGCAGATTATCTCACATACGTTAACCTAAAATTCAAACTGGCATCCAAGCCATACAAACAGTTTAATAGATAATTCAGTTCTCATGTCATGTGGGGGTTTCAAAACATCCCTTCAACGTAAACCTCTAGATGATTGGCCAAATACACTCTACACACTCTACAAATGTGTACACATGAAAGCCAATAGCTATTAATACACATGTATTGATATATGCTGTTGATATAAACTCGGACTGTTATTTATATATTCAGTAAAACAATTATATTAATACCACCCATTAAAGTGGTGAAATATATTATATCCCAGCATCTCTTGATAATCGCCTGCTATTCAATATATGCACATCGGGTGAGAATAACGCCAGCGTGTACAAAGCGAGTGAACTCTTGAACGATGAGTGTACTTCACAAGCGTGTGCCTCCCACGGTTTGCAAGCTGCTAAATCACAACACGTAAATAGTTCCACGTTTAACAAATCGTTGATATTGCTATTGATCGAACAGCTCTATGTCATACAAATGCATAAATTAGATTCATCTTTTATATCTTCTTATTCGAGCTGATTGAGGTGCACAATGTTTCAGTTGATTGAGGTGGACTTTGTAACTGTTTTGCCTGTCGCAGTGTTGTTTGTTGTTATGTGGAAATGTTTTATATATAATACTGCTTATTAGCGTCATAGATTGTGAAAGCAACATTCTCCTTTAGTATAACAAAACTAATATTAATCAATCGCCGTTTGCTTAAATGGCGCCTGAATATCAGGAGTGGGCTAGTTATTGTTTTACGGCCAACTAAGTAATGTCTGTTTGTCTTGAATTTGGATCAGACAATCCTGTGATCAGACACACGAACATCTATTTGCGCAATAGGGACACCCCATGTGTCAACTAAATCGCCAATTTTATCAGTATCAGCAATATCAATGAGGGGGATATAAAAAATGGACTTCACACATTGTACCAATGTTGGGACTCGAACTCAGGCCTTCAGTGTGACGAGCGAACGCTTCAACCACTGGTCTACTCTGCTGCTTGTATCTGGGTTAACTAAATCTGGCACACATACTGTGTACATGCTTTACACACAATACATTTCGAAACTCAAATTCAAATTTTAAAATGACTCGACATTCAGAACACCAGGCATACACAGAATCATTAATAGACACCTTACAACGCTGTTCGTTTTCAATGTTTCATTTCGTTTATGACAAATGCACTTTACTGTACTTGGGTTTTAACTTTGTTACAAAGGAAGCTGTTTGGGATGTTCTATGATTCATTAAAAGGAAATATGCTGTGTGTAAAATAGTAACTCCTTTCAATGTGTCGACATGCACGATGTTCAGGTAAATATGAAACTGTTTGGGATGTTGTATGATTCATTAAAAGGAAATATGCTGTGTGTAAAATAGTAACTCCTTTCAATGTGTCGACATGCACGATGTTCAGGTAAATATGAAGCTGTTGGGATGTTCTATGATTCATGAAAAGGAAATGTGCTGTGTGTAAAATAGTAACTCCTTTCAATGTGTCGACATGTACGATGTTCAGGTAAATATGAAGCTGTTTGGGATGTTCTATGATTCATTAAAAGGAAATATGCTGTGTGTAAAATAGTAACTCCTTTCAATGTGTCGACATGCACGATGTTCAGGTAAATATGAAGCTGTTGGGATGTTCTATGATTCATTAAAAGGAAATATGCTGTGTGTAAAATAGTAACTCCTTTCAATGTGTCGACATGCACGATGTTCAGGTAAATATGAAGCAGTTGGGATGTTCTATGATTCATTAAAAGGAAATATGCTGTGTGTAAAATAGTAACTCCTTTCAATGTGTCGACATGCACGATGTTCAGGTAAATATGAAGCAGTTGGGATGTTCTATGATTCATTAAAAGGAAATATGCTGTGTGTAAAATAGTAACTCCTTTCAATGTGTCGACATGTACGATGTTCAGGTAAATATGAAGCTGTTTGGGATGTTCTATGATTCATTAAAAGGAAATATGCTGTGTGTAAAACAGTAACTCCTTTCAATGTGTCGACATGCACGATGTTCAGGTAAATATGAAGCTGTTTGGGATGTTCTATGATTTATTAAAAGGAAATATGCTGTGTGTAAAACAGTAACTCCTTTCAATGTGTCGACATGCACGATGTTCAGGTAAATATGAAGCTGTTTGGGATGTTCTATGATTCATTAAAAGGAAATATGCTGTGTGTAAAATAGTAACTCCTTTCAATGTGTCGACATGCACGATGTTCAGGTAAATATGAAGCTGTTGGGATGTTCTATGATTCATTAAAAGGAAATATGCTGTGTGTAAAATAGTAACTCCTTTCAATGTGTCGACATGCACGATGTTCAGGTAAATATGAAGCTGTTTGGGATGTTCTATGATTCATTAAAAGGAAATATGCTGTGTGTAAAATAGTAACTCCTTTCAATGTGTCGACATGCACGATGTTCAGGTAAATATGAAGCTGTTTGGGATGTTCTATGATTCATTAAAAGGAAATATGCTGTGTGTAAAATAGTAACTCCTTTCAATGTGTCGACATGCACGATGTTCAGGTAAATATGAAGCTGTTGGGATGTTCTATGATTCATTAAAAGGAAATATGCTGTGTGTAAAATAGTAACTCCTTTCAATGTGTCGACATGCACGATGTTCAGGTAAATATGAAGCTGTTGGGATGTTCTATGATTCATTAAAAGGAAATATGCTGTGTGTAAAATAGTAACTCCTTTCAATGTGTCGACATGCACGATGTTCAGGTAAATATGAAGCTGTTTGGGATGTTCTATGATTCATTAAAAGGAAATATGCTGTGTGTAAAACAGTAACTCCTTTCAATGTGTCGACATGCACGATGTTCAGGTAAATATGAAGCTGTTTGGGATGTTCTATGATTTATTAAAAGGAAATATGCTGTGTGTAAAACAGTAACTCCTTTCAATGTGTCGACATGCACGATGTTCAGGTAAATATGAAGCTGTTTGGGATGTTCTATGATTCATTAAAAGGAAATATGCTGTGTGTAAAACAGTAGCTCCTTTCAATGTGTCGACATGCACGATGTTCAGGTAAATATGTGAAGCTGTTTGGGATGTTCTATGATTCATTAAAAGGAAATATGCTGTGTGTAAAACAGTTACTCCTCAATGTGTCGACGTGTCGCTAGCTGTTTGGCCACTGCTTGTTTCCAGTTTCATGAGGTGAACAGTAGTCACACAGGAGTTACTTCCCCTTTAATTATGCGCGCTTCATTCAAATTTCAAGGGTCTACCTCTTTTGTGATGAAATGTCGTGTTATTGCGGGACAAGCCTACTTGTGGCCCTCTGAAGGATTTCAAATTGATGCATGAACAGATTAGAAAGACTAAATCTGTTTCATTCCAATGGTCTTTATATCATCGAAGCAATCGTATATTGCAATGCTGTGTGATTTCTATAGATATTACCATATCATTTTTTAAAAAAAGAATTAAACGTCCTTGACTCACCTAAAAGAACTAGAAAATAATATTTGTTAAAGGTATATTTTAAATTAATTACTACCAGCTGTTCATCCTTTCTTTCCAAATACATATTTCTTAATAACATTTAAGAATCAACAATTTTGATTTGTTTTACAAATATGCAGATAAATTATGTTTTTATCAGCAAGATAAAATACAATAAAAGAAACTGAAATATAACTTAAAACTATTTCTCAAACTATAACCTCAATGCCATATCCCAAGTGGTATTTTAAAACTGATACGCTGAACAAAAACATAAACAACCCCAGAAACGGCAAACTACAATGTCCCCACAGTTGTGACATGTAATCCCAATGTTAATTATATAAATTGAATAGGTTATATGTAATGATATTGGTTTCAAACTCATGGGGATTTTTAATCCCCACAAATGTCGGAAAGCGCACGTACAATCAACAAACCGAGCCCGCCAGATCGTATGACATTGACCCAAATGGGGTCATGAGAGCCCTCATGTAAACAGCAGTACGTCACTCTTCATAATTAAATCAAATATGTTAACACCTCTATTTTTCATTTCATGATGTTTCTCGAGATTGTACAGAACAGCTTTCTGAGTTTTAGAAACCTGAAAACTCTCATGAATGGTGACATACGCGCATAAATCGCACGTTCAAGTTCAGATCTGAAACTATTGATTCCGACATGAATGCAGTATCTCAGTGGAGATGGAGTAAATGGAGTGCTTCCTACAACACTGGAGATAACTGAATCGCTGCCCTTGTGATGTTCCCCCAAACAAAGCTCTATCCTGTTAAGGTACAATGTGCATGTTACAGAATTGTATGGAATAGCCTTAAGACGTTTTCACTTTGACCATAGCTTAGAAGCCAGGTCTCCCAAATGGTGAATATGTGGTGCAGTTCTGGCAACCGAATGGGATGTAATTTTTCACAACCAGGAATTATTTACCTTTGATTTAAAACCGGTTGTTATCAGCTACCGTGCGTGACAACCATGCAGGGGCCTTTTTAAGGTAAACATACCATGTCAGTTATGGCAACAAAATAATCGATAACTAGATGATCTAATTTATTAACTCTGGTTTGAACTGACCGATTTTCAATAAAGTAGTAGTTTTGGTATGTTAAGATCATGATTTAAATTTGTGGACAATAATATTTCATATATGCTCATCGCAATAACATTTTGGTAAGATCAATAGTCAGTTTTAATAGAAAGGGTATTTGAACAAATTAAAGGTAATGTTCTACAAATATTGTTTTTCTGTTTGAGTTATATCATTTGAAGGTCAAATATTCCTACATAAGATTGATATTAATATCTTGCTAAACTGAAACGTTCATACAAATATGCAGACTTCAGTTTTAGTAATATATAATGAAAAACACAAAAGAGTTTCGAAAAACACGGTCATAACACTATGAGCATCGATCATCGCAAGTGGGATACGAAGTCACGCATCCAAAAAGCAAGTGAAAACGACCACCTGACAACAGTTCCCTCTTGCGACAACACTGGGAGCCGAAGATCAATTTTTGACCTAACATACCTTTGGGAACGTGTATATGTTTATTGAATAAATGCATACTATTAGTCAATCTCATGATATGGATTGTAGTGGGGGTGGGGCAGGTAACCCGGATACCCGGGACGGGTGGATAATGCGTTGCACCCGAGTACCCTTTTCATATGCTCATATGACTAATAGATCAAACAATTTAACATATCAACTATTCTTTCATGAATAAGAGTTTGCGTTATCTTTGAAGATTTAGAGATAATTTACGGTCACTTTTATATTATAATACTTGGATAAGACATTGAAAAACTCTACGTATTAGCCCCAAAGCTGAATATATTTGATGTCAGTAATTAACTTAACAGGTATCTGGGTAGGGTAACAGGGGTGGGGTACGCGGGTTGAAATTTTTTACCCGTCCCAGTCCTAGATTGTAGATGATTCCAAATGCTATAACTGGCAACACAATGTATGTCTCCAATATCAGCTGGTCTCTGCATAAGTCATACCTCAGAGGGTCAGTTGTCAAGATGCATTTAGCTATAGTCAACACGCGCATAGTACTTGATATATGCGTTGGTAAACGCTTTACAATTAGATTTGGCACGGGAAACCTTGAAATCGTCTATACATATTGACAGAAGTGGGTGACCTCGACTATATGGATATTTAAAGGCCATCTGTCGTTCATTTCCCAATTTCACTATGTTGCATGACTACCTTGTCCCTTATGCAGAGCTTTCATGAATTGACAGTAGTTATCGCATCATGGAATTGGCTCACGCGAATCACTATCTTCATCAGCTGATGGACGTCGACAATACGACACCAGCTTTAAAGTATTGACAAACTCCCTGGATGAACACTACCAAATCGACTGTAGCCAAATGCATTGTTCCAAAAGATATCATGAAGCAACCAGCTGTGATCAGAAGAGCGTGTTTTGATAGAAATGTATTGCTACGCATATACTGAATTAGCCCCAATTAGCTATGGGAGGCAACGTACAGCTGCATCTCATCTGAATGTTGCTTAAATGAAGCACACCTTCTGCTTGCCCAGATCTATATGCAGTGTATTAATTTTCCAAAATGCAAACGCTAATATTACTTAGAGAATATTTGTTGTTGTTGTTGTTGTTGTTTTGTTTTTTGTTTTAAAAAAAATGTGTTTACCTCCTTGTAAGAACCACTTTCGCTCTATATGGCTAGGACTTACACGTTGAAGTTGTCCGTCTCATACTCTAGACTTCCGGCCCAACCCTTTCTGTAATGTAATAATGGTTCTGTACGTTGCATATCAGAGCTCGCTGGGGGTTATTCAGCATATACGGAGCAATATATTTCTATCAAAAGTTCCTGTTTTCAGCTTCAGCTTGATAAATCGTGCCAGGATCCTGTGATATTGGATCCAAACATGCCCCGGATATGCTTATTGGTTTTTCAAGACCATGCCTATATTTCTGAATATCTCCCACATTAAAACAACTGCTGTTAGATCCAATATTACATTTGCACCTGCGTAGCCTCTTTTGAGTTTTATTCGAGTGTTTGCTTGTTTGTTTTTGTTGCATTTGTATGGGCTTGGGCAACTCAAGATAAAATCCATCCATACAGGATAAATCGATTGTTTCCTCACTAACACAGTAACGAATAAAGTGAACTCCTTTAGTTTGCACCATAAGCTCCCGTTTGTTCCATGCTATTTACAATCCGACGTTCTTGGGATGCTTGCTGCCCCTTCATCTGCCCAGTAATATCGCGTTATTTATGATATTGAACATCTCATTGATTTTTTGGAGTGTGGAAAAGGTAATGCAAGTATATTGCATATACAATTACTTGTGCGATCTTTTACTTAGCATGAATGTTTTCTCCAGTCATCCTTGGGAAAGTGGAAAGAGAGGACAGATGGGGACTATCTGTCCAAGGCCTTAATGCCAAATAGCCTGTTTAATATACTAAATCAGTAATCTGGAAACAAGCTTAAGTCAAAGAACTTTGAAAAGTGAAACAACACTGTGTGAAAGTACCTGTGAGTAATGCAAGCTTAAGCAGGCTCCAATCACAGGTATTTTTACAGATGTCTTGTTATTGATTGAATGAAGTAATGTTGTTAGTTAACACCCAATAAACCAGGAGAGAGTAATAACATATTGTATAGCCTAAACAACTAGCAACCTCATTGTGGCCGACAACATTTTCTCCCACTAAAATTTGTCTAAAGAACTGACAATGGGTTGAAGAGAAGGGATTAAGTCGGTGACCTAATGTAAACCTCTCCGCTTGCTCAACACTGCTTTACTTAGCCCCCACTCAAGATGAGCCTTGATTTCAAAGGCGTCAGCATATGTGAACGTAAACAAAGTTTGCCTGTGAGTAGATATAAATTTCATTCTACAGCACAGACAATAGAAACTATGTCAAAACAATGGTAAAACAATGCGGTAATTAGCTAAAACAATAGCCCATGACCCACATCCCTCATCCCTCATCCCTCATTTCGTGCTCCAATTAGCAAAGACAATGAAACCAGTGACCGTAAATCCCCCATCCCTCATTTATCCCTCATCCCTCATCCCTCATCCCTCATTTGGCCCACATTTCATCCCAAAAATAGCTACACGTGACAGTCATTATCTAAACATATCAATTTCATTAAGCCTAGTGATACATAATATCACCATGGTGAAAAGAAGTTAATGACGTTTAAGGAGAAATTATCAATGGATGTTTCACGCTATAGTTGATGGTTATTTGTTACAAAACGATTGGAATGCTGTCTATTCAAATAAGTTGTTTATACAGAACTGTCACGACAGGGTGGAATGACCGGTTGATACCCAGTGCACGGTGTACTCTGTAATATAGAACAACCATGAAAGGTGTCATGTGACTGGTTATCTTGGCGACGTCTCGGCAGTGTCTTTATGATCTAGCGTTTTTTAATCAAGTCACATACAAACCCTAACCCATCGCGATCCCATTTCATGCGTTGTAATGAAACTTAATCAGCAGCAAGAGAAACGCTGTGTCATGCTCATGCACCACTTTTTCCGCCATTGCCCATTGTGTAAAAAAGTGCTGACAAGTAGGTTTGATTTGTAGGTCAAGATGGTTTGATCTGTAGGTCAAGATGGGTTTGCTTTAAATTACTGTTTATTTAACTGAGATGTGCAAGACCCTCCCTGCTATGTTTTCAAATTCAGTAGAATTAGTGATGAAAAGAAAATTGTTAGCAGCAGACAGCTCGTTTTCCACATTTAAGAGTCTGCTAATTCGTTTACGTCTTAAAACGCACCACCGCTCGCAACAGCTTTAGTTGGAATATTTCACGTAATGCCTGTTCGCGTTTCATTTAATGCTCAAAGAACAGAGTACGAACTTAAAATTATAAAGAGTACTAACGCTTCTGATTCAATTACTTTGTAACACTTTACCGAATCTAAAATGTCTGTTATGTGATGTGTATCCTCAATGTTTCCACTCTTAATGAAATTCGTTATGATAATCATGCTGTAACAAGTGATAGATCGTTAGATAGAATCGTTAGAACGTACCTCGACTTTACACAAACGTGAGAGTGAATTCACTAGCAAAGTGGGAGAGATTTTGATGCAAACATTACATGTTAAACCATGTGATTAGTGTTCTGTTGAAAAGTTGCAGAACCTAACGCGCAGGTACTTTGTAACTTTGATCATCATCTATGTTACCACAGTCACGTATTAACTGTCATGTGATTACTTTATCTGATTGATAAGTGGTTTATAATTCTGTTCGTGCGATCGCCTTGATTAAAGACGGTATTCACAAAATGATACATGTTGATAGGTGTACTGATAATGACCTTGTATCCTATTGTAGGCGACTACGAATTTTATGAGAACCTGAAATTCACAAAAAGTGTTCTTACCTACATCATAGTGTTGGATAAATTATTACTAAGATGTGAGAAGTACAAGTTTTAAAATACGTTATTATCACTGCGCTGTTAGTATCATGATGGGTGGTAGATATTCTGCGAGGCAATCTAAATGGACACATGAATGGCGGTGCTTGCACAATGTTTCTCACCAACGGGAACACGTGCTTACCCGCTCACTGAGTTTGTTTAGTTAGTCTTGAATATATGCGTGAGGCGAGTTCATTCTAGTAAGCATATCGTCTTGAATGAAAAGCGGTGAAGGTAGACGACGGGTGATAGGTTAGGTTAAACCTGTAGCTATGGCCTGACTTTAATCATATTGTTCGCTCGACAACCGGGTTCATTCCGGTTAAAGCGGCGAGCTGGTGATAGTGATCTGAAACGTTCCTCCGGCTTCGTTAGTTATGAATGAATTTACTCATATGTTCACCAAAACCAGCTTCTCACAATGCGGTGTCTAATAAATTTATATAGATTACTGTCTTGAGTAAGTCACATTTTTTGTCTTAAACAGTTCATATAATTGTGTGTTTAAAGTCTAATTATAGCAAGAAGGGTTTTTTTCTTCAAATTATTTGCAAATCCGATTTAGAACACACTGATATACATACAGTGCGACGTCACTACCACTCGTCCAATCACGCCCCTTCCCATGTAATGATGTAGTACTCCTACCGTAAAGTTACTTAACATTAATTCTGTTAAAAACCGTTACACACATGAGTTCTTCTTACAAATTTTATTATTTCAGAAGTGGTACGAGTCTGCACAACCACGTTGTCGCTGATTGTGCTGAATGTATGATTGTGCTGAGTGTATTCGCAATCGATGTGGCTGTCTTGATCCGTACCATCCGAGATGATAAGATCCCTTGTAGTCTGTCTCACAGCCCCCGAACCATATTATTTCCCAAACACCATAGCCCTAGCTGCAGCGCTCAAGCCCTATAAGCTCTGGTCTCCCTGATGCTCCTTTTGAATTTGAATGTGTTTGTGTGTTACTATCAAAATGATATGTATGCAGAAACTAAGCGTTAGTCTACATTTCCTGTTGCTGTCAGAAGGTATCAAGGGATCCTCTTGATGCAGTGACACAGTGTCAGGCACGGGTCCCCTACGCTTTCCCCACAACACCAGCAAACAACGTCCTTGTAATAAGACATGTACCACACTGAACGCGGGGTGAGGTTTGGTCGTCAGGAATGAAAAGGAATTATTAATTTAATAAAACGAATAATTACTTTGAAAAGTCTTGTTCTTATTCTTTGTTGGACTTTCACCCATAGTCTAGCAGTGTCGACTTCTCACTCTGTGTGCGCGCATGTGGTTCGATGGCTTGTGTGTGTGTGTGTGTGTGTCTGTGTGTGTGTCTGTGTGTGTGTGTGTGTGCGCGCGCGTGAGTGTCCATGTGAATCCGCGCATATACAAGAATATCAGTCAAGACAACATCATGAGTGATGGTGAGCAGTATATATGAGCGACACACTCCTCTATCATTTCCAAAACACGTTGTATCAACGTCCCTGCATGTACCGAGCAACCACGTTGTACTGTTGAAAAACAGAAGCGAAGTAATCGTGATACTTTTTCAAAACGTGGCGACCCCAGTCGCATCCCTCTTCCGATACAAGACATGAGAAATAACAAGCATCATAGCGCACTTACACGGTATAAAAAGGATAAGGTTATGCACGACCGGAAACACACTTCAACAGTCCGTCAAAGACTAGAGACAGTCAAGACTCGACTTCTTCAAGCGAACGTACAAGCAACAGAGAAGTGAGTAACAATCAGAATACTTAGTCTTCGGCCTTTTTTGTGCATCATTTTTTAAAACATTGTTCGAAACGTTTTATCATAACTTTAATTATTTCAGATAAACAAAGAAGTTGGCGCAGAAAAAAGCATGCAATAGTGAATCGTATTCAAATTTTATAGTAGGTGAATAACAACAAATAACAAAATGTCTGAGCAAACTACATGTCCTGTCTTCCAATGTGAAATTTGCAGACATTGTTTCAAACAGAAATGTCATTTGTTAAGACATCAGAGACATTGTGAACGAGTGGGCATATTGTTTACCTGCAACCATTGCCATCGATCGTTTAATCGGGAAGACAATTTAAAACGTCATGTCAAAAGTTGTTCCGAAAATGTTGTTTATTGTCGTCAATGTCCACATTGCTTTGAAAGGTTTAACAGCAAATTCGGTTATCAACGACATTCATGTAACTGTAAAACATCTGCTCCTGATGAACATATTTGTCAAACGTATCATCAATCTTTCCCAACCTCTAAAGCATTAAGAATGCACACACATAAAACTGACCATGACATGTCGGGTGGTGGCAGAGGTAAACGTAGACAAAGGGCTAAAACGGCTACGCTATCTGTCCCTCCTCCTCCCCCACCTAACGCCCCTCCCGCCACCAATATCGCCTCACGTCCATGTTCAAGCCACTCCCTACAGGGAGATGTTAGAGACTATGACTTTGACGGACGGAATAGCACGGACTCACTGAATTTCATGATTAGTGAACAAAGTCAGGTTATTGATACAATTGAGGATGAAATTCGTGAGAAAAAAGCCGTAAAATGGGGGTTGTGTCTCCATATTAGAATGGCCAAACCTAGTCGGGAAGATGAGAGCACAAGTTACCATGAGGCTTATTTCAGAAGTGTCATGACTATAGCTACAGAGGGTAGTGACTTAAATGAACAGTATCTTGAAGCCGTACACAAGATGCTTCAGACGCTGGATGATTATGAGGGGGTTCATTCTGGTTTGAATATCTCCGCCGTTGTACTTTTGAAACTCACTGTGGTAAAGTTTGAACCTTTCAAAGGTGGTAGTTATATTCCACTACCACAAACTCTTGTCAAGAAATCCAAAAGTATTATCAACATAAAAAATGGCGATAATCTTTGTTTTGCTTACAGCATTTTAGCAAAACTGTTTCCGGCTTCTCATAACAAAGAACGCGAGGGAAATTATCGTCCTTATTTAAACCGTTTGAATTTAGAAGGATTCACCTTTCCCATGACTTTAAAACAAATTCCTC
Source organism: Haliotis asinina (assembly GCF_037392515.1). Lineage (NCBI taxonomy): Eukaryota > Metazoa > Mollusca > Gastropoda > Lepetellida > Haliotidae > Haliotis > Haliotis asinina. Next base: position 77,972,299 of record NC_090281.1, read on the forward strand.
GATTTGAAGAAGCCAATGAGTTGAGTATCAACGTGTATGGGTTTGAAGATAATACTTTGTATCCCATGTACATCAGTAATAGGCTGGATGCAGATGAAAACAGGAAGATTGATTTGTTGTTGCTTTCACAAGAAAGTGAGTCGGATGATTTTGAAGGCATCCTAGGGTTAGAAGAACATGAACGCATGGACGTAGACGTTAAACCAAATACACATTACTGTCTCATTACCAGTTTAAGTGGGTTAGTCAGAAACAAGCAACGTAATAACCGCACTCAGTTCATCTGTCGCAAATGTCTTTGGTGTTATACATCACAACAATGTCTGGATAAGCATAAAGACTACTGTTATGACAAAGCACAAAGAGTCGTTATGCCTAGTCCAGAGGATGCGGTGTATCAGTTTAGATTACGTTCTCAAAGCAAAACAGAACGAGCCAAGTTTGTTATCGTGGCTGATTTTGAGTCCTTGCTCATTCCAGAAAGCAGCCCGGGTAGTTCACGACTGAATAAACATGTACCTTGTGCTTATGCTTACAAAGTGGTGTGCACGGAGGAACGGTATTCGAAACCTGTACAAACCTATGTAGGAGAACAGGCAGCTGAGCATTTTATTGAAAGTATTTTAAGGGAATATGACAGCATCCAGACATTGTTGGATTCTATCAAACCCATGCAGCTCACTGTCCAAGATAAGATAACCATCGCCAATGCTACTCATTGTGGTTTGTGTAGTGAACTGTTAGGTACTGATCGAGTGTTAGACCACGATCACCTGACAGGACGTTTTCGACAAGTTTTGCATAATCGATGTAACCTGAATTTTCAGTTACGCAAGAAAGTGGTTGTCATGCTTCATAACTCTGAACGTTATGATTCTCACTTGATACTGGAAGTAGCACAACACTTTGGTGACAGAGACATTACAGTCATCCCTCACAACTCAGAACAGTTTCTATCGTTTACAGTGGATAACAATTTGGTCTTTTTGGATAGTTACAAATTTCTGCAAAGTTCCTTAGATGCACTGACACAAAACCAACTGAACAAAGGCGTGGATTCATTTGTCTATTTGAAAGAACACTTCCCCCATCATGGAAACATGTTAACAAGGAAAGTTCCCTTTCCTTATGAATACATGGATGACTGGGGAAAACTGAATGAGACCTGTTTACCTTCTCAAGCATCCTTTTTCAGTTCTTTGTCTGATGAAAATATTAGTCAGGAAGACTATACATTTGTTCATGAATTATGGAAGGAGTTTGACTGTGAAACCATGAGCGACTTTGTCCGGTTGTATGTGAGTGTTGATGTGCTGCTATTAACCGACATCATAGAGAGCTTCAGAACAGGGTGTTTGACTGACTATGGTCTTGACATTTGTCATTATTACTCCATGCCAGGTTTTTGTCTGGATGCTGCTATGAAAATCACAGATGCCAAACTTGATCTGTTCACTGATGTCGACACTTACAATTTCATTGAAAATTCCATTCGTGGTGGGGTGTCTATGATTAGTAAGAAATATGCAGTTGCTAACAATTATCACCTATCGGGTTTTGATCCACTGAAAGACACCTCCTTTCTTCTCTACTTTGATGTTAACTCTCTATATGCAACAGTCATGCTACAACCGCTCCCCATTGGAAACTATCGCTTCATCAGTTCTGAAGAGTATGACAGCATTGACTGGACAACTGTCGATACAGAAGGAGATACAGGTTACATCCTTGAAGTCGATTTGTTGTATCCCAAACACTTACACAAAGCTCATGCTGCTTTTCCCATGGCTCCTACACATGATGACATTCCCTATGATGAGTTTTCACCTGCTCACCAGAAACTGTTAACTCATTTCAACCCACTCAAAAAATCGTTGCGTAAAGGTTCAAAGAAATCATCCGGTAAAAATCTGTTCACTACTCTAAAAGATCGTTCCCACTACGTGGTTCACTTCAAAACGTTACAGCTGTACCTGAGACATGGATTGATATGTACAAAAATACACAGAGTGTTAAAATTTAGACAAGGAGCATGGTTGAAACCTTACATCGATCTTAATTTGAGTAACCGCAAAAATGCCAAGGATGACTGTGATAAAGATCGTTATAAACTCATGAACAACTGTGTGTTTGGACGGTTCTGCATGAATAAACGAAAGCATAAAACAGTTCAGTTGGTAACACAGAGATCTAAACTTCGAAAATGTGCAGCTAAAAGTAACTTCAAACAGGTCAAAATTTTTTCAGAAGACGTGACTGCAGTAGAGTTGGAGAAATTATCTGTACATTTAGATCAACCCATTGCTGTTGGCTTCACCATCTTGGATTTAGCCAAATATGAAATTTACACTTTCTATTATGATGTCATGCAAATGCAGTATGGGCCAGAAAGACTTGACCTTTTGATGACGGACACGGACAGTTTGTTTATGCATGTACATGCACCTTCACATGAACCCCTTTTGGATCCTTATGTGTTCATGAAATACAATCAACATTTGTTTGACACTTCCAACTATGCACCTGATGATCCAAAAGGGTTATACTCGGATGAAAATCGCAAGGTAACTGGTAAAATGAAGGATGAAGCAGGCGGGAGCATCATATTAGAGTTTGTGGGACTAAAAAGCAAAATGTACTCTTTTCTGATGCAAAAATCTAAAAACGTCATCGAAAAAAAGACAGCTAAAGGCATTAAGAAATCTGTCATCAAGAAATTTCTCAGACATGATATGTATAAACAATCATTATTTGAACAGAAGAGGTTCAGTTGTTCCTTTCACTTGATTCGATCATACAATAACACTTTGTACACTGAGAGACAAAACAAAGTGGCATTGACACCAGTTGACGACAAGAGGTATCTGTTAGATGATGCTGTTCACAGCGTTCCATATGGATATTCACCAATCTAAAAAAAATTGTATACATTCACTATGTATGTGAAGACATCTTTCCACAAGAAAACAGTGCTCAACAGGTATGTGCTTCCTTTACGCATTTGCCATGTATGGAGTCCTTTACTCATTCACCATATATTGCTTCCTTTACTCATTCATTATATATAATTTATCTAATTATATATATATTGCTCCTTTTATCTAACTGTTTATCTAATCATTAATTTATTTTCAGCGTCAAAATGAATGTTCAGAGATATGTGTACAGACTGATCGGTGCCAATGGTGAAACGCTGCGTGAAGGACAAACCTTAAGAAGAACACAGCACAGAGGGTTCTGCAGCGGCTCATGGAACAGGGTGTGATCCCTGCTAACACTGTATATCCTGTGGAAGTGCGTGAAATTAACACCACAAGGCGGTCTCTTGAGCGTGCATGTGACTTGAGACACCATCGTCAAATGTTCGAGTCTATTCTCAAAACGCTCTACCTGAATGAACTCCAGACAAAAATCACCAAATTGTGTGAAGACGATTGCTATGGATGTGAAATTGGTCATCCGTTTCAAATCAATCACCAGTGTGTGATGCTGAATAGTGATGAAAAGGTGGAGCGCTATTTTGAAGAAGCTCTGAGTGGAATATCTCATCAAAACATGTTAGAAAGTGCACGTCATCAACGTACACAACTCAGACTAAACTTCCATGATAGATACACCGACTGGTATGACAACATTAACAGTTTGAACGCTGGTTTGCTTTCCAACACAGGAAAAGAGAAACTGCTGATGCTGACCAAACTCAACATGCATTTACGATAAACAACAAGACCAACTAGTCATTTAGTAATCCATTTTGTTATTTCCTTGTACATAATATGTATAGAAGAATGGATGTACATTAAAATGGTTCGATTGTTTTCCTTACGTTTGTCACACCAGGCACACCATGAGACGCTTTGCGTTTTATATATAAAGTATTTACAGTCTTCTTCTTTTTGTCTTTATTTTGCCTGCTTTTCATGAGATGTTTAGGAACGTGTAAATGTCTCAAAAGTTTATAAAACTCTCTATATCCCACTGGTCGGTGACTCTCAGCACCTGCTTTCATGATGAGAAAGCGGAGCAAGTCCACTATATTTGAACCATGTAATACCTCACCATTAGGTAACACAAGTCTTAGATCTCCTGTTAGTCCTATTTGACCATTCAGAATATTTTCTTTCACAAATATCCACAAGCTCATTAACTTCCCAATGGTCTTTGTAGACGAAACCCCTCGAATGATCTGCTCGGGGACACGAAGCATAAAGTCCATGTTATGTTCCATGACAGATGCAACCGTTTCATCACTAGAACCCTTATTATGATTCATCATCTTCAGATCTTGTCTCGTCAGAGGATTCTGATTCAGTATCTGATTCGCTGTCTGAGGAAGAATCTGTTCTTCTTGATTGTTCATCAACCTCTGGTAGGTCTCTCTTGTCAGAAGAACCATAGGCTTGCTCATTGTGAATCGATGAGAGGTATACTTGAAAGGATTTTATGCAAATGGGTAGAACCGAATGATGTGTCAGAATCAGCTCACGTTTCTCGCGACTACTAACTGTCTTGCTGGCTAAAGATCGAATGCACTTCTTGTAGCGTGAGAGACGCATTTTATCACTGTGTGGTAAGGGTATGATTCCTCTCAAAATGTTAAATATAAGAGTAATCACTGACATAAGCTGTTCACGTGAGGCATGTATTAACAAAGCCTTTCTTTGCCTGACACTAGCTTGTTCCAACATCATAAGAAAAGCTGAATGTTTTTGGAGCAGACCACTCATGTTGATGCTGTAGGGTAGCTGTTCCACTCTCAAATGAAGACACACATCTTTGGTTAGTGTTATTTATCTAGAAACCCAAAATCGCATCTTCTTTGTTGTCATCGTCTTTGCACTGACTACAATCATGAGGAGGATCTCTTTGCCAACTTTCCAACAAATCTTCACCCTTAACAGACACAGTGGTACTGTGTTTTGAGTCTTCGTAATCTTGTAAAGACATAGCCTTTCGAAAAATATTATTAGCAACCACTCGCTCGTTTTCACTACAGAAACATTCGTAGTCTACCCTTCCATCTATCCATATGTCTTCATCTAATATGTTGGGACACAGTCTGTTATTCCACAAGAAGTCTTTAATGACTTCAGTCCATGAGTCATAGTGATGTTCTGTTTGTAAAGCAGCGTAATCGTCTCCCCACACTGACACTGTAAACAACATTCGAGAAGCTGTTTCTTTCAATGTTGCATCATCCTTTCTGTGTGTTTCGATAATGTTGATCAGACAATTCCTTTCTTTCACTGCATACATTCTGACCGAGGGCTGACTGTACTATGGCTGAAGTGACGTGAATTGGTTGTTATATGGAAGGTTGTCAGTTTGAAAAACTACGGTGATTAATATTTATTCAAAGTTGCTCACGTCTAACCTTTCTTGGTATCCATGGGTTCAGACACCATGTGTATATAGTTACAGTGTGGAGACAGTCTGAAGTGTTCAGTCATGGGATCATCATCGGGTATCCATTGATGTACACGAAGCCTACATTTGAAGCAGTAGACTTTATCAGACTGTCCTGTGTAAATAAATCCTGCTTCAGCCATGGCTTTTGGCGACTGTTTCATTTGAACAGGCCAGTTGTTGAACGACTTCAATCTGTCACTAAACTTATAGCCATACTCCTCAGTGTAACGCTCTGCTTCAACACAGTCTGCGAGCACATCATTGAACCGTCCGCACACATCCATGGTTCTGTTCAACTTCAGCGGTGAGTGTGAAATGATGAAAACACTTGTAGAGAGACGAATATATCATTTCAGTCCTACTTCTGGGACTGTTGTAAGTAGACTGTACATACTTCATCATCAGGAAATATGTTTGTGCGTAAACGTCCATAGCGTTCATCAGCATGGGGTGAAGCATCCAAAACAAGATACCCATATTGTTTTCTCCCAACTGCATCTTGGAAGGATTCCATAAAATATTTAATTTGACCTGGAAATATTTGCGATGCCAAAATTCTGTATTCATGTGCTTAACGCGGGTTAGACAACAGAACAAAGTAATGGGTGTTTAGAGACATGGTTCTGTTACATTCGCCTTTAGGAAAGGCTGACTGTTGAATGTTAATGACAGTAATTCCCAGATGATGAGATAGTGTGGTATAAAGATGTAAAAACAGAGGGTTCTTACAAATGTCTTGCATGAAGTCATCTACTACCAGTACACACCGTTTATCGGATTCCGAAGAATATGATTTTAACTCCTCTTCTGTAGGTAGTGCATCTTTAAATCGAATGTTGGGAATCGTCCTCTCAAGTTCGCTGTAGGCATCCTGCCACACGGCATAGCAATACACAATCAGGTTGGGTGGTGGATCGAACATGCAGCTAGCTTGTTTTAAGAGCTGTGCAACCCAAAAGGTTTTCCCACTTGAAGATCCTCCCACAACCGATATTGTAGTAGGAGTTTGAAATGGTAACACACATTCTCCCATGATGTATTCAGATCGCTCTTTAGCACAGAACTGCAATACTAGGCTTGATACCGTGGTATTTATACACAACACAAACCTCATCTCATCTACACTAATTTTATTGATATTTTTTTTCATACATAGATATAACATCAGTTACAATCTAGACAAGAAGCAGAGCAGTATTTGAAATAATTACAAACATATTCAGATACAAAGGCGTCATTCCACATGAAGTTGTGTACATCAAACTGATGAAGTATATGGTTTAGACTCTGGCATGCTTTAAATTTACATAATACATAGTACAAACAATAGAACCCACACACATTTGAATTCACAGATTGTAACCGGTGATTACTGCGTAAGTAAGAACCAGCATAAGTCTTTAAATAGCGATCAAATGTAACATCAACAGGATCTGCTAAACTATCGAAGAATTCTGCTGTATTGTTTTTAAAGTACATAGCAACCCAGTGGCGACCACTGTTCTGACTGGACTCAGTATTCACAATACATCCTACACCTTGTCTTTGCATGAAAGGTGCGATTATAGGAAGCGTATCTCTGGCATACACCCCCAAGACGTGAGTCTGTAAGGTTGAATCACACTGAAGGGCGCACATCAACTGTGAAGCTTTCATCTCTGTATTTACTTGATGAAGACGTTTCGCGCTTGATCGATTTCGATGATGGAGTTTCTTTCACTGAGAATGATGCAGCTCAGCGTTTTGGTTAGTGCAGCTTTGAACTCGATTTCCAACCGCACATTTCCAGTCTTCACCAGATTGAGGTACTCGGATTCTCCACACAACTCTTCCAGTTCAAAGACAAACAGTGCATTTCCTAACAAAAATTCTCCCCTGGATATGAAATTTCCTCGATTTTCTCTCCAAAACCCCATGCCATCAAACATGTTTACGTAGCTGTTCACATCATCAGCTCGAGTTGGACGTCCAGGTACACTGACACCATTCACATAGAGACTGACAGTTTTGAGCATGCTGGATTGAAAGTTGAAAGGATTCTTGTCATATGACCCATTCAAACTCTTGCTTTCCACAAAGGCGATGATGTAACGATTAGCAATGGGGTTGGACACATTATCAATGGTATGCGTCAGTTGAGAAACAGGGATGCTGTTGACCTTGACCTCAGACTTGGTGAAAGGGTAGAGTGCATTGGAGTTATTTTCGAACAGGGTGTTGTGAGCTAGAATCAGCGCCGGGTTGACTTTGAGTTTGCATACTTGAAGATAAGCATCGAGTAGCTCAATGGTATACTCTTGGTTGGCTTTACCGCTCATCAAACAGAAAGTAGGTGATGATCTGTACAATTTCAAAGTCAAATCTACTCCATTGATTAAATGTCTTTTCATGCTAAACACATCTTCATACAAAGGTCCAGACATGGTCAGTTCATTGCTCTTCTTGATGTAGGTACCACGTGCAATCAAACCGTAATTGGTTCCAGTGACACAATCAGTTGTTTCAATGGCATCATTATCTTCACCCTCATCTTTGTAAAACAGCTGCGATGTCATTTGAGAGCTTTTCGCATCAGCTCCATAGTTTAGCAAGGTCTTCATCATGCTCTTGTAAGCATAATGATTGTTGGTCGAAGACACCAACTGGTTCTGCATATACACTGAAATTTGAGAAAACAGTGCCTGCAAAAGCAAATTGACAGGTGCCACGTGTTCGTCTGCATCCAATACCGATCCATCCGCATGGGTGACTTTGAGTTTTACATGCAGTTTTGTTCGCTTCAAATCAATGTAATCACTACCCGAATTGGATATGTGAAATTCCAGTGGAGAAGAGTCATTAATTTGACTGAGTGGGCGTACATCTACAAAATAGTGTTGCTGGATACTGGTCTGATATGGAGGTAAGGTAAATAGGTTGAGCGAATCCGGTACCAACTCTTCAAAAGTTTTGCTATTCAATAAAGACATGATGCTCAACTGAAGATGTCGTTTTCTTTCACAGGAGTACACTTGAGCACTTTAGCTGTCTTGGAGGCGATGTTACTTGTCTGACGTATCTTCTTGGTTGTGGCAATCTGTTCACCTGCAGCTCTTTTTAAAGACCTATGACGCTTTTCTTTAGCATCCGCTCTCTCCACAACACTTTGTTGTTCTGAAGTCATCTGCAGTTCGATTTTAGGTTCTTCCGGTTGAGAAACAGATCGGTGAGATGGAATAACTTTAGGGGGAGCTTTTCCATTCACAACACGAGAAGTACTTGTCATTTGTTTCTTGAAGTATTTCTGCCATTTGCTATAATCTGGGATATACAGAGGGAGGGAATCCATGTTCAGTCAGCAAAGGGATAACGTCTCAAGTGAAGTGTTGCATAAGTCTGCTCTTTCAAGAATGACAGTGGTGTTCCACTGCTCGCTTTTATACAGATTTCAATGTCAGGTGACTCTTTGACCATCACATGGATATTGTATTCATTAGCAAAGGAAAAGTTGGGTCCATTCCTCAGATCAATGCGTCTTAACAGTGGTAACTGGGTATTACCCACCAGTGAACTATCGCACAGGTTACACAGTATATCTACATAAGGATCGTTCACATGAGTGAGGTCTATCTTTCCAAAGTTTAACTCGGATAAAGACACGACCCAAAATCCATCAAACAGCAGTCTTTGATTGAGCTTAATGCGAAAATGATAAGGGCTGTTATCCTTGAAATAAGAATTTTTTGTGTCAGAACTCTTGAGCAACACATATTTCTCCATCATAGGTTTTTCAGTTGACTTTCTTCCACATATGAATCAAAAGAACTAGGCCAACCTAACCAACGAACCAAAACATACGTTTTTCCTCTCATGCGTTTCTTCTTTAAGATCTTTTCCACTTGCCACTCAATATCGTCTCCTTTGTTAACCTTTTGCAGTTCGGCAGTGTAAAAACTCCCTTTAATAAGTTCACCATGAAAATCTTTAATTCTGTACAGAGGTATGTCTTGTTTCTTGAAACGTTCTGTTACTTTGAAAAGTTCTTCCGTCCACTTCAGATCAAGTTCTTTGCTGAACGGTTTCCTCAGGTATGGGATGCGAACAAGATCACCAACTTTATATCTGTATTTCTTTATCACTTGACCTTTTTTTTCCTTTGACTTCAACAAGGGTTTGACATACAAGTGTTGCCAAACTTTCAATTCATTGCTTTTATTGACTTGAGCAGGTGATAGAAGGGGTAAAGACGAATGTGGGGTGTTATTGTAGTTGTACACCAAATCAGGTAGAACACTGAGATAATGCTTGGTGTTCTTACGTGTCATGTAACGTGTGATCAACGACTTCAGTGTTCTGTTGAAGCGTTCCACATAATTACTTTTAATGTTTTCGTTGCGTGCAATAGTAATGGTAATATTTTGTTTTTCCAAAAAAGATTTGAACACTCCCTTAAACTCACTACCACCATCTACGCGTACTTTTCTTGGTTTTCTTTCTTGAAGTATTTTTTTAAAGGCTTTCAACACGGACTCTGGCCTTTTATTTTCCAAAGGAAGGACAAAAGTAAACCTACTCAGTATGTCAATCACGACAAGCAAATACCGGATACCCTCATTTTCTTTGCTGTAGCGTGAAAGATCAGCAAGGTCCACATCCCACATTTCGTCCATGGAATTCACTCTGACTTTCATCCTTTTAAATCTATGCTTGACTGGTTTGTGTAAACTGTAAGGATCTTGGTTGTTGACAAACCATTTCACCTTCCTGAGCTTAACATCAGGTTGAGGTGTTGTCTTCAATACCCGTCGGAGTTTGGACGGACCATAGTAGGCTCCTGGATTGTGAGGGTCATAATAATACTTTTCTAATGCTTTTTCGTGCCTCTCTAACAATACCCTGTTCATCTTTTGTGAACTCACACACGTACTGAATGAAACCAGTTGTAACAGGCAATATATAACATGAAGGTACGAATAGGAAGGAACATATGCTTTAATTAATAGAATTCATTCATGTATACATTAACAATTATTGAAAGCGATTTTCTAACAACAGCATCTTAACCACACGTTGCTTCAGATCATGAAGCCACTCTGATGTTTTAAAATGAGTGTCCCGAAAGTCTTTGCAGCGGTATGAAACTATGTTCACGTAATTCAGAGATGTGTCATCACTAAATACTTCCAACCATTTATCAATCACGTGTTCATCATTTATTTCACTCATGGCCGTCATGAAAAGACCATCAACGTGATCCTGTTCTAGCATGTGCTTACACGTGTGCACCAGTTCTCCCTCAGGTTCAAACATACATCCAAAACACAAATCACAGGATAACCGTCTAAGAATCTTAGCCAGTTCCAAAGTGTAACACAAAGTGAGAAGATTTTCCGCATGCTTTATGTGATTTCCACTATCAACTTCGTCGACACACAAGAACAGTTTTCTTGTCTTCTTGATGATGATTCTTTTCGTTGACCTAGAATCATCTTGAAACTTTCTCTTAGCATCCTTGACACATTCACTGCGATCTTGAAACCATTCGTTAGATTGCATGACAACTGTTTCGTGCAAGGTGTGTGATGATTGTAGAACTTGCTTCCAGGAATAGAAAGCTGCTTTACCATTCAGTTGACTGTAAACAAGAATTTAACACTTTTCACTCTCAACAACTTTGTCCATAAGCTCTTGTCTGACCTCCATCAAAGCTTTCCCCAACCAGTTTTGTCCCTTCCAGTTAGATGGATTTAATAGCTTGGGACCGTGAAGAGAGAGTCCAACACCCCACCGTCTATCATATGGACTGGCTTCAGCTAATATTTTTGTGGAGGTGTTCATTAATGCATGTCGAAGAGTGGAAGACTGAGTAAACTTAGCCAGGGTAACTTTCTTCACAACATGGTAACTCACAACATCCCATTTGTGTTGAATAAAGTTTTTCACACATCTTCTTAATCTCTTCTGCATAACAGCAGAAGAGGCTCTTAAAATGTGTTCAGCTGTAACCACATCGCCAAACGTCATTGCCTTCATGTACATATAATACTGCTCAGCACAGTTGAAGATTTTACCATCAACTTCAATCCTAACAGGATAGTGCTGGCTAAATGGGGAAGATTTTGTATAAAAGAATACGAACCGATCTGTAACTCTTGTTCCCATGATGTCTGTTCAGCAAAGACACACCTTGTCTGTTGCTTGTACTCAGTTGGAATAACATTGCTGTAAGCAGTGATGGATGCGAGCATGCGCACATCTATTGGTGAATTCAAACTACTGTATGTCATTGGACAACACACAATAATCACCATCGCTCATTGGTAGATTTATAGACGTAGTGGAACGTGTGTTTTTTAAAAAAAGAATGTGAAAGGGATGACTAATCATGACATGGCACTATTCAAAGGTTTAAGTTTCATCATCCAGTCATGCTACCCCTGGTTTGTTGATTCTATATATAGAGTACACCGTGCACTGGGTATCAACCGGTCATGCCACCCTGTCGTGACTGTTCTGTATAAACAACTTATTTGAATAGACAGCATTCCAATCGTTTTGTAACAAATAACCATCAACTATAGCGTGAAACATCCATTGATAATTTCTCCTTAAACATCATTAACTTCTTTTCATCATGGTGATATTATGTATCACTAGGCTTAATGAAATTGATATGATTAGATAATGACTGTCACGTGTAGCTATTTTTGGGATGAAATGTGGGCCAAATGAGGGATGAGGGATGAGGGATGAGGGATAAATGAGGGATGGGGGATTTACGGTCACTGGTTTCATTGTCTTTGCTAATTGGAGCACGAAATGAGGGATGAGGGATGAGGGATGTGGGTCATGGGCTATTGTTTTAGCTAATTACCGCATTGTTTTACCATTGTTTTGACATAGTTTCTATTGTCTGTGCTGTAGAATGAAATTTATATCTACTCCTGTGATCATTTTGTTTTAACACTAGTAACATCACCATGTAAAAAGTGTTCAAATACATATCCTTGATATCCTGAATGACATGCAAGTTATTAAGCCATGACAACATTTGAAAAATTACAAAATAGCAAATGTCTCTTCACCCCGAAATATGGAAAGACATGTATTCATATTTCGAACCCAAGTAAGCTTAAAAAAGAAACGGAAATTACAATACCTACTACAATCAAGAGGTAATACTTCATATAGTTGTGTGTAAGATACCAGTACGCCTTTCCGATCGGTGTGTCATATCTTTTACAATGTACTGGTGTGCAAAGTCGTACGACTGTAGATTGAAAACAAAATCAGTAACGCACCAGAATGTCATCTAGAATATTAAGATTATACATTTAGTAGGTGTCTGTTATGTGGTGTGATTTTAATGACAATCTAACTGTATCTTTGACATGTTTGTTATCTTTGATACTATGTAAAGCATGGATCGGAGCTGTTGCTGTTGAACAGACATTATTTAACATTGCTGATTTAAATACAAAGTACCAACTTTTGGTAATGGGTTGTCATGAATACAATGGGATGCCATTCAAAGGAATATATGATATATGATCTTCAAATCATATAGGCGAATCGGAAAAAATCATAATTTTGGAACAAATTACCGAAGAAAATATCGCGAGTATGATATTATTTCCTGTTAGACGGTATGAGATCAGGTTAAAGAGTCGACGATATAACATCTTTCAGAACGTCAATTCTGCTATTAACACGGTTGTCATGGCAAGTGCACAATTATAATATGACAGCGCGTCTTGTCTCGGGATACATAGAGGTTGCCTCCAGTTGTATATAGCTACCGCTTGTCAAGGCTTGACTGTTTATGTATGAGTGAGTGATTAACTGTACGCTTTTAGCAGCATTCGTTCACTATCAAATCGAGCGATAACAACACTACCCTATTAGGACTCGAACTTGGACAGTCGCACTGAACAAAATCCTCAGCCACGTGTCTACTCCACTTAATGTCAGTACAACTTTCAAGAATCGCACAGAAACACAGTCTCATCATATTAAGTAACGTTATGCCAAACAAAGTAAGGACTCACAAGTGTTGAATTGGTTTTAGCCGTTTTTAGCAATTTCCAATATCAAGCTAGGTAAACCAGTAATGGAATTCACACATGTGCAAGTCTTCAGTGTGAGGAGCCAAATATGACATATGTTACCCTCATTCTGATAACCAGAGAGATTATTGTGAAAGATGGCAGTATGTATCATCATAAGCGGGCCAAGATAAAAGTATGTGTCATTCATCCCCACATAATATTACTTTACAGTTAGGGAAAACATTTCTTTTTCGGGTATCTGCCGGTGTCATGCTACATACATGTATTCAGATTATTGAGAAAAGAGGCGACGCAAGTTCTCCCCATCACGCAAACAGTGATTTGTGATAACGTGGAAGCAACATTTACGACCGACAATATATCCGGCAGTAGTATTACAATCGTATATTTATTGCTTAACTACAAAAGATGAAATGTATACACGGTTGTCATGGTAACACATTATATTCCATGATACTGGGAAGCCAGTATGATTAACATAATTGTATAATGTATAACAAATCAGACAACAAAACGCAAAAGCAAAAATGAAAAAGCATTAACAAGATAGATATTGTCAGATAGTGAGCTATAAATAATTATCGAACCTGCTCAGGTATCTAAATATATGAACTAATTTTAAGAATATTCTATAATCTACCCAAGAGATGGACTCAAAATAGTGCAGTATATTCCTTCACATAACTGAATTTGGGGAAACGTTCGTTTGGGATAATATCTGTATTCCGAATCAACAATGGGCCATACCATCTATGTATATGTTTACACATTTACATAGGTAATTTAACATGCATTGTAATCATCTTTCTTGAAAGCAAACATAATGAAATCTGTTCAGTTATGATCAGTCGGATCTCATGCAAGTGAGTACTAAAATTAGCGACCTAAAATTAGGCAAAGATAAGAAGTGTACCTAAGCTCAGTTATATAAACTGTTATGTAATTTCCATTACAAAACGTATAAACGATTTTACCCATAGATCAGACAAAGTTATCAGTACCTTAACACCGACCCACCGCCACCACATCATTTCAGCCCTACCCCATCCCACATCCTTTCCCTCTCTCAATCACGGGCACACACACAAACACACACACACACAAACACACAAACACACACAACACAAACACACAACACACACACAAACACACACAACACAAACACACAAACACACACAACACAAACACACAAACACACACACTCCCTAGCATACATATGGATATAGTCATTGGTATCACTTCATCACGTGTTTCTAATGATTTCAGTACATTATGACATGGTCGGACGAGCTAACGAACCTCTTGTAAGTTATATTACAGAACGATTGAAATACATGTTTAAGTACTGCCAATCTTGTTATGTTCTATTTATCAATTACGTGTATTTACCATTTACCTAATACATGACACACATAAACCTGGTCATACGAGATTTTAAAGGTATTAAAATGCATGTCATACAATCACAGCATTTTTACATATGTTACACATGCTAGAAAACAAAGACCATGTTTACGCACCTGTGAAAGATATGAAAATGCAGAGTTGAGTGTTCGTTTAGTTTAACACCCCTTTAAAACTGTGTAAATCGGACGCCAGATAATTCGTTGATTTCAAGCGTTGTTCATATGACCATCGGATGAAACGTATATTTCCTAATGTTAGTTAACATGTATAATTTTGTGTGGTGTCATTTAGAAAATATTGTAATATCAAATGTCAAACCTTTTTGCCATACGCTACTGGTTACTAGTATGAGTTCACCTACTTTTTCAAACTTTCAGTCCAGCAAAGCCACAAGAGAAACAAAAGACGAACCCGAGTTTCGCTTGAGTTGCCGAACGGAGACAAACTCGTGGTGCGTTTCGATTTCAAATTTACATGTACCTCTGTAGTACGCCCTTTTAAATATTAGCTATCTATAGTGCATGAACAGCGCAGCCAAGCATGAACACTGCCACTGTATGTATGCCAATTACAGGGATAAGCGATGGGATGAACACCGATGTAACTGAGTGGGTTGCAATGACATTTTCAAACAAACCCGAACTAGCCAAGCGTGTGAATATAAAAATATTAATGACTTTGGGATGTTTGGACTCGACACACATTTACACACAGCCATGTTCCCATTTTGCGGAAAACAATATGCGAATGTATACTACACAGGAAAAGTATGGGAACACCCTAAAATTTTATAGTCATAAATATACGTAAACATGGTGAGATCATTTACCCTGTAAGGTAAATGGACACTTTAAACATTTGTTACGTCTGAGTGAAATGAAAAATGTTGGCATGTGAAACTATACCTTTATATGTCATCTGCGTGTAATACGTGGTCAAAACACGACTAACATGAAGCTTAACGAAACATCGCCAACTGCAGACATGCGATTCTTGATAGGCATTTAAAGCTTGGCATTGAAATAAAAGACAAATAATTTGGATGACAACATCTTGTTTATTGTATGTCACAATGTATTCTGGGCTATTGAATTCAACAGTTCATCCGACGAATGGACAAGGATTAGCACTGAAAAGTTGTGACATACAATATACAAGAAGCTGTCATCCATATTATTTGTCTTTTACTGCAGACATGCGACTCAGCACCAGCTCTAGACAGGTTTTTTGCATGTATCGCCCAGCACCATTACAAGACTACGGAAGTGAGGTGAGTTGGGTTTTACGCCGCTTATATTCCTGCAATATCTCAGTGGACAACACCAGAGGTGGGCTTCACAAGTTGTA
Organism: Haliotis asinina; assembly: GCF_037392515.1. Taxonomy (NCBI): domain Eukaryota; kingdom Metazoa; phylum Mollusca; class Gastropoda; order Lepetellida; family Haliotidae; genus Haliotis; species Haliotis asinina. The sequence goes on from NC_090281.1 coordinate 77,988,510, forward strand.
CCCTTGAATGCATATAACTAAAACTACCGCCTTCACAACCATGATCAGAGATACATCTTTTTAAAGTCGGTCAGGTAAATAGAGAACAGGAGATTGCCTCTCCTTGTCTAACTCCTGGATTACAGCTCAAGTAATTTGTGTTGTTCCCACTAGTGAGTCTGAATACCACTTCTGCTTAGAACGTAACTTGTATGGTAATCTTAACGACTGGGCTACCCAAAGTCTCTCACCGTTGATATTTGTATTCAGGGCATCAAATATTTTATCATACTGACACCTTAAACCACACCCTAGACGAAACACATTGTCACTGACTTTTCAGCTGCATTGTTTAATCAAATCAGTACGCATAACCCGTAGCCGATGCTTTTCATGGTGGAATGTGGTCCCGGTGATTCATGTAGCATGTCAAAGTAAGGTGGGCAACCACACAATTCATTTTCCGGTTCACAATCACTTTATTGTCTGAGCTCCATTTATATACGTTTCACAGCTATTTTCCCTTTATACCAAACAATATTGTTTCTGTGGATAGTCAAGACTGGGTATTCTTCTCATTTATGTAGCATATTTAAACTTGACAAACATATAAAAGAACGGCGGAAGCTCATAATGTAAAGTATTCCCTCGGTGGAAAGTATGCTTGGAAGATAATATGACTGAGACTGATTCATAATGACATTGCAGCTTGTTCAGTTTGACCTGAGCTACTCTACATAAACATGAACCGGGAGGTCAAATGGTACAAACGGCGGGTAAAGTTAACTTCACTAAATAGGTGCGCAGAGAATGTTGTCAATGTTGCGTTCGTGCGGACATCAAACATCGAACCACCTGCAGATAATCTTTTTAAAGAAAGTTAAGACATTGTTCACGATTTCTCGACACTAAGATGTCAAACGGCAACCTTGTCTCGGCTGTTCGGACCCCTTCATAACGATAAACCCAACCAGCTGTGACGAGTCACGTAATGCATATATATCTACTTGATCACGTCAAGCTGAACAAGTTGTAAGAAGAGACATTTGCTATGATTGAAGCCTTGATATATACCCTCATTTACACAGCAAACGATTACATACCTCTGAGTATCGAACATGAACTCAACAAGACGTCATCAACATTACCCGCTATTTTAAATATATATATATATAATATATATATACTCAAACAAATGCTACGTACCTCATTAAAACAAAGAAAAGGTTTTGCGTACATGTTGCATTAGGACACGTGTCTAATCAGCAAAATAAAATACCCTCAGTCTTGAGCAAAGTTTCCACGCAAAATCTCAGAAAATACACTCAAATGATATAATCCTTTCATAGGCCGTCTGTCTCCAAATGTGAACTACGAGGGGATGTCAATAAGGTTTGAGCCTTGCGTAGAAAAACACAAAATATTGGTATGAACCACATTTATGTTTCAACATAGTCCCTTGTAAGTCAAGACACTTGTTCCATCTTTTCTGCCAGGCGCTGATGCCATCTCTGTAGAAGGCGCCATTTTGGTCCTCAAACCAAGCCTCAGTAGCAGCAATAAGCTCCTTGTCATCCTGAAATGTACGACCAAGTGTTTCTTGAGATTTGGGAACAGATGGTAATCACTTAGTGCCAAGTCTGGAGAGTAGGGGGGATGCGGCAAGATTTCGTATCCGCATTCCTGGAGAGCAGCGGCTGCAACGCGAGAGTTGTGTACTGGAGCAGTGTCTTGATGTAGAAGAATACCACGTGTGATCTTGCCCCGTCACTTCTCCTTGATTGACTGTCGCACTTGCCTTAACATGTTAGCGTAATATTCCCCATTCATTGTTCTTCCGTTTTAGTAAGTATGTGGATGACGCCATTGCTATCCCAGAAGACTGTCGCCATTACCTTCTGCACTGATCTGGAAGCTTTGAACCTTTTGGTCCTGGGAGAAGTGACATGCTTCCATTCCATGGATTCTTGTTTGCTCTCAGGATCATAGTGGTGGATCCAGGTTTCATCACAGGTTACTAGCCTAAAGTGAAAATATTCTGGATTCTTGTTGTATCTGGTTAGCATGGAGTTGCTTATGGTGACCCTTGTTTGCTTCATTTCATCTGTAAGCATTCTTGGCACCCATCTTGCGCACACCTTAGACGTGACGAGATGTTCATGAAGAATTGTCTCGATGGATCCGTGTGAAATGCCTGTGGTCTCCTCTAACTCGTGGAGTGTGATTCGACGATTTTCCAGCACAAGTCTGTGCACTCTGTCAATGTTTTCCTGACTAGTGCTTGTTGTTAGGCGACCTGGACGGGGATCATCTTCAAGACTCTCTCTACCATGCTTAAATTCATTGACCCATCGTTTGATGGTAGCAGATGAAGGGGAAGACTTCCCATAAACTGCTGAAAGCCTCTTTTCAATGTTCTTCGCCGAGTTTCCTTCAAGAACTAAAATCTTAATTACTGCTCTATACTCAATTGTATGCATTTTCACTGCCGCGAGGGGGGTCTCTTTCTGTCAATGTGAGCTGTTCAATAACTTCTGAGAGTAGGATACCAAAACAGCTACACCCCAAGGTTCAATATCGAACCATAGGCTGTGACACCTGGGTATGAAAAATGCTCAAGGCTCAAAACTTATTGACATCCCCTCGCATCAACTGCAAATTAACTCGAAGTGGGGAACAATCTTATAATCAGAATGACGCAACACCCATCACTGCACAAAAGTTGCTTATACTACCACTACCACTAATCTTTGGGCTTTTTTCCGAGACTGAAGTTTCGAAGTAGTACGCTATTCGGTATTCGTGATACTAATTACGGGACTTGATTTGGCTGTATCATTTTGCTAAAAGTAAATTGTAAAAGCAGCATAATAGTGCATATAACTAAGACTGCCGCCTTCACAAGGTCAAGGATACATCTTTTGAAGTCGGTGAGGTGAATAGAAAGCAGGAGTTTGTTTCTCCTTGTCTAACTCCTGCATTACAGATCAATTACTGTGAGACTGCAGATACTGTGAAGATTATTTTCTCTTTTTAAAGCTTACTTGAAAGAAATACCCTCTACTTTATACGAAGCTATTTTGGAACCCCTTTGAAATATCAATAAAAGCACAAAAGATTCTTTTCGATGGGGTATAATGTGAAAACTAACCATTAAATGTGTATACTATAGTAAAGAGTTTTCTTACAATGAGGTTCAGTTTATGCAACAAAAAACAGCAACATGTTTATAGTTCAGACAATACATATTACCCCAAATCACCAGTCACTTCTTGTCTTGCATGCATATTGATATAAACCTACATCTGTGTATACTGATTATCATTGAAGACATGGTCACAGGTTGAAATATTTGAAGGAACATTCATTTTACCATACAAAGTGAGTGAGTGAGTGTGTTTAGTTTTACGCCGCACTCAGCAATATTACAGCTATATGGCGGCGGTCTATAAATAATCGAGTCTGGACCAGACAATCCAGTGATCAACAACATGAGCATCGATCTGCGCAATTGGGAACCGATGACATGCGTCAACCAAGTCAGCGAGCCTGACCACCCGATCCCGTTAGTCGCCTCTTACGACAAGCTGTGTCGCCTTTTGTGGCAAGCATGGGTTGCTGAAGGCCTATTCTACCCCGGGACCTTCACGGGTCCATACAAAGTGAAAGTAATTTGTGCTTCCATAACCTACTGGGACTTTTTGCTGTTTCTTTCTCAAATAAACTAGACGCGACAAATCCCTTTCCACATAACGTTTATAAAGAAGAGTCAGTTGTACCACTGTGACTGTATCATGAGCATATATTTGTGTCAGCTGTATTACAGCTGTATGATGTTGTTTGCACACCAGTTGAACATGGTCCAGGCAATCAAGTGATTATCACCATGCGACACATCGTTCATGTGTTTATGAATCACTGTGAAACTGTGATGATGCCAGGTGTTCGGGCAGACACGAGCTTATTCTGCCCCACAAGGTCATATATCTACATGTGACGTGCTTAATCTGCATCAAGGCGGGTTGTCTCCTGAGCAAATAGTAAATACTATTGTGCTCACCTAACTGGATATTTCATAACTCTCTATAATTATTTTTTTTTATTTTCATGAATATTTATGAAAAAAAACACCCATAGAATAATGCACACACAAATCGACACTGTTTAAAATGAAAGAATCATCTCTAAGCTGGTTGTATTATGTGTTCATATTTCAATGGAAAACGATTTGAAACAGTGTTATTTCAAATACCTCAAGAGGGTTAAACACAAACTCGCTATTTTGCTCCTGAGTGTATATTACTGGTCCACCATAGTAGAGATTGCATATTACCGTATGTTTACAATCGAACGGATTTCAATACGTGCACAAGCTATGCAGAACTGATTTGACACTAGCATTATTCGTCTTGACAACAGTGTGCATACAGATTAACTTGTGTGAATATTTACACATTGAAACGTAATACGATCACAACCACATTCTTACAGCGGTTCAAATGTTCAAAAATGTTCAATATATATAAATGGTTCACAATTACAATTATAGGTCACCGTGGGTGTTTGTACAACATGTTAGAGATACCATTTTTTCGATACTAGCAACAGTATCTGTTGATTTATGTGTTTGGAATACTCACTGTTTAACATGTGTTGAGGCCACAGCCAATTCAAACACTCTGTCGTATATCTCACGCATTTGAATTTGACAAAACGCCTTTCAAAAGTAATGTATACTGACCCTCTTTGCCGTGTTGTGCACGATTTTATGCGAAGCTGACCTGACTGACACACCCATGTGTTACCTGAGTGAGTGAGTGAGTTGGGTTATACTTCACCTTCAGCATTATTTCAGCTATATCACGGACCTTTCGCTCATGGGCATATTTTTTAGAAAATGTTTCACTTACTTGTTTTAAAGATATTGTTTGTTTTTTTCTAAAAGGCAGTCGGATTGGGCCCAAGAGACCAACTTATGGTCTCGCTCTAGTTAAACATAACATCGTATGGGTGTGTGCAACTTACGGTAGGGGTGTCCATATGCACACCGTGTTCATTGCAGGATTTACTGTATATAGTGTGCTGGAAAGTGAAACAGGTGTGGATCTCATGTATGTGCACATTTTATTAAGTTTACTACTTATATACAGATTGAACTAAGTGTAACGGGTTGGAGACGATGGCATTATGTCAGCTGCTGAAGCTGTTTCAGCTTTTGTATATTTGTGTACAGACAGGATTATAAATTTTTATTCAAAAAGTTTTATTTTTATTCAAATCGACAAATCCCTTTCCACATTCATAAGAAATCACTGCCACAAGCAGACAAACACAGTGAAGAAGGACACCAGAAATGGGCTTCAGACATTGAACGTATGTGGGAAATCGAACTCGGGTCTTCAGCCTGACTACATGTATCACTAGATGAAGACCCGGATGTGTACAGCACGCTGTCTGATTGGACATAGTCTTGGATGAATACCTCAGGCGGTAACTGGATGAAGATTTGGATGTGCACATCAGGCCGTCTGATTGGATGAAGACTTAGATATGTACCTCAGGCGGTGTGATTGGTTGAAGACCTGGAATTGTACATAAGGTCGTCTGATTGTATGAAGACCTAGGTGTGTACATCACACTGTCTGATTTGATGAAATATTGCATGTGTCAATCAGGAGGTCTCACTGGATGAAGACTTGGATGTGTACATCACACTGTCTGATTGGATGAAAACGTGGATGTGTCAATCGGGAGGTCTGACTGGATGAAGACTTGGATGTGTCAATCAGGAGGTCTCACTGGATGAAGACTTGGATGTGTACATCACACTGTCTGATGGGATGAAAACGTGGATGTGTCAGTCGGGAGGTCTGACTGGATGAAGACTTGGATGTGTCAATCAGGAGGTCTCACTGGATGAAGACTTGGATGTGTCAATCAGGAGTTCTGACTGGATGAAGACTTGCATGTGTACATCAGATATATTATGAGACATGCCAGTGATAGCAGCACTACAAGTTCATGTCTGCAGACATCTGAAACATTAAATACATAATGGTGAGGTGAAATGGGGTTTAACGTCGCACCTAGGTATGTTTCACTCATCAGACGGCGTGTATGTGGGGCTGCTTGTAATAGCCCAGACTTTCAAAATGCTTTATCTTACTGAGATACCATGCCGCACTAATGTATGAATACCTCACTCAGACATATTATACTGACTGTAAGCCGACCATCCTTTAATGCCGAGTGCCAGGCAGGGACCAACAAGTACCACATTTTAACGTCTTTCAGTGCGACCGGTCGGGATGTGAATGGGCAATACACACACACACACGCGCGCGCGCGCGCGCGCGCGTTTTACTTACATACGTGTCAAAAAGACATTGTCCAAAAGAAAAGGTTGAAATATAAGGTAAACATTTAAAGTCATCATTTTTTTATTTAACTAAACAAGAAACAACCACTATAAAGTCTTTTCAGTCATTAAACTCATTTTCTGTTGTTTTGAAATAGGGAGTATTTGATATTGTGAACAAGTGTTTAGGAACAACTGTTAACATTTTTACACTTTCTGCTTACATAATATCGATCGGAAAAACGTATCAATATTCAAGCAGTATTTGCATCTATTTCACGTGTAGAGTGATTCTGTAGAGTATACAGAGAGACTAGAATGCATGATATATATGTATACAAGTACGAGGTATATGCCAAGATTAACAGCTGAAAAGAAAGAAGACAGGAGAGCCATCGGAGTGGTGCAGGTGGAGTCGCCGTACAATGCTGTTGCCGAAAGATGCCACATTATCACGGTTATAAGACTTATTTAGCGCAACAGACTGAGGTGAACGTCCACACATCACAAAGCCAGCTGCACATAGGAACATGCGTCATCAGACACGGGGTGTGGCGTTTCTTTGGTGTTTAGAGTGCATAGATATGTTAACATATTTGTCAGTGAATAAGCGTGCCCGTTTCTGTGACACTCTTACACACAGGTATAGCAGCCTTTGACCTTGTTTGTTATCAAAAGCTGCGTGTGTTGTACAGTTAATACGTGACCGCTGTGTCAGTCAAGTGTTTACAACCTGCCACGCCTGACCTATATTCTCGATCACTAAGTGTACACATTAAGTGAGGGCATTCAACACCATATCGAGCTGTAAAATGTCTTGTGCAAAAACATTTTCATGTTATCATAATAACCAGCAGGTAAAAGTAAACTTAGTGGTCCTTTTGACTTCGTTATGGCTGATGTTTGCTTATGTGTATTTACAATAGCATGCATACGTATTTTAGTTAAGCCTTTTTCTAAAAAGGCAAATTATTCTATGCACTGTGAAATACCTGGTCTTTCCATGGCCATGAGGGAAGTACATTTCTGACAGAGTCTGTGAGACTCTTAAACATAGAACAGCATCAGTCTGCAATGTCTACCTTCAAAAGCTATTTGTTCTGTTAGTGTTCACAGTTCATAATGTTAAATTAAATCAATAATTATTAATTGTAATTAATGTAATTATAATTAATTATGATGTTTAATAATTTTGTCATTGTTGATATGTGAGGTCTTATGAAACTGAAACTGCTATACAAGAACATGTATGTATGTATAATCTGATTCGAAATTAATCTGATACGAAATTCTGACGAACAGTGTCAATATACAGTATTTCAGCCCCTTTAACATACCAGGGGATCCTTGTGATCCTGGGTATCTTAAAAATATGAACACCCAAACCTAAATTTTTCCATATTTTAACCTCAAGTTTGAGGTCTCTTCATATTCGGGTTTCGGCATTTGAATCCCTTTATCTGACTATTTTTTTAGATTAGGGATTCATACCCTACCTGTTAAATTATCAATATCCTACAAAATAAGGCTCCCAACTGTTTCATAATTATAACATTACTGTTATGTGATGATATACGGCATTGAAACACATGCTGCTTATACACTTTGTACCTTGGCTACTAAATAACCGATCCCATACGAAATGATGATCTTACCTATGACATTACCAATCACCACATCTGTCCGTCTTGCCTGCTCCTTTAGTTGTGTCAAACATTGACTCAAGGAATCTTCTTGGATACGGCAGTCACAACTCCTGTGCTGGCCTTGGCCATTAGGCTCATAAAAAAGCATTTCCTTAGGATCCGAGATAATATTTCTCAAATAATTATTTTCATATATGAGATTTTTTATAGACTCCTGGGCGTCTTTTAAAGATCTGCTGACTGTCTCAAAATCGCGTCGTCTTTTAGCAAGAATATTTTGTAGTTTCCGTATTCTTCTTTCGTCACTATTTGTAGTTACGTCCATGTAACTATCAGGATTTCGCGTTTTGTTACCAATTAGTTCCAGAGCTGAAAAGCAACAGGAAATTTAAAAACAAAAGATATTGGAATAAATCACTGCTTGGTGTTTAACGTTCTAGCTAGAGGAAAGCTATATCAAGACCCCCTCGTAAATGAGGTCATAGCCCAGACGAACCGGTGTGTACATGGCATACATACTCAACCCTATTTTAGGTCGTGGGTGGAGGGTGGGTCGTTGGTGGTGGTGGTGGGGTTGAGCTTTCACATTGTGTACACTTCTCCATACACCCAGGCATAAATTATGATGAAATCATTTCCATCTATCTTTTGTGTGACAGCCTTCAACATGAAATGCCCAATGTAGTTAGCTGGCAAAATTGTTTTTCTAATATCAAATCATCATCAAATCATTAATGGAAATGGACTAATTTTAGATATAAAAATCAAAAGGATTACCTTTACAAAATCCATCACACTGGGATGACATGTAGTCACGACTGCAGTGCTGTTTCATATCCTCGCAAATCTGACATCTCTTCTCGTTGCAATGGTCTTCATAACATCGGGACCGATCCCAGCATACAGTTCCGCCTATGCAAAGACAGACAACCCACAAAACAATCTTCATCCTGAACTATATCTTTCCTCAGCTATTTCTTCTCCTCGTCAGTTTTTATTTTTCATTTTGAGGAAGTATGTTTGAGCCAACCGGTACCGCATAGGTGTTCCCGCTCAACTGAGATATGCAATGCGTTTAGAATTTGTCAGAGCGTATCGTTATCTGTCGCTTTGACCGACTTTCAGCGTACATAAATAGTGAGAACACTCGTCTATTCAACGCCTGGGCTAGCTACAGAAAAAGCTCGTCAGACAAATTGTGTTGTTGTTTTCATCTGTTGCCCAGTATTGAATGTCAACAACAAACTAACAGAAATGTAACCTGTAACTTACCTCTCGCACACAGACTGATTGACTTGCAGACACAGACACATTGTCGGATTTATACATATTCTGGGTTACATTGGTCTATGATGCTGTTCTTACATGTATTAGCAAACAATTTGAATAATCCTTGGAGTGAGTGAACGAGTTTAATTTTACACCGCACTTAGCAATGTTCCAGCTACATGTATATGGCGGCCGATAATCCTTCGAAGTAGAAGAAAGTTTAATATGCACATTCCACTTAAACTATTGCAGTATTGGTCAACACATCACTCTTCACTTGAGATTTCTGAGTCCTGGTCTCGATGCTTTCTTCTCTTTGGAGCCAGGAGTGAGTGTGTGAGTGAGCTGGACTTACGTCCGCCGCTTGTAGCAATATTCATGCAACATCACGGCCGGGGACACCAGAAATGGGCTACCCGGTGCTGTATCAACGCCTAAGCGTGAAGACGCATATCAGAAATGGTCTCCAGTAACCCATCCTTATAAAAGACGACTAACGAATCGTGTGGTCAGACCCGTTGACTTAGTTGGCACATGTCATTGTATAATGCTGATATTGTTGATCACTGGATTGTTCCAGATTCGATTGTTTACGAACCACCATACATCTGGAATATTGTTGAATGCGGCATAACACACCAAACACACACCACCTCAAAACAATTCAGCTATCGGGTTCTCAAGTTATCAGAAATTACTGAAACTGTGCTCACTCTGAGAGAACGGTTCACTCTGAGAGAACGGTTCACTCTGAGAGAACGGTTCATCTGCACACGAGACCAACACAACTCGGGTTCAATGAGCATTAGCCTGAATGACGTCACACCATTGATATATACTGAAGGAAAAATAAGGGATCACATGAAAGGACAAGTGTTCTACTGTGTCCAATCTCACGTTTACAAACAATGCTGGGCATTTTCCAAAATTCAGTAAATCAGTTTTTTTCGGTGAATGTTTTCTAAGTCTTATCTGTCTTCCCCTGAACTTCACGTTGATCTTAGGACAGATCAATATTATTATACCGTATACATGTCACGACTAAACCAGTGACAGTGCCCAAATGCTCCAGTTCCAGAAGATCTGAAATCTCCCGTCCTGACAACGTTTATCGAATTCACCTGTTGATTGTTATGATATTTCACCTGACTGTAATACCATGATACGACCCATGAAGACCCGGGTTAGAGCTGGTCTTGTCAGGTCAAGACTAGTTTATTATGGACCTTACTAAATACAAACACCATAAAACATCAAAAAAAGCCTTGTCATACAAGGGCAACCTGTCGTTGCACGTTTTAGATTCACCACTATCTAACACGTGTGTTGAATGTCTCCTGTTTGATATGCATGTCTTCAATTCTTCGTTGCATGCTTAGTTGCCAGGACATCATATAAGGTCAACGAAAGTATTTCCCGAGGACCGTGTTGATATATGCACTGTCAGAATAGCAATCCAACTGTCTCCTTCGCCTGGGTAAAGCCGACTGCTTTTAAATGTGACACTGAGGGGTTTCCTTTTGTTGCCCAAGACCAGTCACTTCACAGTCGCAATCGCCAAAATATTGACATTTTCAATGGATGTCTTTCATTGGCACAAACAGCGTATGCTAAAAGACATGATGACATGACTCGCTGCTTGCATTACTGTCTTCGAAATGCCTGTGGGTTTGACTCCGAGATCCATCCATGATACTACCCTGACTGAACATGTCCTGGGCCTCATGAAAAATCATCCTTTAAACATCTTTGGAATAGACCCAAATCCAGCATTAGAAGAATTCTGACAACCAACCTGATCTTGTCCTTGTTAATAAAACCAATGAATTGATTTATATCGCTGACTTTTCTGCCCCTTTTGACGGCAATGTGATTGGCAAGATTAAAAAAGAGTGTGCCAAAATGCGGAACTCGCCTTTGAAAGATCTCGATTGCATCCCAAGTACACTGTCGTAAAGCTCCCCATAGTTTTTTCTCTGTGCCCATGGTTTGGTACCTTCTGATCTCTTTTTGTAGATCAGAAGAGTGCCCGGGTTGTCCACCGAGAGCGCAGCCCTTGTGGTACCCACAGGCAGCTTTGTTGAGTGTACATATTCTCCGGAAAGTTCTTCGTGGTATGAAATAGGCAGAGAGGTAGGGGTGGGTGTGGGGTGAAATATGTACAATGTGAATAAATGTACAATGTGAATGTGTACAATTTATGACTGTTAAGTGACTCCCTGTTTCTTATGTACATTTTAATACATATGTTCCCAGATTAGGATTACGTGTACAAGAATGATGACCCACTGTCTACCCAGATCAAAATGGGCGTCCACCACCACCCCCTTAAAGACAGCATCAGCCCTCTAGCCTTAAATTATGATCGGTCCTTTACCAGCCTGACAATGCCGAGATCACTTGAAACCTCTCTACTGCATGCTGCTTTTCATCAGTAAAGAGTAATTTTAAATGTGAAATGAAACACAGGGCCTCCGTTTGGCTGAACAAGACTAGCCCTCACATTTGCCAAACTATGATTCGTGAAGAAAATATTTACATGAACTGTCGAATGTGCCATGAATGCATAGAGACCTAGAATGTCTCTGTACATCCACTGCACAATGTGGCTTGTGGGTAAAGCGTTCGCCCGTCTTGAAGAAGACCAGGGTTCGATTGTTTGCATGTTTTTTGTTGGTGTTGGTGTGTATATTTTTCATATTTGTTTAATTTCCCTGTTCTTTGCTTGTTTTTCTGTGGCGCACTTTGACATTATACATCTATCACCGCACTTGGAAGCACTTTCGGAGAGATCCATCGACATTTTAATACCGACAAGCTCTGAAAAGCGATTACAGTTTTCTCTTGTGCAGAAATTCAGCACATGGAACTGTGGTGAAATAGACGACAAATCCTCTTTTTGGCACACGATGGTAACATTCATGTATTTTCTTTAATCTCTGACGAGTATCGTTCATGTGACGTAACCGTATTTGACGTAACACCAGGTCCCATTATGCGTTGAGGAACGTCTTACATTAACGTAAGTGGACTTTTCACTAAGTTGGCACTCATCTGCTGGAGTTAACATAGATTATGACGTCGGTGAGGACCTATTTTGGCTTCTGATTATCGTATTATTTTTACTTCAAATATACGTTAAATAGTTTCTCTTGACCAGTGGTCTAAACGGCACTGACACATATCGAAAGGTCAAAACGTGACAGTGTCTAGTAAATATTATCTATCTGCTTAATAACCTGGGATCAACCTAATTCATGGAAAACATGATTTGATCAATTTCCTATTTCCTAACACGTCAAATCATCTCATACTTCTTGTGACCGAATGGCATTATTTCGCATTGCCGCATGTTTATATACACTGTTGAAAGGCTTGTCAATTGCAAGTCTTATGTCAGCTGATTGATCATCGGGTGTTGGGTTGATCCCGCGGGTGTCCTGACTGGAGCCATAGCTGTCACACCTGACGTCCCTATGATCTGGAGAATCAGATGTGGGGCTAGGGTGGCCCTTGGCTTTTACACCAGACCCATCAAGGTTGTGTTCCCGAGGGCACTCCTGCGCGTTAACGCTCTCAGCTGAGGATCCAGCGACGACAGCGCTGTCATCTGACACCGCATCTTCTTCTTCTTGGTCTCGATGTGAAAAGTCAGCCTTGGCCTTTGTGATGGATTCCTCAAAATTCAGGGTCGTTTTGGTGTCCTTCAGTTCAAGGTCGGTGTCACCCACTAAGGACCTCTTCTCTGGATCAAGCGGAAATGCAATGGAAATGCAAAATGGAAATGCAAAATGGAAATGCAAAATTATATTTCAGTGATCAACATGTTTTAAGTAGCCCTAGAAACCCTCTGGACACACGCATAAATTCTTAGCAATGAAAGTTGGGGGTACCAAGTACGGGTAATGATACAGCTGAAATACTGTATACTGTTGATCTTAGCAACGTTCCAGCAATTTTACAGCGGGAACACCAGAAATGGGCTTCACACATTGTACTTATGTGGGAAATCGAACGCGGGTCTTCCGCGTAACGAGCCAACACTATAACCACTAGGCTACTTTACTCCCCTCCTTAAAGTGTGAAAGAGTGAGAATCTAGATACAAGCAGATAGATAGATACCTTTGAGAGTTTGTTTGTCAGGTCGACATCTGCACAGTACGAGGAACAACACGACCATCACACACAACACAGTAAGCAGGATCCCCGAGAGTACACGTATCGCTATCTTCTGATCTAAACAAAGAAAATATACAACCAAATGATTTTATGAAGGGTTCATAAATAACCCAACTACACAAAACCAAGAGGACTTAATGATTTTACACGCATGCAAGTGTTATTTTAAACTGCGGTAAGCTCTATCCTAGTTTTACTACGACAGAAGATAAATTCAGTCAAGACAGCGAGCACAAAATCAGTCCACTGAGAGAGTCTGAAAACGGTACAGTTAAATGGAGGTACTTCACGTGATATGTGATAATTATCGCTTTACTGGGATTTATTTTACAACATATTTGTTCAAGCTAATACTTAAAAATAGTACTGTCGCCTTTCTACTGACAATAAGCACATTTGTCAAGATAGTATGCAGGATGCAAAGATTACACCTTAAGTTCACTGCAAATGAAACTGGTTGACTAGGTCATTTGGATTTTATGTCGCTTATTGCACTTTTCCAGCAGTATCACCTTTTCCAGGACGACACCTGAAATGGGCTTCACATATTGTACTCTGTGGAGAATCGAACCCGGGCTTTAGGCATGAGGGTACTTCACCCGCCCCTACTAATGGTAATGACCCTAGTGACTGAAATAATATTCGTTTAAAAAAGACCAGAAACAACTCCAATTCGATTATCAAGAGGCCTCACCCTAACCCGTGAGTTACCTTCAAGTTGCTGTTCCGGGTCAGACTGTCGTTTAGCCATTATTGTATGGTTTGTATGTAGATAGGACATTTTGGCAAGCTTTGTCTGTAAGTCTTCATTGCGCATCTGTAGCTGGTGGATGTCATTTTTTAATGTTTTCACTGTGACATTGCTTGCTGCTATGGTGTTTCTGAGGTCGTCGTTGTTGGCTTGGAGACGTTGTAGGTAACTCGTTGCATTATGGAGAGACTGGTTGGTTGTAGCGATGTCGTGTTGGAGCATCTCGATTGTTGTATTGCTGCGTTGAATGACTTCCCTAATCCTTTCGTTTTGCTGTTTTTCTTGTTCCAAGGCCGTCATTACTGAAATTAAAACACCCACAGTGTAATGCATCGTCTGATAACTGGACTGAAATTGAAGATTTTACGTGAACTTCCTTGAGTTCCTATTTCGTACTGATACGAGTATTAATGGCTAAATTTGTTGATTGGTTGGTTTGAAGCCCCAGTCAGCAATATTACAGTGATATGGCCTACGATATGTAAATAACCACGTCTGACAATCCATTGATTAACATCATGAGCATCGATCTACTCAATTTGGGATATGATTTTTTGTATGTTCTGAACACTTCATAAGGACAACGAAACATTTGACTTCAAACCACCAGGAAAGGCAAAATATGTGTCATCAGCTAAAAAGGTTATAGTAATAATGTTGAGGGATCTCAAGGCTGATTTACAGACCCGGGGCTCACTCAGGCACAGTAATACAAACATACTCAGGTTTACCACCGTGGGGTCATCAAGTGCTTTACCTATTGTAGATACCCATTTGATATACTGGTCATAACCGCGTTCAGTTTGATGCGCCGCGGCAAGATAAAGGATATCAGTGAACATGCACTGGGTACAGCTGACCTAATTTCCGTCAGATATAGTCATCTTTCTTATCTATCGTGTTGTTTTACGCCGCACTCAGCAATATTCCACCTTTTTGGTGGAATCCAGTGATGAACAGCATAAACATCGATCTACGGATAAGGGAGACGATGATCAGTGTCAACCAAGACACCCGGTCCCCTTAGTTGTCTCTCACATCAAACATTGGTTATCAAAGGTCATTTCTAATCTCTACGATCTTTACGCATCACACATTTGCTACCTGCACAAAAGGCGTCACACTGTAAGGGCAAGTCTTCAGTTCCACAGAGGTGTTTGACGTCGTCACAGTTGTAACAACGTTGCCTCTCTTCCACGCAGTACTGAACTCCCCTCTCACATCCATCTTTGTAACACTTGATACGTTCCAGGGCGACAATCTCTGGAAACAGCCAGAGAGCGCCTGTGACAAGCAGAGCGGTAAACATTTTGTTACTTCTAAAAGGGGGTTCAGTTAATTACTCGTTCGGAAACGTTGTGTGATTAAATCCACAGCACAGATTTGAGTAACAGTCACTCTGCACCACCAGTGATGAAGAGGATAGAAATGCTGCGTAAATATTTCTTTGTTCACTTCAAGCAATTGCAGCTGGATCTATGTTTCCTTAAATGGTACCTGGTCAGGTCTGATGCCTATTTTGGGTATATGGATTAAAACAGCAAACTGTTGGTCATATCCGCTTCTGGATTTTTTGCAACTGTCTTGTAGCCGGGGATTATATATTAGGTTTATATATTTCTTTCGTAATACACGGGTATTTCCGGACTAAAATTAGATCCAGGTAGGGAAAGCCGTGATGTCTATTTAATCGCAAACTCATGCTTATATATCATTCTGTGTTATGAGCTTTGCTTTGATCACGTAACCATACCTTTCAGTCTTCACTGATTTAAAACGCACTGTGACAATTCATATACTCCTGCCCTGCCTTGCCCTGCCTCAAAACTGCTCCCTCTAACTCCCAACCCTTATGTATGCCAGTCCAAACTCATTGCAGCACATACCCCCAACCCCACTCCACCCCAAGCCCCCCAGTCCCAACCCTCACTTATCACAGCACACACTTTCACGCAAATGCACACAGTTAGGCGACACACTCCAGCCTCGTCCGATTGGTCGCGATATATTACCTGCTTTTTGCGTCTTACCTATTAATAGATACATGTCATTGGGGTCCCCAACATTGATGTTTATCACCTGCATGAGCACAGGTAAATCTAATTACAAAGCCAGCTCATGATTATCACAGATATCTAGTCTGATCATGACCTGGATGACTCACGCGAAACAAACTACACTCGTGTCAACGTGTTATGTTTAATGTACTTTGCCGTGATATTGCTGGAATATTGCTAAAAGCTGCCTAAAACCATATTCACACACTGACGAGTGTTCTTTCTTGCTTTTCTGAAACATGGGCACATGAGTCAACTGTCATCAAATCTTTTGAAGTGGAATGCATATGAAAAACAAGATTTATGGATGTCAACTTTATTCTATTCATTATTCATTCCTCGACGTTGTTAAACATGGTTTCTTTGTAGCACCTCATACATGCACGCTCCGAAACGTCGTGTTATTCACAATATAGAAGCTGACATCTATGCTTCACCTGTCATCAGTCATTTAGAACATTGTGGATAATGTCGAATTACTGTCAAGTCTTACACATACGACCCGTGAAGGTCCCGGAGTAGAACAGGCCTTCAGCAACCCATTCTTGCCATAAAATAGCTGGAATTTTGCTGAGTGCGGCGTAAAACTAAACTCACTCACTCACTCTTAGACATACTGTTTGTAGTACAAAGAGGTTTCATGTACCTTTCAATACGATGCGTATAGATGTGGGTTAGAGTTGGTCTTCAGTAAGACTTGTTTCACACGTCATGCTATCGCATAGATGGATGCGCATGCTGTTGATCACAGTATTGTCTGTTTCATACTAACTCACTCACTCATTCGTGTTCATGGTGGGATATGCCTGACACATGCATACCCGGGCTATCCATTATTATAAGTGTTTGTTGTTCAATACTAAATAGATCCATTACCATCCACTGATGAAACGAGTCCAGGGACTCTAAACGTTACCACAAACAAACATACCAACAATCATGATCTCACATAATGTCCAATGTAACAACATCAAAAGGATTATACTGTCCATCGCCATTGCTGACTGCAGCTGCTGACTTCAGTCCAGGAACTACACGGTGGGAATTATCACGTGACAGGAAGTGTGTTAATGTGTAATGTTTGTAATTATAACGCTTTTACATACTTGGTAAACACAAGGTCAGACTGTATTTACCGTTCAAGGGTTTCAAGGCTGCAGTCATGTGCTTTCAAAGGAATGTTCGGTTTATCTCACCGTGGTTCTCATATATTTTCTTGTGCCACATGACGAGTCCATATTTCACTGCAGAAGCTGAAATGTATGCTTCAGTGGTATGCTTCGAGGAAGTTCATTGGCAATGTTTATTTCATTTCCGTTGTGATAGATAGATAGATAGATAGATAGATAGATAGATAGATAGATAGATAGATAGATAGATAGATAGATAGATAGATAGATAGATAGATAGATAGATAGATAGAGCCGGGTTAGAACTGGTCTTCAGCAACCCATGACGACAAATGGGATCAGGTGGTCATACTCGCTAACATGACTGCCACATGTCAAGGTGTCAACAATTGTACTGATCGAAACCCATGATGTTGATCACTGGATTGTCTGGTCCAGACTCGAGTATTTACACCATGTGGCTGGAATAATATGAGTGTGGCGTTAAACAAACAAATCTTTACCCCATGTGTCCCAACCCCTGTGCACATCTCTAGAAACATAAATGTTTGCTTACCAACTTCGTCAATTATAGGGGGACATTTATAACATTTTATACGTAAGGACAAACTTGCTTTAGTGACTGGAGCCTTAACTGACTTCTTTGATAACAAGGGACTTTAGACACACTTTATTCCCCATATCCCCACGTGATTCCCCCTATCATAACGCAAGATTACCACAGTCCTTCCCGGAATCAACACGAGTTTCCCTGAGAGCCCACTGGCGACACAGTGTTGACAGCTAACTACACCACAAATCGTACCAGTCTGACCTGAAACAACTTGAATGCATTACGACCCTCACTGATCAATACCTGTATCGACCTTATGGTTGGTAAAGTATGCGCAACCACACAGTATAACCCACACAAAGTTTTTCATTGTGTTTTAATGTGATTTAACCACAAACTATGGGGACTACCGAGAACACCCAAGTGTTTGTATTGAAGTATCTGCTGAGCAGCACTTCAGTCCGATAGGATTAAACGACACTGTTATTAAGTGCGCTGAATACACGCTTACACAAAGGTAATGGCCATGTTCTTCCTTATGGGCATGGGGGTCATGCCGAAGGTCCGGGTTCGAATTCCAGTGGATGCGAATACAAAAGCTCATTGGTTATGTTCACTGTCTTGATGTAGCTGTAAACCTCCAGACAGGGTAAACCCAGACATTACAATATTATGCATATTACGGACAATGGTTTCATTAACTACACGTTACATTTCATTCGCAGACGAAATTGAGGAAACAAATTACAAAATGATGTAAATACCGTCAGTGGGTTGAGACAACGATTCAAAAGAGCGCAAAATCTTTAGCTGTCCGAAAGGAAAACCTAATAAATTCCGGCCTGGACATGGGACATTATTTGAAATATATTTACTACGATTAATGCAACTGAAAAAGGTAAAAACTGTACTTCTGAGTTTTAGTTGACGATACTTTAAACGCCAAGCTCATTGAACGTCATGTGAATAACATCAGACACCATATCAAACATATCAAAGAGAAGTAAAGAGCAGCTTTCGAGTTCCCTGTATGAAGTTCATCACTCACGGTATGTCCCAGCGTGTGGCAGTTATATTGCATTTCTGTATGAAATACCAGGCAGTTATACCACTCAGACGCTCTTTAACAAACTCCTTTATTTCTTTATGCAAAATACATTTTATTCACAAATTCACTTCTGTACCATTTACGGTAGCATCCCAATTGCTTCAGAGGTGATATCGTATCCCTATGGCGTAGATCGATACTCGTGATATTTATCACTGGGTTGTCGTGATATACAAAGCGCTGTCATGTTGACTGAATATTGCTGTGTGGGGCTTTAAAAAAATATCTGACCATCGCTGCCCGTCAGTTGCATTGGTTATTGATGATCAAGTTTAACCCGGATCTTCACGGTTTATTGAAGGAATTGTTGTAATGTAGACACGTTTTTCGCGTTCCATTTCAATCCCTGTCAAATAGCACTGGTAGCCCAGCTGTCCGGTCAAGTATGGGCAACCATACACATGTGTATGTCCCTTGCTGTGGAAGAGAAATTATCTTGAGCACAACCTTGAACTCGGTTTCAACATCTGTCACCTTTCATACAAACATATGGAAACGACTGAACCTTAATATTAACAAAGTGTTACATTGTCTTCACTCATAATGTTTGATACAATCTCAGCGTCAGCAAAAGCTTACACAGCATCACATGGGCGTCAGAATGAATGAGTTTCGGCACGTGTCAGCGTTATCAGCGGCCTCATTCAGGTCAGGATCCTGCACTTGATGTTTCCCGAACCAGATGACCTGATGAACCTCTCGAGGAAGGAGTTGCCGTTCGTGGTTGAATTTACACAGACTGACCGGGACAGTCCTAAGGGTCACATAGAGAGGATAGGACCTCACGACTTCTCATCAACACAGCCTCCTTGGCTGTGCTAAGAATGTTTCTTCAGATATTGTATGAACCCGAAGCATCCTCAACTGGCAACTTGTCTGATTCCTGTTTGGCATCTGTCTGCGGGCTCGTGTCATCTGCTTGTGGCAGGGGGGACGCTTCAGGATCCTGTGACTCACTATCACCTTAAACAAAGATGCAAACGTTCTTCAAGAATCTGAAATAGTACTGAATCGCAAATGTCCCAGGAAACAACAAGCATTTGTCACATAAAAATGGGTGAGGGGAGCACTGATATTGTCAAATTAGAGCAAATATACTCATGGTAAAATTTGAAGCAACACCCGTATTTTGAGACAAGGCCTATTCTACATGTTTCTATAAGTATGACATTAGCGTGTACTAGTCTAAAATGATTTCCCAATACATGTTTAATCATCTTGTGCCCTACTTCAGTGATAAAAATGTGTGTTGAAAATAATCGAGATCATTTATTCCATTTTAGAAAGATAACGTCAAATCAACACAAAAGTGTTGTCTAAAAAGTATGCACATTTTGTTAACGAAATGTCAGCACTTTGCCAATTCCATCATGTCACATGGAAGTCCATCATGTCCTGTAATGAAATCCACTGTTAACGTTTCTAGGGAGTGTATCTTTAGCGTCAGCAGTGGGTGTATCCACCATGAGCCTGAACCACCTCTCGACAAAGCCGTCTCATTGATACCACCAGATTACGCAGGAACTGCATTGGCAGATTGTTCCATTCGTCTACGACAACCTGTCTGAGTTCGCTAACGTTGGTCAGGGGGCGATCTCTCGAGGAAATGCTCCTAACATTCCAGACGTGCTCTATTGGATTAAGATCTGGACTGACACTTGGCCAGTCAAGGGATTCGGTGTTGTGCTGCCTTTTGAGACCAGTGATCATTCCAACACCATGAGTGGGGGCATTACCATCCTGGTAGAGGTAATCAACGTGAGGATTGGCATGCAAAAACGGCAGGAGAATGTTCTCGATGATGTCACGACTATACTTCTCTGCAATCATCGTGCCTTGGATGATATTGATGTCTACTTTCTGGCGATGACAGAAGGCTGCCCAAACCATGACTGACCAACCACCTCCAGCTACTGTTGTCAGTATGTTTTGAGCGTTAAGTGCTGTTTTGGGAAGACGTGTGACCCGTAAGCGCCCGTCAGCAATGTACAGATTGAACCTCGACTCGTCAGACCAAATGACACGTCGCCATGTGCGCAAATTCCTGTTTAGTCGAGCATGTGCCGAAACCAGACGAAGACGCATGTGATTATCGGTCAGTCGGGGTCGTTTCAAGGGACGACGAGCTCGTAAACCAGCGGCTATATACGTTTGTTAACTCCCGCGACACATTTATTCCTGTTGTTTGCTGCCACCACTGACGAAGTCGATTAGCTGACCAGAATGGTTCCTGACGTGCCATACGACGTAAACGTCTATCATCCCTCAAATTGGTCTTTTTGACACGACCTCTTCCAGCAGCGACCTTGACTTCACCGTCTGTACGATGTGTTTTAAGCAACCTGCTTACAACGCTATGGCAAATATTAACACGTCTTGCACTTTGTCTCATGCCCACGATCTGCCATTTGGTAACCTCAGTTCACTGATTACGTGCTATTTCAATGAATATCAAACCTACTCACTACTACCCTCGAGACTGATTTTTCAGAGATACGACCGTGCACGCATTTTCTCTGCATAAACGTGAAAACCTCTCAATGCACGCGCATATGGCTTATTCCCTGAGGTAGCCAAATTACCAGTCCATGTCACACTGCTACTATAACGTTGTGTACATTACACTTTTTCTACTTATATCATATCAATCAGGTGTTGCTTCAAATTTTACCATCAGTATATACGCTATGGCACTGTAGGATCGAGGTCCTATAACATATTAACACACAAACAGTGCTAAAACTCGTCAAATAAATGCTAACACTCGTCAAAAAACATTGTAACTTCATGTTTCTTTCAATGAGACATTTCGATTTATACGTAATTAGTCTTTCAATGCAAACAAATGAGTCAATGCGACCTGAAACAACTGGTTTACATTTCTCATAGATTTGAACTTTACGAATCATTAAATGCAACCTATGAATCTAAATCCCATGAATCATTCAGTGCGACTTAAGAATTTGAAATTAAGGAATTATTTAATGCGACCTATTCATCAATAATTCAGTGCAACATATGAGTTTCATTCTCGACTAGAATATTTAGTACTGACCTCGGTTCTGACGATGCCGTCTTCTGTAGACTATTATACCAACAACCAGTGAGACTATAAAGATGGCAACAAACACGCCGCCACTCACGGCACCAGCTGCTGGCTTGTTTGTTTCGGATTTATGCAAGGTTCCATTCTCCATTTTAACTAGGGAAAAATACCAATATAAGGAACATGAGCACCACTCCATCGTAAATGAAACTGTTCTTTATGGATACAAGTTAAAATCAGAACCAGATTCTCTGACCTAAATCTAAGAAAAACCCTTCAAATTATCAATGTCGAATACTTCAACAGCGGTTGCGCTTTACACGTGACGTCATATGACATGACACAATTTCCATTCAATGGCGTATAACTTGACACCATTTGCATTGAATGGCATACATCGTGCATTAGTCAGCATGAGAATAACGCGTTATATATATCTGAGGGCATGAAGCTTGAAAGAATTAGCATCCAAGCGGAGATAGAGCGAGATAGGAGTTTCACCTTAAACACACAGCTTATCACAATTTGCATCATTGGATTGTATGGTCCAGACCGATGCCATATAGCTGGAATATTGCAACGTAAAACAACAACCAAACACGAGGGAACTAGTTTTCAACATCTTAACAATAATAAAATATCTTCAACCAAATATCTTAACAACTTTACATACTTCGAGTACTCTTTGCTTTGCAAATCTCTTTTTTTCAACATTGACTGCACATAAAATGACACAATCCAATATATTCACTCTCACCTGGGATGCTATTTCTATTCTTGCATTCTGTACAATCTTTTGTTATCTGCGCACACGGGGAATTCACACAACAGGTTTCACAAGTAACATTGCACTTAGGACCAGTCCATCCATCATGGCACCCCCGGTGGCACTTCCCTGATTCTTGTATGCAGACAGAATCATTGCACTTTTGGCTGCATTTCCTCTCACATTTGTCTCCCCAGAATGACTTATCACAGCTGTCATCACAGTGTCCCGTCTGACGGTTACACGCTCCACTTCCTCCACAATGCGGGGAACATGTCTCGGTACATCCCCTTCCGTGGTGACCGTGTTTGCAGTTGCCGCATACACCCGTAGTTTGGTTACACTCGTCGTTTTGGCAGTTTGTGCATGCAAGGGTACAGTTTGGGCCATACCATCCCCATTGACAAGTATCACAGGTCTGTGCGCAGTGTGACATTAGGGGAAGTATATCTGCAAAATATAATGTAAAATGTTGTTCAGCGACAACCGAATCGTATAACGTTCATCTGATACGGATTTTATGGTTTACTGTAGTGTATACTGTTAAATAATGTCAGTAATGACTGATCTATACAGTATATAATGGAATCTTTATGCCAGTGATTGCAAATTGTGCCAAACTGTGGCTTAATGCAGTTAAAAGGAAAATCTTGCCAAGTTCTATGCTGTATTTCATATAAACTGTGCCAGACTGAATGCCACTGCATGAGAATCGTATCACGCTTAATACCATAAAATGCAACATGTGTTGAGTTTTATGCCTTGATGACCCATGAAGGTCCGGGTTAGAACAGACCTTCCGCAACCCATGCTTGTCATAAAAGCCGAGCATGCTTGTCGTAAGAGGCGACTAACGGGATCGGGTGGTCAGGCTCGCTGACTTGGTTAACACATGTCATCGGTTTCCAATTGCGCAGATCGATGCTCATGTTGTTGGTCACTGGATTGTCTGGTCCAGACTAGATTATTTACAGACCGCCGTCATATGGCTGGAATATTGCTGATTGCGGCGTAAAACTCACTCACTCACTCAATTGATTGGTTGGTGGATTAGATGATTTGCTGTTTAACGCCGCACTCAGTAATATTCTTGCTGTATGGCGATTGGGATATGATGTGTCAACCAAGTCAGCAAGCCCGACCACAAGTTAGTTGCCTCTTGCGACAAGTATGGGTTGTTGAAAACCAATTTCGGTCCGGATCTTCACAGGAACGTGCTTCGGTAATTTATCATAAACGATAACGTGGACAGTCCTTGTCGGAATAGAGGTCACCAGGATCTGTGCTTCCATTAGAAATAGGACATTATCAGTCCGGCCAAAACTGACGTTTGACCTGTCAAGTTCAATAGTAATATAACAGTGCCATTTTCGACTCATGCAGTAAGTACCCTTGTATTAATCCAGTCAGGCATAATGCTGTTAAAGGTATGACTATTGAGACAAGGAAGTTGTAGGGGGTGAACCTGACACCCCGTGACTGTCACCACAGCTATCGGCCCGCACGTACAAGCATGAATATTTGTGTATAACTGTATTGGCACACCACGCACACCCCGCCTCGCCGCCCTCTCCATTGCCACGACTTACTACAAAGGGTTGTAATTTGGGGTGACTCAGGTGTGGAAATGTAATGAAGGGAAATCCCGCGGTTGTAATTCAAGTCATGTAACTGTTACCGTGGTTATCATTATGACAGGCATCTCTGTCGGGATGATCTCTTTGGTGAACGGCATTTTGAATGCAATGTATCTTGAGATACTTTTGTTAAACTTTGGCCTCAAGACGCAAATACACGTGATTTGATCAGATAAAAAATGGCTGCAATCCGATTGTGTTAGAGTGGTGTCATATCGATCAAAGAGAGTGTTATATACCCGGTTTCCCTTTGTCACGGGTGCAACATTTCTACCAACCTTTAGTATATAAATATCAATATCCTTAAGACAATTTTGTCGAATGCTGAGTCATCAATGGCCAAATCATACACAACTATGTGAAAACACCGTATAGTGTCATGAGCCAGTAAACACCTGGTTCAAGTAGCACCGAAAACAGATCTGAAGGAGGTTGTGTTTAGAGTAAAGGGATACGTTTACGTCCTGACTGGCATAAATACAAATATATCAAACAAGTTTTATTTACGTTTATATAACACTACTCTGTGGAATCAGACACGTCTGATGTTATACCTACCCATACCTAATACGAAATTGAGGAAACAAATAACAAAATGGTGTAAATCTCGTGGGCTGAGATAACGATTCAAAAGAGTGCAAAATCTTTAGCTGTCCGGAAGGAAAACCCAATAATTTCTGGACATATGACATTATTGAAAAATATTTACTACGAATAATGCAACTGAAAAGGGTTACAACTGTACTTCTGAGTTTTAGTTGGCGATATTTTAAACGCCAAGCTCATTGAACGTCATGTGAATAAGATCAGACACCATATCAAACATATCAAAGAGACGTGCGCGTGATGAGCAGCTTTCGTGTTAGCTGTATAAAGTTCATCACTCACGGTATGCCCCAGCGTGTGGCAGTTATATTGCATTTCTGTATGAAATACCAAGCAGTTATACCACTCAGACGCTCTTTAACAAACTCCTTTATTTCGTTATGCAAAATACATCTTATTCACAAATTCACTTCTGCACTATTTACGGTAGCGTCCCAATTGCTTCAGAGGTGAAATCGTATCCCAATGGCGTAGATCGATACTTCTGATGTTTATCATTGGATTGTTGTGGTATACAGACCATATAGACTGAATATTGCTGTGTGTGACTTTAAAGAAATATCCAGTGACCCTTCAACATGTCTTAAGGAATCGCACCAGAGTGGTTACAATGTGACATTGTTGTTGTCATGTATTCATGTCATTAAAAAACAATAGCAACTGTTTGCCTAAGTGGGCTATCCCTTTCAAATAACTCTGGTGTCCCTTTCAAATAACTCTGGTATCCCTTTCAAATAACACTGGTATCCCAGCTGTCCGGTCAAGTATACCCATGTCACATACGCATGTGTATGTCCCTTGCTGTGGAAGAGAAATTTTCTTGAACGCAACCTTGAACTCGGTTTCAACATATTTCACCTTTCATACAAACATATGGAAATGACTGAACCTTAATATTGATAAAGTGTCATATTGTCTTCACTGATAATGTTTGATACAATACGCCGCAATCAGCAGTATTCAAGCCATGTGACGGCGGTCTGTAAATAATCAAGTCTGGACCAGACAATCCAGTGATCATCAACGTGAGCAGCGATCTGCGCAAATGGGAACCGATGACAAGTGTCAACTAAGTCAGCGAGCCTGACCACCCGATCCCGTTAGTCGCTTCTCACGACAAGCTGAGTCGCCTTTTATGGCAAGCATGGGTTACGGAAGGCCTGTCCTACCCCGGGACCTTCACGGGTCATCTTCACAGGAACGTGCTTCGGTAATTTATCATAAATGTTAACATGGGCAGTCCTTGTCGGAATAGAGGTCACCAATATCTATGCTTCTATTAGAAAACGGACATTATCAGTACAGTCTAAACTGAAGTTTGACCTGTCAAGTTCAATAGTAACAGTGCCATTTTCGAATCATGCAATGCCCTTGAATTAATCCAGTCAGTCATAATGCTGTTAAAGGTATGAATATTGAAACGAGGAAGTATTAGGTGGGAGGTGAACTTTACATCCCGTGACTCCGTGACTGTCGCCACAGCTATCGGCCCGCACCTACAGGCATGTGTATATGTGTATAACTGTATTGGCACACCACGCACATCCCACTTCGCCACCACCAGCACCGTGACCTCCCCATCCCCTATACACACACATACCACATACCACTCACACACACCTCATATCATGGACAGTATGAACAAATATCAGTATAATTTTGTTCACTAAAGACTCCTTGGCTTGTCTCACATTCATCGTTACACATACACCTGGGCTACTGATTAGTCCATGATTCGGTGGTAGGTAAACGCTGCATACTAAACGGTGTATTGATGGTTAACGAACTATTCTACAGTCACTCGATGTTACCACACAAATGTATGTAATACTGATATCATCTCTAATACTCACAAGCGAAACTTCCGAGGAATAACGACAGAAGGCACAGGTATCTCTCCATTGCCACGACTTACTACAAAGGGTTGTTATTTGGGGTGACTCAGGTGTGAAAATATAATGACGGGAAATCCCGCGGTTGTAATTCAGTCATGTAACTGTTATCGTGGTTTTCATTTTGACAGGATCTCTGTCGGGAGGATCTCTTCGGTGAACGGCATTTTGAATGCAATGTATCATGAGATACTTTTGTCAAACTTTGGCGTCAAGACGGACATACAAGTGATGTGATCAGATAAATCATGGCTGCAATCTGAGGGTGATAGAGTGGTGTCATATGCGTCAATGGTCGTTTTATATGCCTGGTTTCTCTTTGTCAACGACTGTCACGGGTGCAACATTTCTGCCAACCTTTTGCATATAAATATCAATATCTTTAAGAGACATTTCTCTAATTCTGATTGGTCAATAGCAAAATCATGCAAAACCAGGCGGAGTCGTCAGGGTGTCTGTAAGACGTCTTTTTGTGCTTTCTACATAGATACACTTGTGAAAAATCCGTATAGTGTCATGAGCCATTAATCCCCTGCTTCAAATAGTAAAGAAAACAGATCTGAGGAAGGTTGTGTTGAAAGTAAAGGGATAAGTTTACGTCCTGACTGGCATAAATGCAAATATATCAAACAAGTTTTATTTACGTTTATATAACACTAGTCTGTAGAAGCAGACACGTCTGATGTTATACCTACCTACACCTAAATAGATTTTTACAGCCCCCAGGTCAGTCGGTTCCAATGGAGATGCCAAGTTCTTGCTGAAACGTCCTTCCCCACAGTTGAAACAGGTGCTAGCAAAATCGATTTCGGATTGAAAATGGTGAAAAAACACAAACTGTATCCTCAATTTAGAACACAGAAACGTTCTAAATAAATTCATCCAAGTTCTCGAAGTGAGGATGGAACAAAAGTGAAAAAAAACAAAGTGAAATTATGCAAGATGTAAGAAAGTTTTATATTAAATCATACAAAACAGAAGATTGTACACAGATTTACCCTGAAAAATTATTTTCTGAAGTTTTAGTTCCAGTGCTAGATTATCAAACATCACACTCTTTGGGAGGTGAACTTACTTATGGAGAGTTGCTTGAAGCATTGCAAAAATGAAAAATAATAAAAGCCCCGGCTCAGATGGCTTCACAGCTGAATTTGTAAACTAAATTATGCTTTTAAAACATGGTCCTTATCCATATCTCAAAAAACAAGGTTTGATAACTTATATACCAAAGGAAAATATATATAAAATGTATTTGAAAAAACTAGCGACCCATCTCCCTTTTAAATGCAACTTATAAGTTATCCACAGCTTCAACTGATATGATAAAACCAATTCTGCCATTAATCTTTCATGCAGATTAGAAGGGATTTGTGAAAGGTAGATATACAGGTGAAGTGACTAGCTAGAATCATATACGATACCCAGGAACACACAGAATCTTACCAGATACCAGGTTTACTATTACTCGTTGATTTTGAAAAATGCATTTAATTCTGTCGAAAGGAAGTTTATCCTAAATGTTTTAAACTTTTTCAACTTTGGACTAAGCATTCAGCATTGGATGAAACTCTTTTCTTCATATATTGAGTCTAGCGTTTAAGAAAATGGGTTTAATTTACAAGAGTCATAAGAGATTGTCAACAGGGTGACCCATTATTTCCCTATATATTTATTCTTCGTGCTGAAATCTTAGCAATCGTGATTAGAAATATTAATAACATAAAAGGAATTCATACACACAACGTAAAGCTCTATTGGCACAATTTGTAGATGACACAAGGCTCACTTTAGATAGATCGGTAAAAGCCTCTACGCAACAATGAATAGATTAAGTTTTTTGCTAGATGTTCAGGTTTAAAAGTTAATCCTGAAAGAATTAAATTGATATGGAAAGGCTGAAAGAAAAAGTCTAGATATAAACTATGTGAAGATTGGAATTCAACCTAAGCTTATTCATATTTTCAGCAGTATATCTACTCCTCAAAAGCATGGAATAGACAAATTCCAGAAACAAATGTTTGCAATTTATCTGGCAGTTTAATCCAGGCAAGAGGATTGAGAGGTAATGTCACTACAGCCAGAATATGGTGGCATTAGTGTACCTGTTGTGGACAAAATAATTGCAGTTCAGAAATAAGGATGGGTTAAAACATAATTTTTGTAGTGAGTGAGTGAGTGAGTGAGTTTAGTTTTACGCCGCACTCAGCAATATTCCAGCTATATGGCGGCGGTCTGTAAATAATCGAGTCTGGACCAGACAATCCAGTGATCAACAACATGAGCATCGATCTGCGCAATTGGAAACCGATGACATGTGTCAACCAAGTCAGCGAGTCTGACCACCCGATCCCGTTAGTCGCCTCTTACGACAAGCTGAGTCGCCTTTTATGACAAGCATGGGTTGCTGAAGGCCTATTCTACCCCGGGACCTTCACGGGTCAATTTTTGTAGTGACCATAAATGTCAAGACATTGGTTGATATGAAATATATGCATATGCTTATGAAAATATTGTTCCAAATATTTATAACACGTTTGGAACAGAGATATTGCATATATATATATTTGAACTGTTTTCACACTAAAGAAACAACTGTTGAAGACATTATGAGCAAATCCGTTTGGTGTAATGATTCCATACAAATTTATGGTAAGCCCATATATATTGCACAGTGACATAAAAAGGGTATAACATTTCTGAATGATTTTATGCATAAACATAGTAAAATACATGAGCTGTATGGATTCGTTAAAATATATAGAATTAGAACCAATTTCGTGACCTATCAAGGAATTAGACAAGCTATGTCGAGTTATTTACAAAGCATTAATAGAAATTATCTAATGAATATTTCTTATGTACTATAAGCTATCAGAAATTATACAGAAGCCAGAATCACCTCCAGTGAGGAACTTATATTGTTGGGTAAAGGGTAAACATAATTATCCTTTGAATGTTGTTATCATGATAACCAAATCTCTCCTTTACAAATTCATTAGGAAAATGACTAAACCAAGCTTTTTAATCTTTCAAAAACAAATAGTAGAATATTATGAAATCTCAAAGTTTTTTGCATAATGTATATGTATTTGCATGTATGTATGGGTGTATATGACATGTGTTTGTGTGTATGCATATATTTTTGTAGGTAAGCATATGTTGCAAATTAGATATATTATACAAAATCTATACATGTATGTATGTATCTGTTGTGCATTCACAACAGTAGCACCACAATAACTTCACGCTTGATACATAACAATTCACACAAGATGGAAAAATGTAACTTCAAAAGATGAAACTGAAAAACATCGTTTCGGCTTTGCCGTAAATTGTGTTTAAAAATGTATATGTGCTTTCATTTTTGACAGAATACCATGTATCCGGAAGCATGGTCAATAGAGTGGATCTCCAATTTACTCAAATAAATGGGAGAATGGCAAAGGCTCTTGCTTGCTACAAAACCATTTTTTTGCCTTCCACATAAATATCGTTTTCTGACTTCTATTTCTTCTATTTTTTTCAACCCATTCCCATTACAGTAATTACAGTAATTACAGTTATTACCCATTACAGTAACATTTTCTATGTACCCCGCTCCAATATTCCGAACTTATGTGGTACTTCGTGGCCGCGATTCTTTACCACAAATGGCATTGAATCACGTACGATGTAAGGAAATTAGCGATGTTTTGTGAATGGGAACCGCTGGTAGGGAAATAACTCTAAATATGTTTATCTTGTCTGAAGAATTTATCGATGTCTACAAGAAAACTTGTTCCCGTGTTTCAAACAATGCAAAATTAACATTGAGATGATCGGTAAGATAAATACGTTGTCAACGGGTCCCTTGGGGCACATGGGTTGATGTACCCTCGATGTTTGTTTACAAACGAACAGAAACAAACATCGAGAGTACATCCAACTATGTTCCAAACAACTTATAACATATCAGATAACAGTGTTGGTCACACTTCAGTATGTGACACCCTGTCATTCTGAGTGACAGACATCTTTTCATGTGTGTAGCTTGCCCTCGTTATAACGCCAACTCATGTCAAAGCAGATTTGGGCGTTATTATGAGTGAGTGAGTTTTGATTTACGCTTTTAGCAGTATTCTAGCAATATTACGGCGGGAGGCACAACAGATGGGCTTCATTTGACCCCGATGGGGATTCGAACCAGGGTCTTCAGCGTTACTTCTACCATTAGACTATCCCTATCCACACCTCCACCTTGTGACCCCTTGAGCGCTTAGATAGAGGAAGGGGACACAATGCATATGTGTAGGTGAGTGGGCCGCTTGACCCTCAGTCTATTTTGAAAATATCTGCAGCTCCCATACCCGTTACATTTATCATTTGTACATTTCAAACCCTTCCATGACGTCCGGTAGCGTTTTCCATAACCAAAAGTAAAGGGAGTTTATGACCGACCTTATTTTAACAGACCGCCCAAACTGTCAATTCAAACTGGTGTACTGCTTTGCGAGTTTGTCACACATCAAAAGCGTAACACAGGGACTTGTAATAACTGACGGGGTCTCAGCTCTGTGCAGACGAAAAATGGATATATCTATGTAAATATTCCCATTACATAATACACAATCATTTCTCCCAACTTCAAGATTTTGAACTTGTAAGTCCCTTAAATTTCTACACTGTTTAATTTTGCCATCACAAGGGATAAATATTTTAATGTCAAATCAATGAAGGATCTTTTTAATGTTAATTATCATTTAATCATTGAATTTTTAAAGTAAATTATTACATAATTTTTGAATAATATGTTTTGTGAATAGAAAGTTCGTATTTTAAACATGGTAGTATGAATTAGCAACTGCGATTGTTAGTGACTGTGCCCTCAAAGGGGGTTAAAGTATCGTAAAAATATTGTATTGAGAGGGTACGTTATTCCCAAAACCTTCAAAGTCAAATTTAAACTTACCAATTTATTAAACGCAGTATTTTTGTCATTTTAATTTGGTTACATTTCCCTACAATCGCCAGCGGCTGAGGGGTTGGTGTAAATCCAACTAGGGTCCATGCAGTTAGCAAAAGTAATGTAAGTCCCCTTGGTCCCTAGTGTAGTCATTTACCCTCAGCTGTTGGTGATCTTTAGCCTATTTTTATATTATGTCTTGTCCAAATTGTGCTGCTAGTTTTAACTTTATGTGCTAGTTTTAAATTAGAATTGTGATACTCTAGTTGTTTTACCGTACTTTGAAGACATATTCTATAATATATACATGTTCTTTACAATCTTTACAGTCATGTGTGTTCACGATATGGCTGAAATATTGCCGATGTGCCGTTAAATTATGACTCACTCACTCACTCTACACTGTTTAGGATAGAAACTGTTACAACAGTGAGGAGGAAGTTTTGCTTTTGGACATTTGCTTCCGATTTGGGGCGGAGTATTAGCCTCAGAGTAGGTCTTCATACGTTACTGGTGAATTGGGGATTGTTTGGATTAGCTATTCTCCTATTTGTTTAAATAGGAAAACCAGATATAATACGTAGCCACTGTTATAACTGTCTCTGGATGTTCAGATGATGTGCAACATGATGGATGTGCTTTCTTACACAGAATTAATAAAGTGACAACGGAAACTACACCCACCTTTCCTTCCCCGTTTTAAAAACAAAGTATTAATATAAATGTTTGAGAACACCAACAATAATAAGTAAACTAAACGGTTTACTGCATTAGCACACATTGTCGCAAAAAGGAAAATGGGATTCACGTTGAATCATCTCACTTGCAAAACTTCCGTGAAAAAGGAATAACAAAAGGTACCGTAGTCCATTGTCATGAATCAGGAGTGAACTAGTCAATAGGTTCCGTTGCTTGGCTCGTGTGTGTGTGTGTGTCTAGGCGGGGGACTCCATATCTGAAGTGTCGCTGAGAGTCAGTCACGTCGGGTGTGTTGATAATATGACATTGTGGTGATATGTTATCATGTTAAGTATATGATCCGCATAATATCAGATAACTTTGATGTTCAAGTGCACATACATGTGATTCAAACATTAATAAGCAAGACAATATGTTTTTGCAGTTTCTCAGTTTTTCAGTAGTGTAAAGTATTGTCGATCACTATAATTTCATAAATGGGAACATTATATACCTGTTTTTTATAATAGCACTCTTTATTTTAACTTTGTATCTTACCTGTACCGTGGTCATGGGTTTCATCTTTTCATATCAACGTTTTTCTCTCCATTCTCTATCAAGTTGTCTTTTCCCAAAACAAATGCAAAGGATATATGGCGATTTTTATTAACAGAAATTAAGCACGACCTACAATGTCACTTTGGCATATCCGATTGTGTCTAGGTTATATCTCTCAGGAAGATGTCAGCCTGTCCAACATGGAGTTCCACAAGGACTGATCTTTTTTGTTCTCGCTGTATACTTGAGCTATTAGTGACGTCACCAAGACTCATGGACGGGGGTATCATTTATATGTAGATGATATCTAACTGTGAAGTTAAGGGTTCGTTATTCGTTTTTCAAATAACAAATAACGTGCTAGCTGTGCGTTTGTTATTCACTCTATGCCCATTAGTGCTATTAAATACAAAATATAAGATATAAGCTAACCAGCTCCGGGTTTGTTGGTCAGTTTATATCAAATATTATTTGAATAACGAATAACCCTCTTCTAACAGGCAGCATCTGCACAGCATCGTGCCATCAAACGTAAGAGAAACCCCAGTTCATCAAAGCATTTTTGGCATGAACTGACCGTGTCTCAAACATGAGATCAACCACAATTTTATCATGTTGAATGATGATGATAATACAGAACTTCTTGTGTTAACATCAAAACGTGTCCGCTCATGCCGTTCACCTCTGAGTAATAGCGCTTTCCAACCAGTTGCTGACACCATGAACCAAGCCTGGAATTACAAGTTAGTATGAACTGCAAGTGGGGATTCTTTCGCGTCGGAAATATCTGTATAATAGCTGTTATATCAGCGAAACAACAGCGGCTACCCTTCATCATCATCATCATCATCATGAAAGTCTTTATTACGCTTGAAGGCCACAGGCCCTTATACATAGTAATATACATCTTCGAAACAGCCATAAAAAGTGAAAATGTTTTTAAAGGATTAAGCATTTACCTGTCTGCCTGAGTTAATTGTTCTATCAGTTACATCTCCAATGCGAAATATCAGAGCACATGTATGTACACGTGTCGGTACTGTATTTTTTATAAATATAATTCTAATACTAATTTCTATTATTCTAACCTTTCTTTTATTTTGTATGCATAATAGATAAAACGAGCTAGATTAATTATGTCTTCAGTTTTGTTTTGTTTAAGGATATTTTTAAACGATATCAAATTTACTTGCAAGTAGTCACGCAAAAATCTTTCCCGAAGATCTTTGTAAGCTGGACATTTCAATAAAAAGTGATATTCATCATTTAAGTTTACTTTACACACGGGACAATTTCTTTGAGATACATCAATATTTTACCACCTACCTACGTTATTCTTTAAATGTAATACACCAGCTCTGAATTTGACCAATACTTTACGGAATTTATATTCCAAATTTAAGGATAGATATCCCTGAGGCTGAAGAAGACTCTCATATTGTGCATTTAACCTGTAACGTGAGCTTTTTTCAAGTGTAGATGTCCAATTTTGATAAAACATATTGATCAAGCGTTCTCTAAAAATGTGAATAAAAGCACACCGATCACCGACTGCTTGTGAATACCACCAGACAAATCCAAAGCCGTGCGAGCAAAGTAGATGGCGGATCTGAGACGCCCACATGTGGTCCCCAGCTGTGTCTAGGTAGTAAAACATATTATATGCCTCTTTTGGGATATGTCCCTCATACATTGTCATTAACATAAGCCAGTATTTCATCGTTCGAACGTAGGAATTAATATAAACTGGAAAACGTCCACATTCTCCATATACTATTACATTTGATGTCTGTGGACCGACATTTAACAATATTTTAAGTAAGTGAACTTTTTCAGTGCTGTCGTATCTTTTAAATCCCCATACCTCTGACCCATACAAGTATATTGGCTGAATTTGGCTGTCAAATATTTTATAAAATACTTCCAAAGGTATTGTTCCTAATTTCCTTAAGTTTATAGTTAATCCCATTAAAGCCTTTTTACTGCGGGATGCAAGTTCTGAGACCACTTGCCTGAGACTACAATTACATGTGAACACAAAACCTAGATATTTGTAGCTTTCTACGGTTTGAATGTTTCTCCCATTATAAAGCCAATTTTCCTTAACCGCTAATTAATCCTTAATCCCACCTCTCCTAAAAACAAGGACAAATTTACAGCTAATCCACATTCATTTGCATACAATTTTAACAACCCTGCTGACAATGAAGACCACCAATGGTATCTGACACAAGAATTACATCGTCTGCAAACAAAAACATTAGAATTTCTATTACATCTGGAAACAGTTGGACCCCATGCTTACCGTATTTTGTGATTTCTACGGAAAGTTCATTTATAAATAATGAGAATAACATTGCACTCATCATACAACCCTGACGTAATCCAAATGGACAGATAAAATGTTCCGTTACCTCGGATTGTACCCTCACACACGATTTTACTGTTTTATATATGCCCCTAATAGATGGTAACATTTGGTCGTTTACACCGTGTGATGAGAGTAATTTCCATAGTTTATCTCTATTTACAAAATCAAAAGCTTTTTTTAAAAATCAATGAAAGACACGTATATCTTTTTTCTTCTTCGACATAGGTCTTTCTCGAGGATGGCGTACAATTTGAAGATGTGGTCAAAAACTGAATAGCCCTTCCGAAAACCAGCTTGCGTTTCCGAAACTTTATCTGTAACATTTGCCCATTTTGTTAGTCTTTCATTCAGAATACTAGTATATATTTTCCTGAGTGACCTGAGAAGGGATATCCTTCGATAATTATCGGGAATATTTACATCACCGTTTTTATGCAGAG
This sequence comes from Haliotis asinina, assembly GCF_037392515.1. NCBI lineage: Eukaryota > Metazoa > Mollusca > Gastropoda > Lepetellida > Haliotidae > Haliotis > Haliotis asinina. Next base: position 78,024,477 of record NC_090281.1, read on the forward strand.
AAACTATGATTGCTTTACTCCACGCTTGTGGAAAATAACCATATAAAATGGTTTAAACCATATCTTATTAAACATTGCCAATAGAAAATGCATTATTTTAGATTCACTTGTTTTAATCATTTCTATGAGGACGTCGTATGATGGATTATAGTGTCTCCTTACCAACTTCACTCATTTCTACAGATTGGTCTAAATTGAGCAGTACATCTGGTTCGGTTATATCTGTCCTATTGAAGTTCATAAAAATGATCATGTCATCTTTCTTTAGTTATACTATTCGTAGAGCATTTTAGCTTTGAAATCTTTCTCAGCTCCCTCCAAAATACTGTGGAATCGTTCCTTGCAAGATATAGTTTCTTTGTTTTGTGATGTTGGTATTTACGTTTCCAATGTCTACATAAACCTTCATACCTATTTTAAGTCTGCAGTATTGGGTTTTACACAGTGAATTTCTGTTTCGTCTAAATATGCGTAGACTGCTCTTAGCTTTCTCTTTTGCCTTATGACACTCTGGTCCATAAGATGTGAATACTTTCGGAGTGACAGACACTCTCTTTTGCATACAGTCCGCAGCATCAAGTAAGTATCTTACAAAAGACTCTATAGCTAAACCTACATATCCTTCTCTAAGACATGTACGAAATTGTCTAAATGCAAACCTATACTTGATATGTTTTCAATGAAAGTTCTAACATGATCATTATTCCTACTTGAATGCACTTGCACGTACGTCTTTAGTTTCCAGTTTTTCACCTGGACCAGTAACTCTAAGAATCAAAGGCATGTGTTTACTATCTATTCTATTTCCTGCATGATAGTACTGAAATTTAACAGGAATTTCCCAAATCTGTTCTTAGCATCATTTGTAAATCTAGCATTTTCAGGGACTGCTTCAAGCACATGTTATATCACAGAACTCCAGATAAGTTTTCAGGCAATTGGGTATTTACTCCCATGTCTGTGTATGAATGAGTAATTGCATTTTTGAGGAGTAACTAGCATTTTGAATACCCCCACTAGCCACAAGAATTGAGTACTTTTACACAGAGTTTCTTATCCTTATTGAGCACTTAAATATATAAATATAAATGCATCTCAACAGACTAAACGTTTTTAGTAATTGTCAAATTGTCAAATTGTCAAACTGCCAAACACTTTGCAGCCATTTCTAAATACTCAACATGGAAGTCATGTGACTGTTAGACTGAGTAAACCCGGACAGTGGCTAGGGCTATAATAGCATATGTATATATAGGCATTGCTTACCTTATTAACTAATGCTGTTGTAGATTTTGTGCGCCAAGCCCATTTAGTTGAGTGATGTACGCAAGGTATAACAGACCTATTGGGTTTTAAGTGACTCTTATGCGTTTTTGTATTCCCAGATTTCTACTTAATTGAGTAATTGTGATTTTTATTGATTAGCATAAGCGCCTTATCTGGAGCTCTGTATATCCTAGTTGGATTACTGCAAGGCAAAACATGGCCTAACACCACCATATATTTGTGATCTTGTTAAATATCATATTCCACCCCGATCTTTACTTCCTCAGTATCTCCTTCCAAAAACACGCACTCTTTCTTATGGCGATAGAAGCTTCCCAAGGCTAGTCCCGTACTGTTAAATTCATTCACAGACAACCCCAGCAACACTCAGACACTCAAACAGAACTTTATGTTTAACTAAACTAAACCTAAACTCAAACGAAACTTTATGTTAAATTTGAAAACTCACTTCTTCGAAATGACATCCAACTGGAACATATTGGGGGAATTGACTTGATTGTGATAGCGATCTGACGTGCCTCTCAGCAGCTCTCGCTATAGAGCATTTTATTATGTATAATACTACACAATTGGTGAAAACGGAACCCTCATTGAATATATCATATTAACGTGGTCAGCTGTGTATGACACGAGGTGTGCAATGGATGGACAAGTTCACTGTGATTTCACACACACTCTGGACCCCGTACCTGACCACTTAGGACATACTCAACACGCACAACTGAACGGGCAAGGGCATGTTCATGGACCTCAGTACCAGGTCAGTACTGACACCAGCCAACCCATCTGGGTTAAGACACTATTCGACCATATGAAGCATCTCACAGGTATGGTCCACTGTCTTCAACAACGTATGCAATGTGTCGAAAGTATCGACTGTAAAGTTACTCACATTGACAAGAAACTCACATCGCTTGATCACTCCATCATGGAGACCATATCACGTGTTGACAAACTTGAAACGTGTCTGAAAACCGCAGTTTCAAAGTGTGAAGACGTTAAATCTGAAACTTTGAAACTGAATCACAAAATGAGGGAACTAGAAAGATTTTACACTGAAGACCGTGATAAAACTACGAGAGATGTTTTCTATGATATTGATACTATATATCAAGATCAGAGAGACATGAAGGAAGCAGTAATCGATCTCAAGACGAGATCTATGAGAGAAATATCTACTATTCCTTGGAATTCCAGAAATGCCAGGAGAGGACCCAAGGGAGATTGTGAAAACATTTATTATAAATGATCTCAAATGTAGTACCGAAATCAATCTGTTACGGATGCACAGGACTGGGCCACGTACGCCACATAAACCTCGCACGATAGTTGCAAACTTTGCCAATCCTGACGAGCGCTGGGAGGTCTTAACCAGCAGCAAGGCTCTAAAAACACCAATTAGGGAATCAGTGAACAGTTTCCCCCTGAAATTGTTTAGAGACGCAAAGAACTAATGCCAATGTTCAAGAGGCGAGGTATGCGAGCCAACCTGACAGTGGACAGACTGTACATCGAAGGACGACGGTATTATCCTGGTGACAACCCTTTTGAAACCTGGTCGGATAGCAACGGTCAACCCAAGACAAAACGACATTCCACCAAACAAGGTACCGCGAACCGACCAGATTCAAAATCAGGAATGATCTGACGATGACAGTCAACAATTCTGTGACCTGCAGGACACCAATAATGCGCTTACAACATGTGCAACGCGACCTAGCAGAACCATGTCAATGGACCATACTGTCACACCTTGTGACTCGCTCAACATACTCTATATTAACCTATGTGGACTAAAAACCAGGTTATTAACTCCGGAATTCAGAAACATGCTGGAGAACTATAATATGGTATGCTTCGTGGAAACAAAATTAGACAGGCATGACCTTATTGATATACTAGGATTTACAATATTCTACTACAACAGAACAACGGACAATAACAGAAATTCAGGAGGAATATTAGCTGCGATCAGATCTGATATCACAAGTCACTTCAAAAGGTTGGAGTGTGAGTCGGAGTATATTCTCTGGTTTGAAACACCATGCGAGTTCCTACAAGTGACAGATTATAAAGAAAATTGCACTGTGTATATCGGTATAACATATATACCCCTTGAGGGATCACGATATTACACAGGCGAAAATTTATCCCCGATAAATTCTGAAATATCAGCTAAATCTGAAAATATACTAATTGTTGGTGAAATGAACTCGCGAACAGGTACTTTACGAGATTATGTCACTGTTGAGTACTTTACGAGATTATATCACTGTTGAGTACTTTACGAGATTATATCACTGTTGAGTACTTTACGAGATTATATCACTGTTGAGTACTTTACGAGATTATGTCACTGTTGAGTACTTTACGAGATTATATCACTGTTGAGTACTTTACGAGATTATGTCACTGTTGAGTACTTTACGAGATTATGTCACTGTTGAGTATGATATCGTCAACGAACATTTATTACCTGGTGAAATATGTGACTTCATTAACGATGCTGAAAAACTTCAATCAGCTGATATCTCGCTCGAGAGATTTAACCAAGACAAAGGCAAAGTTAATTCACACGGATATAAACTGCTTGAACTGTGTAAAAACAATAACATGTACATTGTCAACAGTAGAATCGGAACAGACAAAGGTATAGGTGAGGTAACTTGTAAAGGGGTTAGTTTAGTGGATTATTCAGTCGCAAGCGCAAATGTCCTACGACCTATGAAAAACTTTAGAGTGCATGACTTTAACCCATTATACTCTGATATCCACGCTCCTATATCCTTATCCTTTTCAGTTTCCCACAACAATACAAGCGAAGCCAAGCACGCCGCTCTCGATCACGTACGCCACATTCGTAAATGGAACAAAACACTTGTTAATGATTACGTAGATACCATTGACAGAGACATTAAATTCCCCAAGCAATCCACACGCTCATTTTGGAAACTACTAAAAGATAAAAAAGCTGACACGACAAAGCTTCCGGACAAACAATCACTTGTTGATTTTTTTCAAAATGTTAAACGAAGGCCCAGGAAATGTTGCTTTAGACATTAACTCTATTAACGATCTCGATATTAATGACAGTGCACTGTTAAATGGCGCCATAACAAGGGAAGAAATCATTGCCTCAGTCACAAAAGTGAAAAATAATAAAGCCGCCGGCCTTGATGATGTTATAAACGAGTATATTTCCTCCGCCATTGATATATTTTTAGACATTTATGAAAAATTGTTTAACATGGTTTTAGATACTGGGAGCTTTCAAGAAAGCTGGTTGAATGGAGTAATAATGCCTATCTATAAACAAAAAGGTGACCCAACCAAACCGGAACATTATAGGCCTATTACACTTTTGAGTTGCCTTTGTAAATTATTTACGTCTATTTTAAACAATCGCCTTACAGAATTCCTAAACTCTAATACAATTTTATCTGAAGCACAAGCTGGATTAAGGAAAAGGTATTCCACAATGGACCATACTTTACGATTTACCACAATACGTTCACCAAAATTAAAAAGAAGCTAGCTGAGAAGGCCACGAAAGCTACGTATTCTGTTTCAAGCAAAGGCAGATTACTTAAGTGGTCTTATGATTGTCAGTTACGACTATGCCCCTGTTCTCCTTTATGATGGGTGTGAATTGTGGGGCTTTGATAATGATTCGTGGGTAGAAAATCAAATCTTCACTTAAAATTTCTAAAGGAACTTCTCTCATTAAAGAAAAGCACCCCCTTATTCATGGTTTATGGAGAACTGGGGAGATACCCGATGGAAAATTAAATCGCGAATGCTTCTCTTTTGGGGAACACTCGTTTCAGGAAAGGCCTCTAAATTTTCCGTCCAAGTCTATAAATTACTATATAATGACACAACCCGTAATATATCTCGCTATAAATGGATTGCCTGTATTAAGGATACTTTTGACAAAATTATAATGAGCTATATTTGGGCTACACAGGCATGTCCAAATAGACATAATCTTAAAGCTCTTGTAGTAAACAGACATAAGGACATCAATATACAGACCTGGATTTCAATTGAGTACAATTGATTGTGATGACTTAACATGTCACAGGAAGGACATATGTGCATCTTCATGAAAATTGCGACAGAAGGTATGTTTTGGGTAATTTATGTTTTACCGAGGACAGACAGACTTTTATAATTATTTTGTTCCGAGATGCGCATACCTTTCACATACAAATAATTCATGGTACTCATCTTCGAGGACTGCTAGATTACAACATGCATACGTAGTGCATACAGGAATGCTTTCATTAGTACAATGCTTTTTCTCAATAAATTAACTTTAAACTAATGCAATGCAATACGGAATGTCACGAATCAAGGTGTTATCACTTAGTGGTGTAAGGTTGTAATAATGATTTGAAAGTCGAGCAGTTCCTTAAAGTTGTGGATGTACAAAGAGACTCATGCCAAATCTGGGAATATATATCACGGATTCGTTGCGCAAAAGTGCTGTTAAACATTTGTATTTTTCCTACACATTGCTCTATCCAAATATATGAAAGACCAGTTGTGAAAAATAAGTGACGGACATGTGAAACATATGTATGCTTACCATGTTCATCAAGTTTGTTTATAGGAATAGATAACACTGGTGAGGAAGGCGGTCTGATTCCATTCTTAATACTTTTAACCAAAACTTTATAACACGCCTTTGAGTAGACACGTGCGCGTATCTGCCACACGCACCAAATATGGCATTATTTGATGCACACTTGCAAACATTTCGAAATGATTTTAAGTATGTAGTTTGTACCTTTTCTGTGCATCCATAATACCTAGCATCCCCTATATTCATGAAGTACTAATTGCTGTCTAGCTTTTCACGCTGTTGACATTTCTTCACGTCTTACAATCCATGCAATAGGTACCGTTTTATTCTAACGTTCATCGGAATTCGTTTTGTTGTACCAAATCGTCTTGTAAAATACACGGCTTATGAGGTGTTTGTTTATGATAACATTCGAAGCAATAAGCGCGTTTTATGTTTGATGGGTAAAGTTGATTGATTCTCATTCTGATAAAGAGGAAATTGTTTATTACACTGTGTCAGACTCTGATAAAGAGTACGGCATCTTTAGGCATATGAGACACAATAACACAAGGATAAAAACCACGATGACATTAAAATGGCACACCTGTAGTCAACACACATAGCATAACAACCATCAGACAGTGATACGAACAACCAGTCGTCAAGCACATGCAGTTACGCAACTGAACGATTGCATAACACTCCTCCAATCCTTCAACAGTCAAACTGCCTAAACAATTAAAAAAATGGTATTACACACACACAAAAAAAAAAACAAAAAAAAAAACAAAAAAAAAACAAACATTGACGACATCCACACCCTGACACCCTTGCCCGTCAATCTCACCCCATTTGCCCACCCATACAAAATCAGTCAGACCGTTTTAACAGATGAATTATATCGATTATGGTATCACAGTTCACACACACACACACAGAGATGTTTTCATTGTACTTTGAAATAGTCTTAGGTGTGACTGTAGTGAGTGCATTCCGATGTCCACTGGTCCTGAAAGTAAGCGCTCCTGACTCGGAATGAACTTGCCTAAATATGTCTTTATACTTGGAAAATGGTGCCTCTTTTCATTATTCGATGATTCCATGCATCTCCAGGTAACTGAATAAATCATCGTACCATTTGCTAAAACGTCAGAGACACGACTTGTATTACTGGAGCGCTTGGTCTTTAGAAGCTAGTCACATTTGACGTCACGGGCGGAAAGGTCACGTGACGTCCAGCGGAATATGCATAATGGCCGAAGCTGAGATAACAGAAACTGTTTTCGAAATTAAGACGTAATTATTCATAATTTGTAAATGAAACTTTGGGAATATTCTTCTTGTGACTTTATCCTTAACACGGAAAATTATTGAAATTCTCTCGTATTCTCCTTTAACTGGTTAAATGAATGTACATACGGCTCATGTCTGAAATCAAGCGATATGTATATATGACCATTATATGTTTTACAACTGTATTTAAGTAATACATTGCATGTAATCTGGTCATGGATCTGCCTGTATTTCATACTGACTGATTGATAAAGGGGACCTTATTGGCACCTTTCACCACTTATTCCCCCTTACGATAAAGTAGGCTTACCGGACTCCTTCCCAGAATCTTTGCGAGTTTCCCAAAGAACCCACGGTGACGCGTTGATAACAAGTCGCAATTACACAGCTTTAGTAACAGCTTTCTCACCTGACGTATTACAACTGTACTGCTACCCTCACTGTATGCTTCTATTCATCAGGTGTTAAAGTACTTGTAAACAAGTCGATAAACACTCCACAGACCTCGTGACTAGTTTTTTGCAATGACCTTTAACCATTTAATTGCAGAAAATGAGCCATGACAACACCAACAGAATATGTAACATGTGTCATATTTAGGATTACACTTTCTTAGGAAAGTATAAATTCTTGTAACCAGTGGAACATGTTCCTTATTAGGATAATACACCGTATCCACAATGGGTGTTTGCGATCTCATTACTGTTTACTGTGGCTATAGCAATGTCTCAACGCATGGGGGGAAGTTCTTTGTTCTCGAATAGATTTTGTCGACATAGGTGGTTTTACCTGTGCATGATACTGACTCATGAACAGTGAATTTGGGTGACATTGTACCCGTGCTTGGGTTTTCACTATCTATCAAGATCGATATTCGCCTAAGGAATGTTAAAGTTATAGGAGAACAGTGGATCTATATATAGGCTTATACAGAGCCTATGAAGCCTCTGTATAACATGACCTATTTTTGTAGATAAGTCAATAACGGGATGCATTGTCACCATTTACTGGTGGTAAATTATTTTTTTTCTGAATGCATTCGTGAAACGTTTGGAAATCTCATGTCACGTGATTAGCTGTTTAAGTGGATAGGGTTTTGGAAATCGGAATACGTTTGAGATAAGACACTGGGCATTTTCTGAATGCATTCTGGAATTCGGTGAGTCGAAAATTCGCGTAGGGAAGAAAATTTTACGGATGTCAAATTCTTTATTCAGAGGAACACAACGTTTAGACAGACAAAATAGTTTTTTTCAATGGTTTAAGAAGGAAAATGTTAGTTTAATGAAACCGATATGAACATGCATTGCTGTTAGTTCACACCTAAGTATAATGGGTGTCGAACTGATGTATCTGCAGCCGAAACTTCCCGAGCGGGTTCTCTCAAAGATTTGATAATTTATCTCTATCTAAAACGTGACCCGCTGATCTATGACCATCAGTCACACAAACACATCACAAAAGGAAGACTTGTCCATTGCAACCAGATGCAGTTAACTTGTCATAAACTGACTCTCTGAAAATTGTTCCATTTGTCATATATACATTTACTGAAAGTCACTGAAGTTACAATCCAATAAAAGTTATCAGCCAAAATTCTCCATTTCAGGAATATAGGGTCACACCAAATCTGTGCATCTGCATTTAATCATTACACAAAAATGTTTGTCCAACCTTGTGCGATTAATGAGTTTTAGCTATGCAATATTTAATGTTTGGTTATGGAGTAGTCTTTGTTTTGTTCAAGTTAGCTATTTGTTTGCTGATCAAAAGTGTAAATCCTAAATGTTCTATGATATAAAACACATACTGCATAATGCAAGGTTCACAGTATACTCTGTTCACGAATAAAGCATTACTTTATGATTGTATGGCACGACTCGAAACAAGGAAATAGTTAGTGGACGTGACCAGCATACAGCGCACAGGTACAAGCATGGGTACAACTATATATGCTACACCCCCACAAATACATCTAGTGATATCAATAACATTGGATCTATTCAATAACATTGGATCTGTGTTAAGTGCTCACATGCTTAATATGTCAGGTTATGTCAGACACCTGCATACCACGGCAGTCTATTGTACAAAGTCATACCGAGGTACTCGGTGTTGAAATACCAAATATTAGTCATTGGTGATCGCACAAACCCGGATGTCTATAAACGGTACCACAAATGTATGTAATATCGAAAATCACCTGATACACTGACCTCCATAACTTCCGCAGCAAAGGAACAACGGTAGCATACGAATGACTCTTTCCATCGCCATCATTAACTGTTGCTGAACTTGTGACGTCAGTCTGTGAAATGTCACGTGACTGATAGCGTTGATCTGTTATTACGTAATGTTTATAGGTTTGTTTTCAAGGGTGACCAGATCACCGTCCTAGTTGTGGGAATGTTATCTGCCTGGCAATACACAAAATGGTTGACCATAACAGTATTACATCTATACGCTTTGTTACGGTTTTCATCCACTGACAACCTTCCACCAGTTCGACTTTCACCGATCGATTATTATCAAGTCTGTGTGTAAAACTAGATAGAAATGGAATGAAGCACAATTTACTTTATCAGTAAATAGGACATAGAAATTACTTATGAGCTTATCGTTTGTTTCATAAATATATGCCCTGTGGTGATAATCACAGGCTTGTGTGGTCCAGACGTGATTGTTAGCAAACAACATAGTACAGCTGTAATACGGACAGCTGAAAGTTACACATGCGCATACTATAGTATGTGAGTGAGTTCAAATTTATCGTCACATTGGCAATATTTTAGCCATTTCGTCACGAGCACCATCACTATTAGACATAATAGTGAATGGAAAATGGTAAAACTGTCACCGATGGACAGTATAACAACTAGACTATCACAGACAGATATTTTACATCTATTAATGAAATCTAAAACAGTTTACCTATAGAGGACGATACAATAAAAACAGCAAGCCCACACAGGTGGATTAGTGCCATGCTTTGTATCGAATCCATGGCAACATATATTTGATCATGACAACAGATCTTTGATTAGGTTTTCCCAATCTTTTTGTCGCCAACGACATTACCCGGGAAGGTCACCTGAGCCTATGTGGATTAACAGATTTACAGTGAGATTGGTCTGGTGGAGAGGGGTGAAACCATCCTTAGGTTCCTCTGCCACGTGAGAGAATGCGTCCTTGTGAAGAGTATTAGTTTCGGGGTTACAGTATAAGTTTGCAGTATAAATTGATCTGATTTGGTTTTCTCGCTACTTGAGTTACGTTACAAGTCCTACAAAAGCGGTTTTTTATATCGTGCCCTCAGCATCCACTACATCTGGCCAAGTATTCTTTAAATTTGCTGGCTCGTTTCTGTTCCCAAAATGAATACTTGTTATCCCACTTTTCTTGAAATGTAAAATCCTTGTTTGGCTTAAAGACACCGTCTTTTCACAGACTCTGTGATATCGGTTCCAGCGAAACCTTGCACCCTTGCTGTCTCATCACCTTCAGATAATCTCATCATTTCTATCTCATCCTTGGTATCTTCCGATGCGCCATACGCATATGACAGTGAGGTATCAGACAACTGACCGACGTCAATAAAACCACGAATGTGTCCGCTGCACATGCCAGAACGATATCTTTTTCAACCTTTTTTTTCTCAAGGGACTGAATGGGCTCATGCTGACCATAATGGTCAACCAAGTCGTCATGACTCACTCACTCATTCGTTCACTAAAACAGAAGTAGCAACTGCCTGCACATCTTTATTCACTTCATTCATTTAATAACTGTTCTTCAACTCTTCAGTTTACAGGCGTGCGCGTCTATGCCTAGTACCATGGATCTGATTACCAGTTCCGTCATAACTGAATATGATCCTTCCATGTTCATTGCAAACTTATGGCATCTGCATCACTTCACATCTGCATCACTGTTATATCAAACAGGCAAGACCAGAAACTGTAGTTGAAATACGTTCAAGATGCAAAACAGATCCCGTTCAGTCCTTCCTATAAAGCATAATTTATCTCAGGGGTTATGCATACGTTGATCGCCCTTACACGGTAGTTATTTAAATTTACTCGGTGATGCCTTTGCTCGTGCAGATTGTATTTAAGTAACGACTGTAATGAGGTTGGGAAATAGTTTACACCAAGAACGCATACTATTTAATGGGCGTGTAATGCATTAGGCATGGCGGAGATTATCAAAATAAGTACAATTTTACTGTTTTTGAATTGAAATAATTGCCCTTTGTCAGTTAATCAGCTATACTAATAAAACACGTCCAGGAAAATGGACACAACTTTCCTCAGTGGTTTAACCGTTGTTATAAAGCCTGGTACCAGGGGCATTTAGGTGTTTCCAGTCATCAAGTTAATCATTTCAACAGTATAGTGTGGATATCAGATACCAACATCGTTTTGTGAAGGGCAATGACTTCTTCTCTTTTTTCCATTTGACGACCTCAATTCCTTTAAAGGTGGTAAATCTGAAATAAAATGTTTGAGGAATATAAGTCTGCACGTGAACGAAGACGAAAACATATCAAACAATGAGCTTCGAAAGCTGTAAATGTTATGTGACATCCTAGCTAACTAGGGAAGGACTGAGTATTGTTTAAGACGCTTTTAGCAATATTCCAGCAACATCATTTCCGGGGGGACATAAAATATCCCAAGGGGACTGAACCCGAACGCTTTACACTAAACTAACCCACGGCACTAGTACTGAAGTGCTCAGATCTTTAAATATATTGTGTGTGTGTGTCCTCAAGGCGGTACGCTGTCTGAGTTAATGCCGAATTGTCTGTTGCACAGTGCATTGTTGTTCGTGCCAAGCCACTCATATACAAAGTGGCTGTTACGCTGGTTTAAACTTTGTTTGTAGAGCTATCTTGTCATATCAGGCTATCTCGTTACAGTTCAAAGATATACAGTTCAAAGCGGCAGTAATTAACCTAACTCACTCATGTTTCATCTTACACAGCGATACATACCACTGCTTGTTTGCAGCGACCATTCTTCAGATAATGTCTGGCGAGACCGCAAAAGAAGAGACTGAGATTTATAGCCAGCATGACACCGAACACTGCGGCTAGGAAGAGCAGTGTAGGTTCCTTGTTCTGCTCCTCTGGAAAGGGAGAAGTCGCCAAACATGATAACATCTGTGGAGTACTACAGGGATTGCGGCGGATGACGCCGTCTAAGTGAAGTCAACGATTTTGAACGCTCCAAGGTACTTCGAGTCACCCGTACTTCGGAAAGTCACGATGTTATGCATGTGCAGTTTGTCTACAATGAAACTGATAATTAAGCAGTTAACACTATGTTCTCAGTCAGCATCGTGTTATTCATACTTCGGGACAAACACGTTTCCAAAATGTGGCCCAAAGGGCTCAGCAAAATGATAGCCTATTTAACGTTCTCATTATCTAAAAACAAATCCAGTTATGCATTCTTCGAGACAGCTGATAGGACAATATAAGAGACGAAGTATCATCAAAATCACAAGAAGAGCAAACTGAAATGACTGATAAACAGGGCATTCTATGGGATACGTTTATATGATATAGTCAATACGCCTTTCAAAGAAGCATGCGAACTACATAGTCGTGATTGACCTGTGATTTAAGAGAGCTTGTTTTGACACGTTCAGGTATTACTCTCTGCACCAAGATCGCTTATCGACGGCTTTTGTTGCGAGCCAAGGTGCATTACTGTGTCAACTCACCTTCAGCATGTTGAGTCAGCTTCAGACATGCAGTGGCATGAGGCTGAGTAGGAACTCCCGTAATGCTAACGGTGGTGTGAACTGTGCTTGGCTCTTCCTCCGTCAAATCTACAAAATTTGATAAAAGGAGATATTGAGACATGCAAAGTTTCACATCTATCAGATTTCTATCAGAATTTCACGGATCTACCAAAGTTGTACCCCAATCGCGTTAGTGGCTTCTTGCGACAAGCATGAGTTTTTTAAGGCCATTTCTAGCCCGGATATTCTCGGGTCCACCGAAGTGGTAACCATCTGATACCCGGATTCCCTCCTGATGAAACTGGGATACAGGACAAAGGAACTTAAACCTATACGCTTCAAAAACAGTAGGGGAACTGTACTTTCGAATTCAACGAACGATTCTCGAAATTGGGAGATATATGGGATTGAATCAATATTGATACAATAATGATAGATGTTTTGAGAATACATCACCACATGGATTTCATTCAAAGCAAAGTTGTTCGTTCAGTTATCTCCCTTGCTAGGTGACTGGAGTATGACATGAAAATTTCAGGTTTACAATTTTCAGTCAGTAGTGTGTGATTTGACCTTGAAAACCCTGACCATGTACAGATGCAAGAAAATTATCGGAAACAAATTGTCTACAATGATTTATCGATCTGCCTGAATAACGTCGAGATTCATAATGACACCCCATGCACGGGTTGGAGTCTCCCACGTTGTGCACGTGCTTTCCATGCATTGTGTTTGCGTGTGGTGATAACGTGAAATGATGATACATACACAACATGAATGTCATTGTAACGGTCTATGGGTTTTCGTTCTACCAGACTTCAAAGTTCAGGTTCCCCTACTTTTCTTGAAGAGTATATTTCACTCAGCATCCCGTAATGACACCCCAACTCCAAAGTGATGCTCCCATGTCCCCTTTGCCTATCACGCCTGTTGCAAACATGAAACACATTTTCATTTCCAACGAACAATACTTACTTGAACAGTAGAGATGACAGTCAATGTGGATATTGGCCGTACCACAGACATCCTGCTTCTGACTACACGGTTCGCAGTGATGCACATCCTCAGAGCAGTACTCCACTCCGACGACACATAAGTCTCCATAGCAACCAAGTGTGTCTGATGGGGCAGCCAAACTGTTTTCAAACATAAACTCCAGAACAACAAACACAACAAGTTTCATTCCGACAGAACAAGGGCACGAATCATTACGGTCTTGGATAGTGATATTGATGCCTTACGTGATGTCTTTGATGACCGAGGGCTCGGGTAGAACATTTAGGACTTGACTGACCGAAGGCTCATGTAGAACATTTAGGACTTAGATGACCGCAGACCATGTAGAACATTTAGGATTTGGCTCACTGAAGGCTCATGTAGAACATTTAGGACTTGACTGACCTAAGGCTCATGTGGAAAACAAGAGTCTAATCATAGGTCATAAGTAACAAAAATGCTGTCTTTGTCTCCTCGTTAACGTGGTTAGACTGATAAGGTGAGAAAATGAACGGTGCACAGTACTCCTGAAATAAACATGTCTCCAGGCTTATAGATGGACAAGCTCAATATATCAGTGTGCTTGTATCAATGCACGTTCATAGACACTATTCCACATTTTGTTTAAATAATTACGTTTCTTCATTCAGACACACGGAATATTTGAATGGGAGACCCTTTTTATTGCTGAGTAGTCACAATTACAGCTGCAGTGCATACAAATGGGCGTATGACTGTTGTGTGAGTAACACAACCACCATGCGGTGGCAAGTGTTGAAGACCCATTGAAGACAGTGACAGATAAAGAATATGCCTGCATACTTGTGTAACACTCTTCTCTCCATGGTGATGGGTGATTGTGTGTGATATCAGAGCGGGTATTACATGTAGTTATGTAGTCATTACTACTGACCATGGTGCCGTTGTACAAAGTGATCCTAGTGCTAAAGTGATCGTACCTCCCATACCTTAACATAGACTTACGACTGGTGTAGCGCTAAGTTGACTTTGTGCAGCGAGGGCCCACTTGCACAAAACGATCTTAGCAATATGATGACCGTATGGAAGAAAGTCGTAGAGGCAAATATCGCTTGTGCCAGTGGACCGGGGATGTGGTTCTACGGATCAGCTTACAGATACGACTGTCATGTGCGTGCGTGCGTGCGTGCGTGCGTGCGTGCGTGCGTGCGTGCGTGCGTGCGTGCGTGCGTGCGTGCGTGCGTGCGTGTGTTAGAAGGTTGCACTTTATTGACAATCTGAGCTTAAACTGTTGAGGGGTTCATTTTGGGTGTTGCTTTAACTAGGTGGAGTGGGAATACAAAGCAAATTTTCTGTTATCATCATTGTGATGTTTGTCGTCGGGATTAACACTTTAATATTGGAATTGAGGTCTGACAAGACAATCGTATAGTACGCTGTGAATGAGTTGTTGCCCTCCTCATTGTTTTGCACTGCTGCCCCAGGTGATAATGTTTCTCAGCATTATAGTACCCTAGGTAGTTTGGCAAATGTGATACTTTCATTGCGTGCAATGATACCCTCAATGCTAGCGTGCTCAATGCAATATCAGCCTGTAAAAACCAGATGAATACATTTTAATAGTACCAATTTACTTGCATTTAGATCTGTTTACAACCAATAATAAACTTTATGATAGTATCAACATAGCGCAAATTGCTCTGAGAACCTCAGACAAAGACAAGCTGTGTTTGTAGCACTCGTTTGAACTGAGTTCGGATATGGCATGGCTGTTGTTGGTGAGACTGTTCCACAATATGGTTCCCGCCTTGGGAAAAGATCTGTCACTCTGTAAGTGTGTTCAAATATAATACCAACCTGCATGTAGGGAACGTAAGTAGAATACTGCCCTTTTAGACCTGTGTGAATGTAATATTATCTACATGTCAGTGTGTACAAACATAGCACACACCCTAGATAATCACCCTAGATATTAGTGGTATACACAAAATAACACAGGACGTCGTTAAGCACTATTGTCGTACATGGAAGGACCCCCACCCAACCTTACCTGATCCCAGATCTACCCCACACCCCTCGGATGTGAGCACAGATCCTTCAAAATGTCCGACTGAGTCTAGATACCGAGGTTCGTCCTCGGCGTAGACAGCCGCCCTGGTGTGAGTTGACTATATGTTATGCACTTCCCTGTAGGGCTTTAAGTACACCGGATCTAATTGCTATTTTATCTGCCTTCCACTTTAACACGCGCCAGGTACATGTAGTGCATGTAGTGGCGTACTTCCTCCACTTTATCACACACTTAACACGAGGTCCGCATGTCATCAGCATTGTGTTATAGTTACATATCGTATATGTCTTCAGCAGCTCATGCATATGGTCATACTTCTTGCTGACGTTAGTCACCTTCGTGGCCTAGTATATAAAGCGTTTGGCCGGTGAGCGAAAGTTCAAGTTCGAGCCTCGTCAAACAAAAAAATGTTACAAAAATAGTTCTTTTTGTCTCATTGCCTGGTGCTCGCCATTGAAGGAACGTGATATGAATAGATCTATATTTATGCACATATCATGAATTACATGAGCAACGTGTATCAATTTATTTCATACGTTGAAAGTGAATGTGTAATATGTGTTCAATCAAATAATCGAGCTTTATATGTTTATTCATGTTTCAATTGAATAACTTCGGTGTATCTTAGGGGGGTCAGATATGTTGTTAATTCCACCATTTCAATCAAATTGCTGCCTCAGCAACTGTGTTAATTGTGTTGTTATTCTATTTTCTTTGGTGCATTTCGAATATGAAATGTGTTACTTCCTGCTTGACAACAGTGCAAGAATATGTCATCAATAGAATTTGTCACTATCATCATATTTCCATTATTTCCTCTCACCGGTACATATGTGTATAAATCTGAAGAATATCCCCCACCCTCATGTTGAACTGTGCATATTGTTAAATGCGTTATAAAAAATATGTTTGATTATATCGTTACTCCTACCTACACGTGCTACCTTCATTGAGAATGTGTATAAGAAATATCATAAAATGCATTAGCGTGTTGAACTGTTACCCTGTAGGGCTTCCGTACATTGAATTCGACTCAGATATTCCAGAATCGTATCTTGATAGTCTGACCATGAAATATGTCTAAGAGGTCTAAGACGCTTATCCTGGTAGTCTTAATTCTTGGAATATGTGTCAGAAGTTCCAGAGGCTTATGCTGGTAGTCCTACCACCTGGCTTATGTCTCAGGGGTTCCAGAGGCTTCTGTTGGTAGCCCTATTCCCTGGAATATGTCTCAGAGGTTCCAGGGGCGAATGCTGGTAGTCTTACCACCTGGCATATGTCTCAGAGGTTACAGAGCCGTATGCTGGTACTCTTATTCCCTGGAATATGTCTCAGAGGTTCCAGAGGCTTATGCTGGTAGCCTTACCACCTGACATATGTCTCAGAGGTTCCGGAGGCTTATGCTGGTAGTCTTACCACCTCACATATGTCTCAGAGGTTCCAGAGGCTCATGCTGGTAGTCTTATTCCCTGGAATATCTCTCAGAGGTCCCAGAGGCTTATGCTGGTAGTCTTACCACCTGGCATATGTCTGAGAGGTTCCAGAGGCTTATGCTGGTAGTCTTATTCCCTGGAATATCTCTCAGAGGTTCCAGAGGCTTATGCTGGTAGTCTTACCACCTGGCATATGTCTCAGAGGTTCCAGAGGCTTATGCTGGTAGTCTTACCACCTGGCATATGTCTCAGAGGTTCCAGAGGCTTATGCTGGTAGTCTTACCACCTGTCATATGTCTAAGAGATTCCCGAGGCTTATGCTGGTAGTCGTATCACCTGGCATATGTGTCAGAGGTTCCAGGGGCGTAGGCTGGTAGCCTTATTCCCTTGAAAATGTCTCAGAGGTTCCAGAGGCTTAACCTGGTAGGCTTACCACCTGACTTATATCTCAGAGGTTACAGATGCTTATGCTGGTAGTCTTATTCCCTGGAATATGTCTCAGAGGCTCCAGAGGCTTATGCTGGTAGTCTTATTCCCTGGAATGTGTCTCAGAGGTTCCGGAGGCTTATGCTGGTAGTCTTACCACCTGGCATATGTCTCAGAGGTTCCAGAGGCAGAAGACTACCAGCACAAGCCTCTGGAACCTCTGAGACATATGACACGTGGTAAGACTACCAGCATAACCCTCTGGAACCTCTTAAACATATGTCATGTGGAAAGACTACCAGCATATACCTCTTGAACCTCTGAGACATATTCCAGGGAAGAAGACTACCTAGCCCTATTACCTGGAATATGTCTCAGAGGTTCCAGAGGTTTATGCTGGTAGATTTACCACCTGGCAAATGTCTACGAGGTTCCAGGGGCTTATGCTGATAGCCTTATTCCCTGGAATATTTCTCAGAACTTCCAGAGGCTCATGCTGGTAGTCTTACCACCTGACCTATGTCTCAGAGGTTCCAGAGGCTTATGCTATTAGTCCTGGTCCATGGAATATGTATGAGAAGTTCCAGAGGCCTATGCTGGTAGCCTTATTCCCTAGAATTTTTCTCAGAGGTCCCAGAGGCTTATGCTGGTAGTCTTACCACTTGGCATATGTCTCAGAGGTTCCAGGGGCTTATGCTGGTTGCCTTATTCCCTGGAATATGTCTCAGAGGTTCCAGGATCTCATGCTGGTAGTCTTACCACGTGGCAAATGTCTCAGAGTTTCCAGAGCAGTATGCTGGTAGTCTTACCACATGGCACATGTTTCAGAGGTTCCTGGGGCTTATGTTGGTAAGTCGTACCACGTGGCATATGTCTCAGAGGTACCAGAGGCTTTTGCAGGTCGTATTATCACGTGTAATAATTATGTCTAAGGTATTCATTATAATCGTACCACCTGTGATATGTTGCAGAGGTTCCAGAAGCTAAGACTGATAGTCAGGGTCTAAGACTGGTCCACTTGTGGAGTGGCAGCGCACTCTGACGGCGGTCATCGGTACACACGCTCATAGACACTGGTTTACAGAGTGTCCTCATACAGGTGTAATATTGTTGAACGTGTTGTCCTCTTGCTTTAACTAACGTCATTAGTTGTAAGACGTACGCCGTAAATGGGACGCGAATGAACGCACTGACGACACCAAGAGTTAAAATTCGAAACAGAGCTGTGATCTGAATTTTGCTTCGATTTTATTTTCAAAGAGAAAATAGGAATATTTACAATAAAGTCTAGTTGGGGAAGAAGCGTTTCTTCTTGATAAGTGGGAATAAGAATAACACACATAAATTGCCGCCTTGGGGCATATAAGACTCTTACGACGTAGGTTTAAATCCCCAAATGCCCTTTCTATGCAACAAGTACATATATTCATGCCTACATGAAGATATACAGAATTCTCCCATTCTCATTACGAAATAGAAACCCAGTTCAGTGATTATGGAAATCACTAACTTTGTGACGTTATAAGGCAAAATACCGCTATTCCTGACCGGAACCATTGTGATGTACACTTTTAAGCTATAAGTCAGATAATGCATCCTTCGTGGAACGCATAGAAAGATCTAAATGATTGTTCTAGGGATAGCGTCATAACTGTAACGATAAACTGAGTTCATAAATTCGAACTGATTAGGTTTAAATATTCACAAAACAAAACTCCACCTTGTCATCTTTCAGGATAGTTAAACACGAGCCGTAATCACTGTGACGTACCACCAACACGTATCTGCTCCTCTGGAAAACAGACCACGAAAAGAAACAAAGACTTCATGAGATTCGCCACCTACGTCTGAGATTGCTTCCACCGCAACCTGCGCCATTACTTATAAATGCCCCAGTCTTATCCTCATTCTCATCCTCATCCACAGGAATAACTAAAGGTTCAGTGTTAGGATTATCTGCCGTCACGCTTACATATAATCTCCGTTAACATGCAGAATGACACTGAATATATTCAACATTCAACGCTGGATAGAATGTCACATGGTGCTCAGGTGTCCATACAACAGAAACTATCAAACTATATCGTGGGACATACTCATACGTATTTCATCTTAAAGAAACTGGCCATTTGATGTATTGGTGACTATGTGAAAGGAGGACATTTGTATGGACTTTCGTTGCAAAAGAAACTGTGATTTAAGTTATATTGAAAAACCTTACACCAGTATGGGGACAGTATCCTGGTTACACAACATAACCGTATCCTGGATGAAGTGGAAGTAAAAAGATGTGAAAGTTACTGTCCGGAAACAAAACTGCCCTTTCAGATGAAATCCCAGCCGCCACCTTTCCCAGGGATGATGAATGATGGGCCCCGTGTTACCAAGGGTTCTCAGATCAAATCCCATGGCATGATCATGATCTCTGCTTATGCAAAAAAAATGATTCAGTGCAGTACATATCCTCTTATTTCCATCTCGTCGGCAGCATCTCAACAAGCATGCTCACTGTTTAAATACGTCTTGTATTCTGGCGGTGCATTCCCGTTGTTGCTGTTCATGCTGCCTATGCAAGATGACTGCATTTTGGTCTTGCTGCACTGAAGATGTTGGTGTCCTCAGAAGTAGCAACATGAGACTTCGTGCCAATGGTTACATAGTCTCCTGAAACTTGCAACAGGGGACAAAGTTGACCCGGCAATTGGTGTAGCATCTCCTTCTCTGGAACTGTAAACACAGAAATTCGGATTTTACACATGACAGTGTGATAAACATTAACAGTCACACTCTTGAACCCTATTTCTATACGTAAATACTACCTATAGATGCATTTTATGGTCAAACTACTTTCATGTTATGATTAATGTATAATGGGGTCAATGATAACGCTGAAATGTGCTATCTTTAACAGTGATGAACACTTACAGTGTTTCTTTCTAACCAAGTCACCATACTTCCGTTCGTCTTGATGCTTGTCGTTTCTAACCAGCGTCCATGCCTCGCGGCAAACTAAGGCAATACCAGCCAATTTGTGATCAGCTAGTGATATTTTACCAAATCTTTTCAGAGGAACCTAACTCGGCATTTAATTTGTTCATTAATAACACCAGATGAAATGATGCAACTACAGGGTTCATTGAGGGTCCAGACCACCGCCATATAGCTGCAATATTGCTAGGTGCGGCGTAAAATCAAACTCACTCACTCACTTCATTGAGGCATTGCAGTTGACATGAAGAAACCGTAAAGTTATTGAAGATCTGAATATGAAACTGCTTACTATACGCCAATTCAAAGAACTTTGAAGCATGAACCATTTCTCTGTTCACCGAAGGCAACCTTTCTGAAGTATATACATTTGACGATTCTGTGACGGTAAAGTAAATCCAGCAAGGCTTGTTCTACCTACCAGGTGGGAGCGGAGATTCACCGTCATTAGGATTATCCTCTTTCTGGGAGCATCTGGAACACAGGACGCCGGTGAGGGTGATCACCACTAACCCCAACACACCACAAGCTGAGCCCACGCCGATGAGGGAGGCCTTCAACCACTCATTCTGTTTGACAACATCTGTAACGGTTCATTGTCTTTTGTTCATGTCAATCCAATCATGATAAAAACACAAAATAGCACCCTATCATGAAATGGCTGTCACGATCTTAAAACGTATATGCAACGTTGTCCAAAATGAACGCTGTAAAAGCGATTCGTTATGACGACGTTGTTCAGACGTTGTCGACAACGACACAACGTTACTGCAACGTTGGCCAGGCATATTTTCTCATTAAGGATAACAAATGACAATAATAGTGTTAACACCGAATTAGATCTCACTTTTCCAGTCGGTATGGAAGTGAAACAGAATATGTAGATATTCAGTGTATAATAAATACTGTTTACAAAAATTGTTTTTAGCATTCGTGTGTGAAAATCAATTTACCTTCATGCTCAGACTTGCCTCTTTTAGTTTCACTGTCAAAAAACACTGGAGATTTTCCTGATTCTTTCAGTTGATACAGCTTCGTGTTCAATTTTGTGACCTTCATATTCAATTTGGCTGATGTTTCTTGCTCACTATGTAGTTCTGTTTTCGCCTCTGAAAGCGCCTTGTCTTTCTCCCTTATCATTTCTTCCAGTGCAATTCCTTTAGAAACACAATACGTTTCATTAAAAGTATAGTGATTGGGTGAGTTTATGTTTACGCCACACTCAGCAATATTCCAGCAATATGGCTGCGGTATGTAAATAAGCCATTGGGGACCAAACAATCCAGTGATCAACAGCATGAGCGATCTATGCAATTGAAACCGATGACATGTGGCAACCAAGTCAGCGACACTGACCACAGTATCCAGAGAGACACATCTTACGACAACCATAGTCGCCTTTTGTGGCAAGCAAGGGTTGCCGAAGACCTATTCTACCCCGGATCTTCTGGATATTACAAGATTTATTTCATTTTCATATGTGTCAAATGATTTAATGAGTTTAATGCATTATTTTCTTTATCTGCAAAAGCTCAGGGACCATCTCTTTCATTGACAACTGACCAGTACCCAGGAATAAACCATATTTGATCATTACATTTCAAATGTTTTGAAGCATCTGAAAGTACATTTTCAAACAAACTTACAAAAACAATTTAACTGCCTGCAGATTTTACCTACGGTTGCAATAGCTGTCGCACTCTCGCGAGAGTTCATTTGTGTTGCAAAGGTGGGCTACATCAGCGCAGTGATAACATCGTTGTCTCTCCTCCACACAGTACTGCTCTCCACGACGACAAAAGTCCTTGTAACACTTGAAGTAGTTGGTGTCGACAGCAACACCCACGCGTAGAGTAATGATAACCCACAGAACGATGTCCTTAGTAAACATTGTCTCTACAACAGATCAACGTGACTGAATCCCTCCAACTGACTGGTGACAATGATTAAAGTAGATGTAAAATACCAATAAATGTGAGCTGATTTTATATTATATGCATTTAAATGTGTGCAGATCAAAATTGAGTAGCATTAATATCCTTAGTAAACATTGTCTCTACAACAGATCAACGTGACTGAATCCCTCCAACTGACTGGTGACAATGATTAAAGAAGATGTAAAATACCAATAAATGTGAGCTGATTTTATATTATATGCATTTAAATGTGTGCAGATCAAAGCTGAGTAGCATTAATATCCTTAGTAAACATTGTCTCTACAACAGATCAACGTGACTGAATCCCTCCAACTGACCGGTGACAATGATTAAAGAAGATGTAAAATACCAATAAATGTGAGCTGATTTTATATTATATGCATTTAAATGTGTGCAGATCAAAATTGAGTAGCATTAATATCCTTAGTAAACATTGTCTCTACAACAGATCAACGTGACTGAATCCCTCCAACTAACTGGTGACAATGATTAAAGAAGATGTAAAATACCAATAAATGTGTGTATTGCTGTTCAGCTGTGATCGCATTTAGAAAATCATAATGTCAGTACAAACGTATTCATGCAATATTATGCATAAAGTATCATCATAGCAAAGTATCTCGTACATACATATAGCAACACCACTGGAAAAATAATAATTGTTATTGCATACTTCAAATTTCGAGTAACGATTATACATATCGTCATAATGTCGCCTGAATCTAGAAGAATATATTAGGCATACCACTCCACTTTTGACAGGAACAATTTCATCTTAAACCTTTCCATGACGCATAGAGGTGATTTTATATTATATGCATTTAAAGGTGTGCAGATCAAAACTGAGTAGCATTCATATGCATGACATCTCGCCCAGGATGGAATTGATACACAATACCCCTTTGAGTCTCCTGCGCACTCACTTCTCACAAAACACCTTGCATGCAGTTGACATAACCTACCACAAAGTCAGTTGACAACCTCCAGCAAGAATTTCAGACTGGCCAAGCACCTGGCGTACTCTACATTATATTCTATGTTTACATCAGTTACCATGTATTGCGTCACTCTAAAAATAGCATGGCATTTTGGACTCTTCCATCTCATGCGCATTTGTACGATCAGTGATTCAGCGGTTGAAAGTGATGAGGTATATTTTGATCTGGTAGATTTTGTCCACAGCACAAGTATTATATTAATGTTTGAGGGTTATACGGTGATATATAACTTACTGGCAATATCTTACAAACGTTCGATTTGTCTAATACATTGTCTTTGAAGCGATATGAGATAAATTTAACTACACCTCATCTTTGACGGTGGTGGTTTTCCAGGATATTTTTAGCCTTGACGAATCTTTCATTGTAAAGATGTATTAGTGCATATAACGACTGTTTAGCATGTGTCCGTCCTGGGCCTTTACGTCATGCCCAACGTAAAGATATTTCTAAACTGAAGATATATGTATCATCATAACATATCCGCGGTGTTCATAATCACTCCTGGTCTGAAGGAGATATTTCTTGAATACATTGCCGGCAAGAAGGCCTTGAATGTGGTAAGACAGTGAAGTAGTCTAGTGGTTAAAGTGTTCGCTCGCCGGACGGGTTCCATTCGCCACATAGGTACATTGTGTGAAGCCTTTTTTGTATCCACCACCGTGAATACGGCTACAAACAACTGACTCGCTCATTTGATGTTAAACCCCCAATTCACAACACTTTCTGTTTTCAAATATCCATGTCTTTGATTGCTAAGACAGACCTTTCCGTAAGTACAGTGTTTGTCAGCCCCTCTGATATAGCATGAACAACTGCAAATTAAAATCCCGATGATATCAGTTCATGTTTCTGGTAGTAAGTAAAATGCCTAAATAGCCACAATTGGCAATGGGAGTTTTCCTGGTGATCTTAGGTTCGAATCTCACGACGCCATTATAGTCAGAGTTTGTGTCCGACAAAGTTATGCTCTTGGTGAACTTATCGATTACCTTAATCTGAGTGAGTGAGGGAGAAAGGGGCGGGGGTTAACAAATAATAACATTAGCAGTAAAATACACATCAACCTAGTTGGCAAATTGTGGATTAACTAAAACATTGTCGTGTAAAGGTGAAGTTTGTTCGACTCATTCAATGTATAGGCAAGACCATTTAAAGGAAAATGCATCTGCTGTACACAAAGCGTTTCCTTCATGCAGAACACTATGACGGGTTTCAGTTAAAAAGGATGGTTTAAGTCAGCAGCTGATTGCATCATCTGGGCTACACGAGATGAATAATCACAGACCGCCGCAATACAGCCCTCATCTTCAAATGAAGTATTTTGGTGTTATTTAACTATTCTTAATCTTTCGTTCTCAGTGTTTAAAAAAACAGAACTGTGATATAGCATCATGTCCATAGTCATGGAAGAAGCGAAGCCATTTCTGTTCCCGACAGCAGGTATTAATTCTAGGTATATGTTCATGTTGTTAATGTGTTTTATGTTAGCAAGAGGTTTGCATTGAACTGCTTTATTACACTTTTCACGACGTTTTAGATTTAGTGGACATTTGAGATTATGCAAAATGAAGAAGTTGACGACAGTTTTTTTGCGATTATAAATAATGGTTATACATTGCCAACTAGACAAGATAGGGAATGGATGTTCTCGATTGGCCTTGATTAGATGATGGTAATCTGTAGGGCTGCATGACCTTAATCTCTTTTGATTGTTGGACTTAGTTGATGTCCATTGCCTCAAAGAGTGTCATTCTTGTAGTCTGACATGTTGACAACAAGGATGTGGATGCTGTTCCAATTTAAAGTACAGTGGGATTCGGTTGGGTATGGGTGTGAAAGGAGATGGCACGTTTGGAGTCTTTCTTCTGCACAGATGCCTGATATGCCTTCTCGCATCCTTGAAATCAGAAGAGATGACTCACATGAAAACGAATAAAACGTTGTTGCATCTTTTCATACTTGATGAAAGTCAAACTTGATTTATTTGAAACCATCGAAAATGTAACTATAAAGCCGAAGGAAATTAACAAATAATAACATGATCAGTAAAATCACAGAGACTTCTGGACCTTATTCAATATGTAATGAACTTGACACAGACATGGGCACATAATTAGAGCTTTTAACATCATGGAATGTACAAACTGAAAAGAAAAGGCAATAACCCTGTGACTTTATGTACGTGCCGCAACACAACCTCATGCTTCCAGGTGTCTGGTCCGCCTTATTACAGCCATATAAGCATGCATGGCACACATGTAACGTTAATAGCATCCATGCAAAGGTATAATCAGAGCGAAACAGGTCACCTTCATACAATTAAAACATGCATGTATGACAATCTCTGATCACTAAATGGCATTTAAGATCAAACATAACTGTAACTTATAACTTTGGCTCATAAAAATATACATACAATTTGTTGCTTGTTATTGTCACGTAGTATATATAAACATTCATTCTCAGAAAAAACACGTGCACAAGAGTACATGAAGTCTTCACGAACAAGAACAATGGTAAAACAAGGTACGTCAAAGGCTGATTTACTCTGTACAGTCAGGACTAGGATGCCAACATAGGCAGACCATGTGAACGTGGTTAACGTCTCCGATGGGTTGTTCTTGTTGGACACGTGGTTAGCTTAGTCTTGTAGGGCGCACCAAGTACTGGAGAAGAGATTCTTCCATTTTACATGCTTGCAACCCGATGTCGTATATTCGAATCCAGGATCAGCCAGACCATCAGTGGCACCTGGTTCCATCACAGTGGTCGTGTATGTGGTTTGGGTCGCCTGCTCTCACAATATCAATACCATAAACTGACTGAAACACCGGAGAACGGCATAATCTTTCACTGCACGTGACTTTGTCATGATATAGGTGACAGTAAACCAACTTCACTCTCATGCAATAGTCTACCGAATCATCCAACATTGTCTATTTAATTGAAATTACGCAACCAGGGACTACCTCTATCACCATAATGATGTCCACAGATTCAAAGTTCCAAGAATCACTTGTTTTAGCCTCTGTTGTCGGTGATCAGAATTTGATTCAACGGATCAGTGGGGTCTTTGTTACCTGAATAACTGTCAGTGGGTTGAATATTTTTTAGAACTGAGGGTGTTCTCTCATTTTCTCTTTGGTTAATGTCGTTTTTGTCTGTCACGGTTATGTCTATGATGTCCTCCTTCGCTTCAATACGTGACTGGTAAACTGGCGGCGGAGTGCTGTTGATGTCGTTGTCGATGGTTTTGTCAGGTGACTGAACTTCGAGTCTCGATACAGTGAAGTCACCATTGATGGTAAAGCCAGGACAGTTGTTGGATCTGTCCATCAAAGGGACGAGATCGGAACCCTTGGCTTCTTTAATCTCCCCTGTGAATATATCAGGTTCGTGTGTATGCGAGGAGAAAGGAGTTTTAAAAACCAACAGCTACACAAGGCTATATCATTTAGACACTAAATTCAGAACAAACAAGACCTAGTTTTGTGTCCTTAATAGCATGCGTTAAGAATTCCTCGTAACCGATATTTTCCCGAAAGCATTAAGCGTTTTGGAAATTATGCATTTACTTTCTGATAATGTCCAGAGTAATGCGAATTCACTGACCACATTTTATCTCAACAAAATATGTAACTGAAATAGAAAGTGATTACCCAGATGTATTTCAAAGATGTAAGATTATCAGACTAGAAAAACCTACTCTATATTTTCTGAAGATTAATATATTTCTTCAAAAGTATTGTTTCACATGATGTTTTACATTAATTTTTGCAAAAGAAATTAATCCAATTTCATTTGTATTAAACCTTTCTCTATGCTCTGACAAGGGTTCAGTATACCGAGTATTTCTGCCTACCTTGTTGAGTTATGTCGATTAAGCGTGAATGACCCTTGTCCCGACAATAGAGGCAACATAGAGCACCAGCCAAAAGGATGACAATAAACCCAAGAGTGCCAGTCACTGTGCATACGATGAAGAAGTTGTTCCTGCTCTGCTTTAGTTGTTTCACCACCTCTGTAACAAGCAGATATCAAAGAAAAATTACACGAAGCGTTGTTAGATGTTACACTATGTTTGCAATGTAGTATTAAGAGTTGATTAAACTCAGTTTGAATCCTAAGTGTTGAAATCAACTTTTTTCAGCCTGAATGGTTGTTTTGACTTGACTATCATAACCGAAGATTTTTGGCGTTCATATGTTATCAGTTGTTATCTGGTTCGTTGAATGATCGAGATTGAGAAATGACTCAGGATATGTATTTTTGAAACACAAGAAACCACTATGACTGTCACCACGGCTACCCACAGTAATAGAATTCAACTATCTCACCTTTGTGTTCTGTTTTCAGGTTTTCACCTTTGGTAACATCAGCGTTCAGATTCTTGTTTAAATTTGTAAGTCTACTTATGCTACTCGTCAGATCTTTTAATGTCTGTTTCAGATCAGCGTTCTTTTGTTGTTCGTATTGGAGGTCTGCCTGCCTGTCTGCCAACTCCGCGCTTTTATTGGCTTCAAGTTCCACCAACGCTTGTAGCTGAACCCCTGAAAAAGATCACATTGTTGTATAACAGAGACGGTAATATCGTTGTAATCTAAAGATGTGACCCTTCGTGGAATGTATTTATCCGTTATCCGTTATTGTATGTATGTACGTACGGTAGCAATAGCTGTCACAGTCTCGCGTGAGTTCGGTTGTATTGCACAGGTGAGCTGAGTCTGCGCAGTGGTAACAACGTTGTCTCTCCTCGACGCAATACTGTTCTCCTCGTTTACAGAGGTCAAGGTGACACCGGAAGTAGTTCTGGTTCAAAGGTGCTCCGAAAGCTGCGCTGACACACAGCAGTACTACCAATACGTGCTCATGTACCATCGTCTCTGTAACAAGGAAAAGTGGATTTAGATTCATCATATATATACATAATACTGACATATTTTGAGAAATCATATTTATAACGTACGATAAAATGACAAAATTGATTTGAATCTGATGTTTCAACAAGGGACAATGTGGCAAATTTAAATTTGATATAGTTATTTCACACGTTACTATTCTTAGTCAAAGCGACTGTCTGATTCCCGTCCCATTCTTACAGCGCGTCCAAAGAACGCCCGTGATATTGCTGGAATGTTTCTAACACCCTTCGTAAAACTAAACTCACTCATTTACAAGAAAAACGCAACTCCGCAGGTTACGAGGACTAACCTTCCTCGTCGGGTCATGGACATTCACTCATTCATCTAATGCAGTCTTCAACACTATCTATATTTACAAAAAAATCTAACCTACGCTTTTATGGTTAACAACAAATGGCTTACATGGTAATCCATTGTGTAAGAAAATATATGCAAAACTGCGTAAGTGTGTAGTCACACAAGTGTAGCAAATCGTGTAACACAGTAGTAAAGAAACATGTCAGACACAGATAACGTAATCGATAACCAGCTGTACTGTAGGTCAACAAAGACACAGTTTGCGTGTGGCTCGATCGAGGCATAAAATAACATCGACTCATTACAGGTATCCCAATCACATTTTTAAAACAAAAGCCTACTCAGGTCAAATTATCACTGTCTACATCTCTGCAAACACGATATATACATACCTGTGCATAAATCAGTGTTTGCACTGGCATCCCATGTCGTTTCACATCAACTGTTTATTGTGCAGTTTAACTTTTCTTTACATATTTAGGGTTGTCATTTGTATATGTGTAGTTATTAATAGATCGGTAATTTCTCTTTGACACAATAGACAGTTGACGTGGCATTACTTATAGACAGAATGCCGTTTTGTTGTGGTAATCCAATTTAAGCTTCGCGTCATATATATTTCCATATTTTTTCACCATTTCTTTGTTGTCCTTAAATAAACACGTACAGGAAAACCCAGAACTTGTGAGGAACGTACTAAACTATGGTTGCTTCAACAGACGTGTGTAGTTTCTCTGAAAGGAAACACAATACAACTGTATATTCTATACACGCTTCTCACGATTTTCAGTTTTATGACATGATGTGTAATACTACACATGCATTTCTTAGGATATACAGCCGTAAGCAGTGTAATGGTTAAATTATCGTTACTACCAGTGAAAGGAACCTAATCGATGGATACACCATGAATACTTTGTTTGCTGCAGACGTTTTACCACTCTTGCGAGGGTTGCCAGTTGTGGGAGTGTCTGAGGCGTGTTTTGACGTACACGTTGATCGAGTTCGTGAGCCCAGTGGATGTTCTATCTGGTTTAGATCTGTGGTTCGGAAAGGTCACGGCAAGGCACTGACGTTACAAATGGCCGGGTAGCGGGCCGTGACGCATACTGTATATGAAGTGTCCTACCCGAAGCTTGACTGGATGAATAAGTGGTGAATCTAACATAAATGGACCTAGGATATTCACTACCACTATAAATTGGTATGCACATTGCCCTCTGTAAATCAACTGTTATAATATTTTCTAATACGATGCAATGAATGTCAGTGTGCTGTAACACAAATAGTATGGATGCAAATGTCCCCACAAGAGCTTCTGTTTTATTAATGCGTGAGTGCGTGCGCGCGTGCGTTCGTATTCATGTACATGTATGACGGTTTCTCCGCCACCACGCCTCACGATTTCTCACTCCCAAATTCCCCTATACAAATGTCGGCGGCTTTGCCAGGGTAGGCTGTATTGTGAAAGTAAACACTTTGTTTGACAAGATGGATTATGCAATAAATTTAACATAAAACCGCTTACTATGTGTAGTGTAGCATTACACTGATTTTCGGTGATCTTTACATTCAATGTTTACACGCGTCTGCCCTTTGTTCAGGTAAAGAAATCCATTTTGTCGGAGGGATCCGTGAGGATTTTCTCGGAAGTTTCTTAAGAGACGTTTGTGAGTAACATCGTTACTGATATCTCTAATGTACTCCTTGATGCTGCTCGGTCTACTTTTGGTATCAACCGTAATCATGACCATGTCTCAAGTAAAGTTTTGAAACGGCGTTCGAAAGACATATATGTGTATAGACCCCACCCTAGTACTATATAAAAGGATCCGTTGGTTAAACAAGCCCCTGTGGTTAAACATAACAACAACAAAAATAAACCACGGTTTAACTAGGAATGTAAAATCATGCGAAATCGCGTCTATAAAACAAAACGCATTTTAAAGTAAAATGGGTCCATACTAAATAAAATCAAATATAAACTTGTATCCAAATCGTACAAAAATGTCTGGATAAACATATTAAACAATGTTAGGAGTAATATAAGGAGTATTTTACGTCACAATAAAATGTATGCTCCAAAGGATTGTTGGAAAACTTTGAATGATGGTGAGAATAGTGAACAAGTAAAACAACCTGATCTGGACACTTTTTTTCAATTTTTCAAATAATTAAATGATCGGAATGTACATAAGCCATCACAAGACTTTGTTAGCCCAAACCCTATTGAGTCAAATATTCTTAATTCAGATGACACCCGTGATGAAATCATTTCATCAGTTAAAAATCTAAAACGAAATAAAGCTCCAGGAACTGATTTTATAGAAAACGGTTTCTTTAAATATGCTCTCGAGGTGTTACTTCCCATACTAACTAAAGTCTTTTACGTAATACGGCCTCTGGATCTATACCAGAGGATTGGCTAATGTGAATGATTAAACCGTTGTAGAAGAAGAAAGGTGATACCTTAGACCCAAACTCATACCGACCCATTACTATTCTCAGTTGCTTCTGCAAGCTGCTCACGAGTATTTCAAATGTTAGGCTAACATTTGTGGAATCTGAAAATATCATAATACCCGTTCAAGCGGTTTTCGGGGAAAAAATTCAACCATGGATAATATTTTCGTAATGTCATAATTATTCGGCCTTCTCAAAAATGCCAAACAAAAACTATATTGTGTATTTATTGACTTTTCTAAAGCATTTGCTTCTGTTTAGAGAGTTGGTTTATGGAATAAAATGCTCGTTAACGGAGTGTCAGGTAGGTTCCTTGAACTTACTGAAAACAAAGCTATTAAATCTACCACACTTCTCAACAAGAAGATCTCATTTTTTCCCAAGTAACTCTGGTGTGAGACTTTGTTGTTCGCCTTTTTAATAAATGATCTTGAATCATATTTAGTAAATAGTGGGTGTCAGGGTGTAAAATTACAGTACGTTTCAGATTTCTGTGTAGCTCTTTGGCTTCAAATTGTGATACTATTATACACTGATGATACAGTCCGGTTCAGCGATGATCCTTATGATCTTCAAAAATCTCTCAGTGCAATTTATTATTACTGTAATGAATGGGAGCTATCTGCCTATTTAAGTCGTTGTTTTTGGTAGTGGTCCTGCAAAGTCATCTCAGTTACAACTTTACTATGATGAGGTGTATCTTGATGTCGTAGACACTCATTGTTACCTTGGTATTTTCCTTCATCGCAATAGAAGATTTATTCACGCAATTAAGACACTTGTATCTGTGGGTACAAAGGCCATGTTTTCTCTTCTTAAAACATCCCTTAATATAAACTAACCACTCGACATCGCTCTTTCAGCTTTCGATGTAATGATTGAACCAATTTGCTTATATGGATGTGAAGTTTGAGGGTTCGAAAACGTCAGCTTAATTGAAGGAATACATATAACTTTTGTGAAGCTTGCTGCAGGCCTTCGAAATTCAACTCCAGATGATATGATATACACAGAATTTGATCGATACCCGATGTATATCAAATTAAACAAAAGACTTTTACGTTTTTGGCACAAAATGCTAACAAACACCCGCCAGGCCAAACTATCATATAACATCTATTCTCTTATGCTACAAGCTCGTTCTGAAATCAGTATATTTCCATGGATTGGGTTTGTATGAAAGACACTAAATGACTGTGGTTTTATATTGGAAATATTTGATAATCCATTTCTCTGTACAACTAAGTTTCTCTCCTATAAGATCCTCAAAGACCATTTTTACAGAAATGGCATACCTCCATGATAAAGAGTTCAAATTCGTCTTGTTATCGTAGACTAAAAAGCAATATTGAATTTGAGAGATATCTCTTTCTGCCAATTTCACCATTTTAAGATTTAGAACAAGTAACCATCACCTCCCTATAGAAGTTGGCCGTTGGGCAAATGTTCCTAGAGAATATCGTCTGTGCTCTTTATGTAATTCTCATGCAATGGGAGATGAATTTCATTATCTGTTCAAGTGTGATGCTTTATTACAGTATAGACAAAACTATTTACCTTCGTACCTGAATTCAGTATCCCTGTGAAAAGTCGTCAAACTGTTCTCCTCTAAAAAACGCGCAATCTTAAAAATCTTCCTGTGTACATTAATGTAATATTTAAGTCTACAAAGATACCTTAACTTTTGGTTCTTTTCGCTTTTTATCTGCCGTCTTATCATGTTTATGAGTGAATGAGTTTAGTTTTACGCCGCACTCAGCGATATTCCAGCTATACGGCGGTTGCCTGAATCAGAATATCCAGTGATCAACAACATTAGCATCGATCTTTGTGAACGGATGGCATGTGTCAACCAAGACAGCGAGCCTGACAACCCGATCCCGTAAGTCGCCTCTTAAGACAAGCATAGTCGCCTTTCATGGCAAGCATGGGTTGCTGAAGGCCTATTCTACCCCGGGACCTTCACGGGTCTTGTCATGTATATACTTATATAGGCATACATTTATTTTTTATTGTCATGTACCAACGTTGGTGATGTTTATGAGTAATAAATTGAAACTGAACTGAACTGAATGTCACCAGACTAATTTATATTCAAACAGACATGAATAATCCCCTTATTGTTGTTTGTGTGAAAGGGGCACAGTGGGAGTTCACCTTCAAAATAAACATGACACTGGCACGTACAATCGATATATATATATATCCCATGTTCTCCGCTCGGCTGACAAACAGCATTCAAGTCCCAAGGCAAGCAGTATACAGCCGTCAATGATGCCAGTGGAAAGAATTTTCGTTCTCTTAGTGCTTTGCTTTAGCGACTGTGTTGGTAAGTATGTGAAATCCTCTGCGACACTCACTTTAGTATCACCAACAGTTCATATAGCAGATCTACGTGCAAGTGGGAATGCAAAATATCTGAAATGTCAATTGATGTCTAGATGAATGTTTCGACATTGCATGGAATACATAAGTCGTTTCGTTTATAGGGTAGTATAAAAAGAATCTGGAACAACAGATCTGGCAATTCACCACAAATGTACAATTCTGTGACTAAAAATCAGTCGAAAATCAGAAAAAAATATCAAAATATATTGCCTCCTCAAACTATTCACATTTACAATCCTAAATGTGTAGGAATTTAACGAACTTATAAGTTCAAAATTTGAAAATTTGAATAAATCATTTTAGCTATGTGTTTGTCCTGGCCATTTGGAATTCTAAATTTAGATAGAAATCATTATCACACTTCCAGAATATTGGACAAATCGAAAAACCAGTGTTCCTTGTTATGGTCATGTTTATACAATAGGAGCATTTGTTTTACTGTGTAGATTTCATGAAAAGGGACATCAGTGCTGGAAGAATTATATATGTGAACAGAATATCTGTATTACCTCCCATCAACTAACTTGCATTAAATACAGTCATACAAAGTAAATAAAACTGAAATTATTCTTTCTTGGCCAGACGAGTGTATAGTGTTATGGAGGAGTCTGCAATGTTTCAAAACTTTAACATTCTGGGATCAACCTTGATGTGCCGTATATACATTATAGTGATAAGTCCGTGGAAGCGTTGACGGTTTGTATGGCATGTCTGCAAAGTGTACCCAAACGTGTGATTTGCATAAAGTGACGCATACAACAGTTCCAATCGGTCTGTTAAAATACGCGCAGGTAAGAAACGCTCTTTAATTTTGGTAATGCATTATAACACACATGTAATATGACACACTTCAGCTCTGGCCAGTTCCTCCTCGTGTTTAACGAATGGATGTCGGCATGGAAACGGAGGACTAAAATGCCAGTCATGCTACATTGGTTGTTATGGAGCAAACTGCACCATCCCATGTAATGGCAACTGTCACACAGACGGGTGTAACAGAATCACTGGGGAATGTTTCACATGCAAGCCAGGGTATTTCGGACGGGACTGCAGTGTGGGCTGTCCGAGGAGGTGTTCGAGCATCACAACGATAACTGCTCTCTGTGACCGTCATACTGGTGCTTGTTCGGGAGTCTGTGACGGAAGAGTGACTGGTGTACACTGCAAGAATCAAGTCTGCAACATAGAGACCGGCCGATGTATCCTTGGCTGCCAAGAAACTTGGACAGGAGAGTACTGCAACAGAACATGTGATAACTGCCTCAGCACAAGATGCAGCTGGACCGGATTTTGTCTTGATGGCTGCAAAGCGGGTTACTATGGAAACGTGTGTGACAAAATGTGCCCTCGATGTTGGATCACTGGCTGTGACAGACGAACAGGTATATGTGAACAGTGCAGTCCAGGTTATCGAGGAAAACACTGCAACCAAAACTGTTCTGAAAATTGCTACAAAGGCAGAGATGGACACAAACACTGTGATCGTTATACGGGTAAATGTCTGGAGGGTTGTGAAGTAGGATGGCACGGTCATCGTTGCGCCACACGGTGCAGCACCTCATGCAACTCGTCTCGTTGTTACAGCCATGATGGTACCTGTGTAGATGGCTGTAAACCTAGTTGGCACGGCAAACACTGTCGGACCCCATGCAGTACAACGTGCAAGGAATCACTGTGTGCCAGTCAAGATGGTTCGTGTACCCACGGCTGTGTAAAGGGTTACTATGGAAAGCACTGCCACAGGGAATGTACTAATTGTACAAATGATGAATGTGATCAGTATGGGAAATGTAGACATTGTCCACACGGATGGAGTGGAGAGAATTGCGGACTCAGGTGTCCCATCGGCTGCCACACATGTGATGATGATGGCGTCTGTGTGTCTGGCAGTTTGATCAAGAGAGTGTTGGATCCAGCCGTCGAATCGCAGGCTAAAGGCCATATCCACGCATCATCAGGTTCAAGCGGCTCTCACGCCCCACATATTTTTGTGTCTGTGTCTATTGCCTATGCGTTCAAATCTGGTGTTATTAGATGTAATTAGTTATTCATGTTAACTGGCCCGAGAACAATGTCTAGTATTCAATACCAGCTGATGTGATAACCTAATTATCTATTTTAACCAGTTAACTTAATTTTCCTTATGCATAATATTCAAAGAGCTATCGTTTACATAATCTTCTGTTATATATTTTTTTCACAATCAAATGCAGTTTTTCCTTATCTATGATATTCAAAGATTTATTGTTTACATATTATAATGTTATATCAGATGCAGTTTCCTTTTTTTTGACATTCAGAGACGTATTATATACAGGTTCCAGAATAAACGTGTTTACACGATCGCATACAGTTTTCGTTTCTTTGATAGTTACAGACATTTACAGATTGATATACATTTACAGATTACCATACGTATTTCTTAGTTATAAATTATACCAAACCGAGACGAAATTTGCCTACCCGTGCAAACGTGTGACACTTAGCTCGTGTACCGGGGGACATACATGTACATGAACAGCTATGGAATCAATGTACAGTTCAGACACTGGTTTCTAGACCTGGTTTTAAGACTGGCTGGTGGTCCCCTTTGCAGCACATCATCAACACAGAGGTTACCTACTATCATGTAAGCTTGTGTATAGCTCTTTCTTGCATCAGTCAGCTTTCACTTCCAGTTCTCTGGCACCACTTCACGCTCCCTTTTACGTATAAATTAACTCCAAGGGGACGTGGTTTCACTGTGGTGTGTTCCTTACCTATGACATTCAAAGAGTTATTTGTGTAGAAGCAGTGAAAAGTATGATGATATCCCGTGCACGTCGACTGTGAAAAGAAGATTCAGCTAAAAGGGTTTTTCCTGGATTTCAAAGACAGAGATTTTGTGAAAAGAGCAAGAAAAGTGTTAAAGGGAAAACCTTATTCGCTGAGTGAGGATTTCCCACGAGAAATACGAGAAGCCAGAGAAAACATGAAAGACCACTGACACAAGCAAGAAGACAAGACAAGGGAGACAAGCCAATTGTGCCTGTTCTGCGAGACTGTTCCCCGTTAGCGAAATGGTCGAGAAGAGCCTGTTCTGGAGTCAGAATCTGGGGCACTGACAGCTGTAGCCTTAAGTATACACGATGATTTGCGAATCAAGTTACATACCAAGACTTTCGTGTATGCTGTAGATAAGCATCACATTGCTCTCTTATCGGAAACCTAGGGCAACGAACATCTAAATACTTACGAGAGCTGATCAAAAAGTAATTTCTAGACTGGTGACACCAGTGATCTTAGGAGTGTTGTTGGACAGTGTTCTTCATCAGCATTTCCTGTTATTTCTATTCAAATAGATCAACTAGTTCGAAAGCAACAGGTCCTTTGCAGATTATTTCAAGGATTTACTGAATCCAGGTAGTGTTCCTAGGAGATGCTGTGCTCGGAAATATAAAGGAATTGGAATTGGAATTGAAAACTCAAAACATGTAAATCGGCAGGAGTTGATTAAATTATCGATGAGTTTCTGATAAAAGGTGAACTGCGTTGTAGTTTTTGAGACATTATTTCATGTTATTTTACATAGAGGTTTATTTTCTACAGGTTTGAAGAAAGGCATAATAGTACCAATACACAAGACAGGCAGTACTTGTCCGATAACTATCGATGTATCACTTTACTATCTGTTGTTGACAAATTATTTACAAGCATTCTTAACACAGGGGTTGCTGAGTGGTGCTCATAATTATTCAGTTCTTGTCGGAATGTAGGCTGGGTTTAGAGGAAAGTTTAGGTGGAAATACAGTATTGTGGATTGTTTGTTAGATTTACATGGTTTGATTAATCTTTCTTTGAGAAAGGGAATGAAGTTGTACGCAAGATTCATTGATTTTTCGAATGGTTTTCGACTCTGTTCTTTTGGTCTTAGTTCCAGATTTCTTAATGGGGACGTCAAGTCTTGCGTGAGTCTAGCTAATAACATCAGGTCCTACACTGAAGTTTTCGCTCAAGTATTAGGTCTAAGACAGGGAGAAAGCTTATCACCAATATTTTCTCTATTCATTAATGATATAGTTCATGACTTATCAACTTCTCAGGATTTCAGTGTTCATGTTTCGCAAGTAAGGGTGATGTTATTGCTGTTTGTTGATCATATGGTACTGTTCATGATCAGTGAAACTGTCCATGATCTTCAACGGGGAATGTATGAATTCTGTCAAGAATGAGGCTTAGACGTCAGTGTAGATAAAAAGGTTATAGACTTTCAAAAGGGTGGCAAATTGGCCAGGAGGGAGGTTTGGCAGGTAGGTTTGGCTGGAAATTATTAATTGCTTTGAATGTTTGGGATATGTTTTTACTCCCTCGGGTAGTTTCTCGCAGGCGCAAAGAACATTCACTGAACAAGCTAGCAAAACATTATTTACGCCACATAGAATAATTGATTATAAACCCTCAACTCAAGCTAGCCAACAATATGAATTATTTAAATCTCCTGTAATGCCTGTTCTGAACTATGGCTGTGAAGTCCCTTGTTTTCTGGAGCTACCTGCAACTGAACGGATTTATATAAGTTATTTTTTAACTGCTGAAAGTTACATAATCCACACCATTAAGTCTTATACATGGTGACAAGTATAAAAGTAGAATACTATGTATCTTACATTATTGGGTGAATATTATCAAATGTGAAAATCATCGATACACACGTGTTGTATATGATGAATTGTTAGAAATGGCTATAGTCAATCCAGAATGTAAAACATGAGAAATGTACTGTGTCAATATGGGTGTGGTTATGTCTGACTGTCACAAACTGTATCTTGTAAGCGTTTTAAATGAATTTAGACAAAGAGTAAATGATATTCGTATCCGTGGTGAAATCAACTTTCATCTCTTAGCGACACTCGATTGTATTTACATATCAAGGAAACATTTGAAATTGAACGTTATCTTTGTAGGATAGAAGTAGCTAAATATAAAATAGCCTTAACGCGAAGTTCTTATGTGTTATTTGTGGAATAAGGGCGGCGGAGTAAGTTAGGTACATCAAATAGAGTATGTCCTTTGTGTACCAGTTACCTAGAAGATGAGTAGCATTATGTAATGGTTTGCCCGAGGTATGTAGAATATGGACATTTGTACCAAAAACCGAGTATGTATAAGTTTTTACAATCTGTGAAAAGCAAGTCTGGAATAATATTCTTGAGGTAGCCAAATTTGTATAATTATCATGTTCTTAACGAAAGAGGTTATAAGCAAATGAGAGATGACAAATAGAGACCAGAACAAACAAACAAACAAACACAATTCTTTGAGGTCAGTGAAGCCGGTACGAGTTTGTGGAGAATTCGTTTGTTTTCAGTCCGTCACTAATGGGATTTGGGTGAAGTTCGTGCTCATTCGAGGAGTGGGCATGTGTTTCCAGATTATTGTAGCAGATGACTTTCCACGAATGGGCTTCACCAGAGTCTTCTGTTATCAAAACAATCCTGACGTAGTGTTTCATGACCTGGAGGCAAGGGTCGTTGCTTTGAATAATCACCTGTATAATCACAGCTGGACACAAAGTCAGATAAAAATAATGATTCTAATGATCTATTCATAGATGTTACACGTGACGTAACAATCACTACGATATCAGCTGCGTAACTATAATTACAAACCGTGTATGTCCACACATTAGTCGCCCAGAACATGATCCCGTAGAACACACAACAGACAATTGTTGGAATGGATAGAGTCGGGTACCTTCTGTTGTTCTTCATTTTTCTCGGAAGTTTTGATGGTGAGTTTTTGAAAGGATCATACGTATTACATACCTATGTATGGTAACCTTAAGCAATGCCATGTGTTTGGGAAAATAGATCATTAACCAGCTTTCCAACCGCAGCTGTCCTGAAACATGCTACAGAGGCAGTGATGCACACAGGTACTGTGATCGTTATACGGGAAACTGTCTTGAAGGTTGGCACGGACATCATTGTGCCACTCGGTGCAGCACCTCCTGCAACTCTTCTCGTTGTTATTGCCATGATGGTGCCAGTGTAAATGGATGTCAGTCTAGATTCATTTAAACTTGGGTGGGAACAATGTCTAGTATTTAACACCGACTGCTGTTATTACTTGGTTATTTATTGTGTGCAAGTTCAGCAAGTTGTTTTATACCTTCCCGAGACAGACTGAGAGTTAATCATTTTGACTTGTTTTACAGGCCACATACTGACGAGTGAACATCATTCCTCGTGCAAATCACAACGAAAATGATTGACACTTCATCTTTGTATATACCCTCCAGATGACACTGATTATGCTGAATAAAATGATTGACAGTTTTGCATAAATATTGCATGGCTAAAACAGATAGGGAAAACTCTCTGAGGATAAAATGGTTGTGTCCACAGATTATATTTTCTTGTCACCTGCAAACAAACACCTTGAAGCCACACTGAATGCCACTGTGCTGAAAATGATACCCTCCAATCGGTGCATGCTTGTTAGTATGGTATTTTTATACTTAGGTAAAATAGAGAATGAAGTCCTGGATACATCTGAAACAAACTCTCCAGCAGCTGGTGCCGTGATTGGTGGCGTGTTTGGTGCCATCCTGATAGTTTCACTGGTTGTTGTGGGTATAACAGTCTTCAGAAGATGGGATCGTTTGCCCCGAGGTCAGTACTAAACATTCTAGTAACAACATGTTTCAAACGCTTTACATGGAAGAGAAGCATGGCTCTTCAGATTTAATTAACATCTTGTGCAGTCTAAGTTTATTTTCTTAAAATTGAATAAGCAAACGGTTGCATACATACAGTTCTATATAACATTACCCTTAAGGTGTATCTTACGGAGGCATTTAGCATATGGCATTAAAATCGTCATTGATTTGCCCAGTTTTAACGGTACTTGTATCCTGAAAGTCATTACAACTCAGTTGTCCTGGAACGTTTCTATTCAGGATTTTTTCCTGAAGAGGATGTAGAGGATGTAGGGATTAGAGGCTGTTATTCTGACCCGTTTTGAGTTCGAATCCCGGGCAACTCTCTCACATGAACTTTGATGCTTAGAACTGAACCTTTGACATTTCTCGAACACACAAATGGGCACGTGCATTTACTACACCCAGGTCCTTTAAAAGCCCAAGGAATTGTGAAACTCATTCACTTTGAGAAATGCGAATCAGGCTATCTGTATGGTCAGCCAAGGCGCTGCAGAGATGATGATTGCCCGACACTTTAATGCGCATCCACACACTGATGGTCGACTCGGACAGCGTATCGGGCCACCGGTGTTGTTGTCCGACTGATCATGTCTTGCAGCGCACGGTGGACACACACGAGATGGACTGCAAGTGACCTCTCCTTTGTTTGATGTTGTTGTTCTGTCGCTGATGTTGTTGATTTTTCAGATGAAATTATCCACATATGTTCACTTAAACCATATCTGTAAGTTACATTTATATAATCAAAAAGTCAAAAAGGAAACTTCAAAAAACGTAATTTTTAAAAATAATGAATAATTTTTTCTCTGATACATTTATGTATCCGAAATGGGATCCTTATCTTTCAGATCTAAAAAACGTCAGCAAACCCCACTCTAACCCATCCATTCGTCGTGCAAATGACGTTAGTGCCAAATCAGGTTTTGCACATGCAGTCGATCACGAGGTCTTCGCATCGAAGTTTCCTTCCTTTGCAGGTGTTTGCATTGGCCTCAAGAATTGAAAAAAAACACACTTTTAAACCACAGTTCTAACTGTACTTTAAATGCCACGATTGTGAAATGTTGCAAGCGGGAAGATCAGTTATTGACGTCGCAAAAGCAATGGGATGCAGCCGTCGTACTGTGTATTACTTGCGAGGTTGCCTTCAACAAACTGGCACCACTTCTGATCGCCCAAGGTCGGATTGTCCACGTGTGACGCCACGAGCAGAAGACCATCAAATCGTCCTACGTCACCTTCATGACAGATTTCTGTCGGCTTCACGAACCAGGGCTGAGATGTTTAGAGGTTGAACTCGGTTGCGGGCTGCCAATCTCCATTCTCGACGTCCATATCGTGGGCCAATATTGACGCCGTTTCATCAACGTCAAAGTCTGCTGTGGTTCCAAGGTCACTCCGATGGACCCAGAGAGACTGGAATCGAGTCGTCTTTAGCGATGAATCCAGGTTTACCCTCAGATTCGCGGACGACAGGCATAGAGTCTGGAGACGACGTCGTGAACGTCATGCCCAATATTGTGTTCAGGAAGTCGACAGATTCGGGGACGGAAGTTGCATGATGTGGGGTGCTTTCTGTGGGTACAACCATTCCCGACTTCTGGTCATCCGTGGAAACCTCACAGCTGCTGCTTACCTCGACCAGGAGCTCACCCCTGAACTCGTTCCTTTCATGGCGGCTCATGGCCCAGGTCTACAGTTCCAGCATGATGATGCTCGGGCGCCTGCCGCGATGTTGACACGGAATTTCCTTCAAAACACTGGAATCAACTGACCATAGAGGTCCCCTGACCTCAATCCAATAGAGCACGTGTGGGGTGCCCTTGGGAGAAGGCTTCGTGGTCTTAGGAGACAACCTCAGAATTTGCAGGAACTTGGAGCTGCTTTGCAGGAGCAATGGCGCAGAATGCCCAACCACGTGTTCACAAGCATCAGGCAGTCGATGAGGAGACGGTGTTTGGCAGTGGTGGATGCGCGGAGCGGCCATACACAATACTGAACTGAGAAATTTCGAATTTTTTTTATTCTTGTAAGTTCACATTCTGTATACCCATGTTTTGGAACGGTGGTGTAGCTTAATGGAACTGATTGTGACACTGTCAGTGTATCGAGTACATCACACAGATCTCAGCAATGAAATAATAACAATTTAACCATCTTGCCATCTCTTGTTCTTTAATAGTACCCAGAAGAAAGAATGTGAAGTTTCTTTTTTGACCATAATTGTGTGAGTAAAGAATGTATGAACATCAAATTGCGTCTTAATGGTTTCCAGTATATGTTAGTAAGTCAAAGGACCTCGATCTTTAAATCTATGTACATGAACCCTTCATCACTTCGTATGTGACAAATGCACAAGAACATCACCCTAAACCATATTATTTCACATTCTTGAAGAACGTTTGCATCGTTGTTTAAGGTCGTTGGTCACCGGAACCTGAAGCAGCCAAACTGTCACATCCCGAGGACAAAACCCCGCAGACTGATGCTGAACACGAATCACACAAACTCACATTTCAAGAGGCCTAGAGTTCGTCCATTATCTGTTGAAACATTTCTTATGCAGCTATCCTCTCTGTACGAACTATAATCCTACAACAGGAGGATTTGGGACCGTGTAAAACCAACTCCTTCCTCCTGAAGCTCACTTCATGAGTTCCCGGAAACACCTAGTGCAGGATTGTGACCTGAATGAGAGCCCAGATAACGCTGACACGTGCTGAGACTGACTCATTCTGACATTCATATGTCGCCAGGAAACCCTTTGTATTTATATATTTTTGTATTTTATGAATAAACCGAGATGCATTAATATTTTTAATACAAGTGTTTAAAAGTATTTTGAAGAGGTCATTGGATATATGTTTAAGGCAGACCTCTCATCATTTAAACAGATATATGCACATAGTCTACACGGGCATCCCATGCGCTATATTATAGTATATAAGAACTTTCAAATATGTTGCTATGAGCAAGACACAAAGCATGGCAGTGGCGCATTTACCTTCACATTCAATTAGTTAGTGAGTGAGCAAGTTTAGTTTTACACTGTCTTTAGCAATATTACACCAATCTCCCGGTGTGGCACACCAGACCTGAATGGGCTTCACACAATGTGCCCATGTTAGGAATCTTCGGAGTCGTGAGCGAACGCTTAAATCACTTGGCTGTCCTACGTCTCTCTTATAGAATAAGAGCATTACAGTATAAACATATCACTGGATGCTCTGTTATAACTATATCACTGAATGTAATCGAGTATCAAAAAATGAATGCGGTATTGCTCATTCATCACTGATAGTATAGGTGGTGCATAATTTCCGTTCATGCAATCAACCACATACTTCTTACATACATCATGGAAACAAGCTAATATTATCTAGAGTGGAGAAAATAAACGTCGATATGAAAGGAGCTGAAAACCGGGACCACGATGCTTGAAAGTTAGCAAAGTTGTAGCGAATAGTGTTGTCGGCAGGAAGCCAAGTACGTAACATTCACATTAATAAGATTGGGAAAAACAGTACACGTCCCCACATCGGACAAACTGCAGACACAGTTTATATTATCAATCATCGAATCACGTGTATGTACACTTGAACCTGTAACATGACAGCATATCACCACGATATCATAACTCACCATCCGACTCTTCACGATATTGGTTGCCCACACACAAACAACGTAACCTAGCGCTCCGTGACAGCGAGGAGAGATCTCAATTCCTGATCTCTTTATTCCTTTTCCCCGGAGGTTTCGCTGGTGAGTATTTGAGATGATATCAGTACTACAATGTCATACATTTGTGTGGTAACCTTTAGTGACACC
The DNA here is from genome assembly GCF_037392515.1 of Haliotis asinina. Taxonomy (NCBI): domain Eukaryota; kingdom Metazoa; phylum Mollusca; class Gastropoda; order Lepetellida; family Haliotidae; genus Haliotis; species Haliotis asinina. The sequence goes on from NC_090281.1 coordinate 78,068,810, forward strand.
GTCTGTATGGGAAATAGAGCAGTAGCGGTAAACCTCTTTATCAATTTAGTACATATAAACTATAGGTACCGGGCAAAAGAAACGATACCAAGCCGAAATTGGGACTATCATAAAACATCAAACGAACATTGTATGAAAAGATAGTGTGTTGTAATAACAGCAGTAGAGACAACATGTTGACAGTAATTTCATTCAAGTAACAACAATAACAAGCCTGTGGAGGCACTGTAAAAATAAAGAAATGAAGTGTCCAGTTTTTGATCACAGATGAACACTAAGGTCTTGCAACGCTCGACAACACACGTAGTCAGTATCGGGTGTGTATCAGTATCATGCTGGAACAGTCTCCGGTTACGGCGTTGTTGTAGGATAGGTAACACAACTGGGATGAGAATTTGATCGGTGTATCGTAGAGCTGTGGGATTACTATACACTACAACAAGATCTGTCATAGTATCGTCATAAATGCCGCCCCAAACCATAACTCCGTCGAGACCGAACGGTCCCACCTCCTGGACACAGCAACGTTGCACACGTTCTCCCACGGCGCCTGCCATCATTCCTGAACACCGGGAATCTGCGTCACTCTGTGCCATTGTCTGTTCTGCCACTGACGAACTCTACGTGCACATTGGGGACGTTGACGTCCATGTTCAATCGTGAGCCGTACACCACGGTAGGGCCTTTAGGCGCGGATACCATGCTGTCCGAGTCGTTGTGCTGCTGTTCGCGGTTCATCATCCCGTGATGGTTAGGCGGGAACAGTCAAAGATCCCTGCAACATGTGCACGAACAGTGGTTCACTCTCTGGATTCCTGCGTGAGTTAGTTTCCGTTGTCACTTTATGTATACTGTAAACGTACCAAATATCATCTTAAATTCAAGTTATAATGAACACTTACGTTTCATATCTGGTTCACCTATTTAAACCAAATCGTTTTTTTCCTTCCTAAACAGTGTATGAATTTAGGAAAGTGTCAAGTTCAAGATTCTAAAGTTTGAAGAAATCATTTAACCATTTTTTGGAAAGAGCACTCAGTACAAAATTCAAAATTCACATACAAATCTCTGGTCAGTCTTCTAGAATCTTGCACAAGCCGACATGTCGGTGTTGGGTACAGACATGTGACATGATACAACCAGCCATGATCGTTGTCATGGTCATGACTAAACAATGGGAACAATCTTTCGGGAAAAGCTAAACCAATGATGGCAGAATCATGTGAACAGGAAATCAAGTAACTTGCACTAAAATATAATAAAAACAAATGAAAATGAAATTATCTTCCTTAATCATTCGAGTGCATTTAGGTTATCACGTCAGTGTGTTTTGGGATGATTAATGTCCTTGCATTAGGCATAATCATTGTTTTTAGCGAGCCGTGAATGTATACCCAGTGTTAATGATTACAGTTGATTAGTAATACAGATAAAGTGGTATGTTCTGAAACTCCTAGCGATTTATAATTACAGTTCCCAGAACTGCTGGAAGCGCACGTATAATCACCACAACACACAATCCCCCCAAGCAGATGTCCACCACATATCATATCACACCATCAGGCTAAAACCCCCTGGCACGTCTTCAACTTTATTTTCTGCTCCCTTCTATTTAGAAGGGGGTAGTCTAATGGTTAAAGTGCCCGCTCGTCCCGCTCACGACCCTGGTTCGATTCCCACATGGATACAGTGTTTGAAACTCACCATCCTGTTGTTCCTCGCCGTGATATTGCTGGAGTATTGCCAAAATCGGCGTTACGTCAGACACGGTCGCTTACTCCAATGTATGCGCTCAAATCGGGTGTTGCGCTTCTATAAGGGACGCAACTCTTCCCGCCCAATGATGACGACTCGTGTGACTTACTAATACGCTGTCTGTCGCAACTGAACCTGACCACCCGATCCCGTTAGTCGCCTCTTACGAAAAGCACAGTCGCCTTTTATGGCAAGCATGGGTTGCTGGAGGCCTATTATACCCCCAGACCTTCACGGGTCAGTAATTGTCCGAGTAAAAGACTTTCCTAAGTCATTCAGATGCTTATCTTGTGTTTTGCTTTCAACGTTTGTACCGATACATTTAGATATTACGCATTTTCCCGCTGTCCCAGTTTATTTGTCGGAGTGAGTGAGTGAGTGAGTTTAGTTTTACGCCACACATTGTACCCGTGTGGGGAATCGAACCCGAGTCTTCGGAGTGACGAGCTAACGCTTTAACCACTAGGCTACCCCACCGTCCCTTATTTGTCGGAATGTCTTCATATTTTCACAATAAAGAATTAAAGTAAGATTATTGTCGTTGATTTTTTGGATCCGATTCTTGTTTAACGCCGCACTCATCAATGTTCCAGATATGTGGTGGTATTGTAGTTGAGCTTTCGAAAATATTTTCGATCCTCAAATCATAATGAAACTTAAGCTACTTTGTAGGTATGCAGGTACAAATCGTCCGTATAGTCTATATTCATTACACAAGTGGATAAACCATTCGCCCGTAACGCCGAAAGCAGGGTTTGATTCCTTACATGAGTACAATATGTGAAGCCCATTTCGGGTGAGCGCCGTGATATTACTGGAATAACGCTAAAAGCGACACAAAACTAAACAGTAGTAGTTACAGTAGTAAAAGCTGTTGCTGTTGTTGTTGTTGTTGTTACTGCTGTTGTTGTTGTAGTACTGGCATCTGCAAGAAGTTCAGCTGACCAACTATGCATGTCCACGCAGAAATGCAATAGTATTACATTGAAGTCTTGTATAATTGCAAAACCTATTTATATTTCGGTCAAACTCACAAATAACACACAATTCAAATGTTTCATCGTCAATTACTTTATTTTACAGTTTTCGTGACATTATGCTACTGGCCAAAATGATACAATTAGGATAAGTTTGAGTAAAAGTTAGTCTAATATGTTTATTGCCAAACAAGTATGTTCTAATACAGACATGGCTACCCCTTGGTCTACTGGAATGGGGTCCTACTTGGCCATCCTCTCACTACTACGTTCTTGTCTGTCGGTCAAGGATTCCGGCTGCTGGGCCTTCTGGGCCTGAGACCTGGTTAGGCGAATGTCCTGTTTCGGACTCCCTGTAAATAAACAGGATTTTGTCAGCAATGTAGCACTAGAGAACACAGATAAATTGTGATTTTGCATTGAAATTGAATTAATATCTATCTTAAAATGCAATGCTGTATCCAATATCATAGAACCATTGTCGTAAGAATTTGTTGTCAGCTGCTTGACAATTACACCCTTCTCGATATTTGGGAGGGTATATTTGGCATCGTAAATTGTTTCTTTAGTTTGTGATAACTTGAATAAATTATGTGTTTGTACTTCCTTGTCTATCAGCTAAGCATTAGGCAACTTGATACCAGTACAGTTTCGGTCTATAAATAAAGATAATGCTTGATTATCAGCAAACATAAACTGACGCATAAAAGACTGTGCTTTGGAATTATTTAATACTGTGATAGTGTTTTGATTGGGACTTACCATAAAGAAACACTGTGTGTTTGATGCTAAGCATACATTGTTTTGGAGCAAATAATAATTGTGTAGAGATATCATGTGAAAAGTTGTATTTGTCTCAGCACCCAAGAGGACCCACCCACCAAATTGTGGCATGATATTCCGTCAGAAGTGTTTTACACCAGCACATACGAAATCGTTAATAAAGACATCACGTGATGTCTATATCGATTTGACTAAACTCCAATACTACTCAAAACTTGTTTCAGGTATGTTCGCATTTATGTCAGCCCGAACACGGCCTACAACCCCTTCCTATATATATCGCTTACGTGTTCTTGATTTAGAACGTGACCAGCTATCTTCGTTCAACTGTATATATATCGCTTACGTGTTCTCAAGTTAGAACGTGACCAGCTGTTTTTGTTTCAGTGTGTATATTGCTGTCATATTCTCAATGTCGAACTCGGGCAGTAGTACTTTAGCAAACGTCACTGTACAATATGAGAATATAATTTGATCTACCACGTTTATCTGTCCCATCAGAAGGAAGGGAAGATAACTCTGCATCTACTTCCGCTCCTTTGTCATCCAGACGGCTCCGTTTAGCTCCTCTCCCGGGAGATGTCTCTTTCTTCCTCTTGGGAGGGCTCCTTGGTGGATATGTTTTAGTGGGCTTCTTTGGCGGCATGGTTTCGGAATTTTGTCAATACTGTCTGAAAAAATAAAATCTGAACACATATCGAAAGACAGATAACATTTTCAACATTTTATTTTGTGACAGATCGTGCGTATTTGTGCAATATACATATGAGAAATCACTTCAAACAAAAGAGTTCGGTTTGAGATGATATAATCAGACACGAAAGCAAGAGTAAGACCTTCTGGATTATCAGATCAAACATTCCCGTGGGTGTGGGGATTCGATGTTGGAGTGTGTGTTTTCTTAAAAAATAATAGTGTAACACAAAACTGTGCGTTATTACTCAAGGCATTCTTTATGATGCGACTGACTTCTTTCTTCCTAGATTGGGCGGTGGGCTAACCTGGTAGTTACATGGTCAAGTCGATGACCGGCTACAATATTGGTGTCGCCCGCCGCGATATTGCTGGAATATTGCCATACCAAAACATAAGTCTCATTAACCTATTCAGACTATGACCTACTTTTCAGCCGATCCGAATTTTCTCGTGTGAAAGTGTAAATCGACACTTCAAACAATTCTAGTTAAACTGAATTTCAATTCCTTGTTTCATAAGAAAATGATATTTATAAATGAATTGTAATTATAAACTTTAAGAACACCGTCTTTCTATACTTTATGTCGAGGTTCAGGCAGCATATCTTAACTATGGAATTGCAGACTGTCCCTGTTTGATGAGGTCGTAAAATAAGTCACAATGCATCTGGCTCACTGGTTAAACCTGTTAGGTATTTTTTGCGCTTATTCAGTCCTGTGACGCACAACGAGGTTGATGGAATATCAGTTCCGTCAGAGACCGCCAAACTTTTCTAGCGGCAGAGCCTCGTTTTGAGATTTCATCGATTTCTAGGTTTCCGTTTGTCAGAGCTCGCTTTACGACAGAGCACACCGTACGACGTGTTTGCTAGGATTAGAAGGAGCTTAGTGTTGCAATATTCACGTGGATAGACTTATCAAATCATACTGATTAATATTTATGCATCCAGTTAGCTGACATAGTTTAAACATTCTGGACTGGCTATCGCACTACGTTGCGCAATAGGACGGAACCAAGTGAACAGGAAACGAGACTGTTCTCTAGTCAATGTTTTGACATGATAATTCGGGAATCGAACCTAGGCTTTCAGCCTGACGAGCGGACGCTTTAAACACCAGGCTTCATCACCGCCCCCTCAACGTTTAAATCTCCGGGCTATCCCAACTTTCGTTCCTCAGAAGTACCACTTTCTGTACCAACCAATTTTTATGCCTAACAATATTATCAGTCAGTTCCAAAAGTTACCATCCGCAAGGAACATACACTATTTTCATTTTAACTATTTTAACCAGCCTACACCCTAAAGATTATAAAAAAATGTTCTTTTCCCTCATACTGTTTCATCGGAAAATCCATTTTTTTTAAATATTTCACTTATGTTGGACACAATTTAAACAAGAAATATAACCGATAAATTGATCATAAGCGATTTGGTTATTAAAAAACTATTACAGACCTGTCCGCTAGCCTTGTTTCAGCGTCAAGTGTACACGCGCTGGGCATGTGGCCCCACGATAGGAATAAAAATAGACATTGCATAGATGTTCAATATAGACGTAACGCTGATCAGTGAGACCCTGCACTTCCTGGTCGCGCATTCACTTTGACATTCCCAGAAATATAATTGTATAATATGCTATAGCCAGGAATACCATTATCATTCTGTCTCTTTCTGTCAATGTGAGCTGTTCAATAACTTCTGAGACTAGAATACGAAAACTTATATATCACATCAGATACATCCCAAGGTTCAATGTCGTACCGTAGGCTGTGGCACCTGGGTATGAAAAATGCTCATGGCTCAAAACTTATTGACATCCCCTAGTACATGTTTCTTCAAGGTCCTTCTTCAGGATTATCCTCTTCCCTTTAAGTTCTGTTTCCCATTTCTCGTTTTCATTATTACATGGGTTATTACAGTTCCTCACATAAAGGGTCCGTTTCATGAAAAAAACCTTATCGCACAAGTGACCGTACGTAATATTATGTTAGCCTTTCACTTTCTAATTTGCTGACTCTCTTTTGTATTGAGGCTATTCACTTGAGCATGCTTTAAATGCATACCCATATCTGTAAGGTGAATTATCCTATGCGTAGAGTCACATTTTGTCATTCCCTTCAGCGTTTGAAGTAGTCAGAATTAAGGTCATGATATATTAAGCTCGAGAATCCCCTGGCTTTCAGTTTTTTCAGGTTTCCGTGATTTACATGTTATATAGTTGACTGTGGTAATACAAAACCTCTATTCATATAAAGATAGACAAGTCTACATTCTTAGACTATGCACTCTAATATTAATACCACCTGATCCGAAACACAAACAGAGGCCCTGCAAACAGTGTAACACAACAATGGCACAAGCCACCAGTTAAACCAAACAAGTCCAATTAATATATCAGACTGAAGGCTACCCGATCATTCACATATACTTCGTGCCAAACTGTGTCAGCTCAAAACGTTTCTACTAATGAATATTCATGCTGTGTTAGTTTATCAGATAGGTTCATAATGGCTGCTGTTCTGTTGACCTGATGAGACGAGAGAGAGTAAGTGAGCGACTGAGTGAGGTTTTAAGCCGCTTTTAGAAATATCTCTCGGAGTATTCCAGAAACTGGCTTCACACACTGTACCCATGTGGGGAATCAAACCCGGACCTTCTTCGTGACGAGTGAGTGAGTTTAGTTTTACGCCACACTCAACAATAATCCACCTATATGATTGCGGACTGTAAATAATCGAGCCTGAACCTGACAACCCACAGATCAATAACATAGGCATCGATCTGCGCAACTGGGATACGAAGGAACCCAAGTCAGCATGCCTGACTACCCGATCCCGTTAATCGCCTCTTACGAAAAGCATGCGTTACTGGAGATCAATTTTCTAACCCGAACCCGATCCAGGGTGCGTGGTCGAGCAATCGCTTTAACCACTAGGCTACCCCACCGAACACCCTGGGGGTGTTGATATTTCATGTGGTGGTAAGAGTCTATTTAAATGTTTGTGTGCCAGCCACCATTGGTAAACGGACACTGTACCTATGAGGCGAACTGTGTATTCCCCAGGAATGAGACATGTTTCCCGAGAAATGGCATCACTGTAGAATTGTGTAACGGGTATGCACATCAATACAGTGAATGTTTAATAGACATGGGTATTACCTGGAATGTGACTTGGAATATGAGGCTACTAATATACAGCATGTAAGCATTGTCTGTCGTGGAATGTATTTCTCCCTGCATGGCGTATTTGTTGCTTCATGTCACTGTGCTCATTTACAAGCGCTTCTACTCTCACTCTAATTCTGGTTTGTTGTTCATTATGTGTTCCATCAGGTTGGCACGTTCAAATTTGCCACTTCATGTCACGCCACGTCCGAGGGGAGTAGTTACACCACACGGTCATAGATCATCTTCTACTGATGTCCTACGTTCTACGGGTATGTGATTTTCCCATGTACTTTCTTCGCTGAGAAACATATCATATCAAAGGTTCGCAATATCTAGAATATATGTATTATATACTCCTCAAAAACAGAAACGCATAGCTACAAATTGTTATCAGTTTATACATGTAAGGTTCAGTAATACAGGGCAGTCATGAAGAAAACCTGGACGAACATTAACGGTCCAATGCTGCATGAAACTGTAAGTCACAAATGACAAGTGTTCCAAGATCAAGGTCGCAGAGCAGTCAGTATCTTGAGTGGCCACTATTAGCATCAATGGTTGCTTGTCATCGGCATCCCATTGACTGGACCAGATTCCGGATGAAGTGCCTGGTACTCTTCCCTCAAGGCCACAAACAGAGCAGGTAACGTCTGTGACTGAGGGTCACGCTGTCGCACACGACGATCCAATTCGTCCCACAAATGTTCAATAGGGTCAAGATCCGGTGATCGTGAGGGCCAATCAAGAACGTGAACGTTGTTCTGGGCAAGGAAATCCCTGGTTATTCTTGCTGTATGCGGCCGAGCGTTATCATGCTGAAAAATGACGTTCTGGTGGTTCATGAAAGGAAGGACATGACGCCTGATGATTTCATCACGGTAACGTCGAGCTGTCAAATTGCCCTGGACCTGAATGAGATCTGTCCTGTCACTGTATGAGATGCCAGCACAAACCATGACACGTTTTCCACAACATCTGTTCTCTGCCTGTACACAGTTTGCAGCGTAACGTTCGTTACGACGTCGATATACACGTGCTCTTCAAACAGTTCTCCACCTTTGCAATGGCCACGGGAGATGCTGGCGACACCACTGTCTGCGTTGTTGACGTGTAAGGACAGGTCCTAGCAAATGTCTCCTGGAACGAGTACCAGCCTCACGTAAGCGGTTCCTCACAGTCTGATCAGAAATTCTTCTGAGTCCTGGCACTACCGATGTTGTGGAGCTCGAGGATGCTGTGGTGAATCTGTTCCGCAAATGTCGAAGCCGAATAGACCTGTCCTGGCGTGGTCACATGGGGTCGACCTCACCTGGGGCGATCACGTGTTGACCCTTGCTGCTAGTAGTGATGCCTAAGTCTTGCTATGGTACTCTGTGACACATTCAGTTGCCTTGCAATCGGAACTGCTACTGACTCCCCCGCCTCCAAATGACCAATCGCATTGTTGCGCTGAGCCTCAGTAAGTCTAGGCATGACTTTAACACCAAATTTAAGGTTATCAACTGCCCCCGAGTTTTATTGGAAATGATGCATGGAATTTCTACCCGTTCACAATTTATTGCATTTATTGAGGAAAACAGATTTTGGCGAGTTGTCCCCAATGACAATGGATCCAAACTCGGAAATGTTTGCAGACAGCGTTCATCATAGATTTACTGATTACACAGACACCAAATTCAAATTCGAAAAGTTACATAATTATTTATATATTGTTCGAACGCACTCTGCATGTCTGCAGTTAAAACGTCAAGAAATGAATGGCCAAACTCATTGAAAGGAGATCTGCCTTCCTTATAGCATATGTACGCATGCACTCAGATTTACAATTCGTTTTTATCATGTCTTAGAGAGAGAAAAAAAACATGCGACTACCTTCAACACGAGGAAGTGTGTAAAGGTGACTGTTTATTTAAGACGTAAGAGTAGGGGGTTGGGAGGGGGGGTGGGGGTCGTGCAGGTGCCTGTTAATGCTGACTTAGTTATACTTACCTATATATTTCAGTTTATCTAAGCCCATGAGTTGTATCGGTCTATGATTTTACTTATATATACTTATATCCAAGCAAATCTGTCCATTCGGTGTATTTGAGTGCAATATCTGTTGAGTTTTCACACACCAGGGGAATATGATCTTGTTTTTATTTACGAAGTCTACCCAGCACTAAGGAATACAGCTGATACGTATTTATTTGTTCGTTTGTTTTTCATGCATTGTTCTTCGTAGGGTGTGATGTTTCTACTGGTAAACACTTATCCCCTTGAAAGTGTCTTCCTCATGAGATTCGCATGTCCTTAAACCCTGTCTCATTTTGTCTCCAAAGCTTCTCCGTAATGGAAGCTAAGTTACATATTATCCTTTTCTAAAATCATTGTTCAAGTATATTTTGTTTGTTTTTGTGCACTTTTCTCTTTTCATCTTACCTGGCTAACTGAAATGTCATAAATGTTTGCGAGAATGTAATGGTTTTGTTTGTTGGTTGCGTAGCGCAGCTTTCACCAATAGTATAGCTGTCGGTATGTAAATAATCGTACCTGAACCAGACAGTCAGTGACTGACATGTTGACATCGATCTACGCAACCGGTTAAAAGTAATCGGACTTGCTGAATCAGTTTGCATGGAAATGTTGTATTCGTTTGTCTGCTTTTCATGTTCGTGTTATAAAGGTTTGGTGATGTGCATTGCTAAAGAAGCAGTCAGCACCACTCGGCCCTTTCCGTAACCCCCAAGAATACTAGTCCCTGCCTTGAGGCTCGTCATGTGCGAAAATATCATAAACCAATCAGAACGCGTGTAATTATTTTGTGGCAATGGGAAAAATAATCAGGAGTACCTAAATCGCTTATAGCATTATGTGATTGTTTCAAAAGTAAAAAACATATATGTCGTCACACGGGTGAAAGTGCAAAGAAATAAGCTGACACAATTGTGTAGCCTTATGTGTAGATTAAAACTAAGTTATGTGAATGTTAGTCGCAAAAGGGTAAATGTTCATGTTCACTGCAAAAGCCATTAGTAACACAAACTAAAGGAAAGGTTCCCGTAGTTTGTAACTAAAGTCTACTCTCTCATAGTCATATGCACACTCTCATAGTACGTCTAGCTGTCTCTGATCCATAGTATGCAACGTTCTCATATCACCAAAACTGATCGCAGAAATACAGCAGGTGGAGACAGCATGACGTCATTCAGTAACAAACCTTTGGTTGGTTGGTTGAAAATGGTATCTAACCGTTTTCAGCAATTCCTCATTCAGTTGGTTGTTAAAAGCAAACATTATGACAGTAGTTCAGAAAAATAACATATCAATAAGAACACAAATAACATTATATTTTCATTCAAAATTTAAGAGACAGTGTCACACCATCTTTCAAAACTAGTTGAAGATCTCGCGGAGAAGTTCCATCTTGGCCTACAGTGGCAGGTTCAGTGGCAGGTTCAATGGTGGCTGGTGCGGCAGAGACTGAGAACGTGGGCGACGATGTCGTGGATGTGACTGTAGCTGCTGCTGTGACAGATCGTCGTTTCCTCTGTATTATGTCATCAACCCGGGCCTCCATCTCCGATGATGTTCTCTGCGTTATGAAAATGTTAACATTATTCACAGCAGCATATTATCCTGATCTTCTGGTAAATGTAGTATAGACTAAGTCTGCTATGTGAAATTTAGACGACAGGTTAAACAACATAATCTTAGCCAGACGAATAGCAGTTTACAAATTAATATTCAGAAGGACGTGGCCCAAAAAGTTGAAATGTGGAACATTTGAGTCGACAAACTATATTTTAAAGTAGTTACATTATGTTTCGCCCAAAAAACTATTCATGTCAAACGTCGTTTGGGGACGAGTTTATGATAAAGAATAACTGTATACACACCTTGTAACTCCTAATGGCTCCAGATTTATGCCCCGTCCTTTCTGCAATAAGCTGTTCGTCCACACCGGCGTCGTAGAGACGTGTAGCTGTTGTTGCTCTAAGAGAGTGGTTGGAGTAGAATCCCGCAAACCCAGCAAGTTTGCATATTCGACCAACTGTTCCTCTCAAAGGATGTTTACCAATAGGACAGTCAGCATACCATGTGTCCTCTTTCACAAACCTGAGTGGTCGGAGGTAGAAATCAGAACACTTGCCATCTCTTGGCCTAAAAAAGAAAAAGGAATTTGTAATATTGATACCATCTTGCCCATTCAGTGACAATTTACAATAATGTCAGTGCATTGTAACAGTATTTCCAATATTATAAACCGTGACAAAAGTAATACTATAATTTCTGAGTCACACATGTCATGCCTTTCTGTGTATACCAATTATTAGGAGTGAAAGCGAGACCTAAAACTAAAATATTCACAGCCAGCATAGTAAAACTATTTCTTACTCACCGAAGTGACATGTACTTTTCGTAGAGACGTACTAGGCATCTCTCAGGTCGCTCTTTTGTTGACGGATATGCTTATTGATTTCTTTTCCAAGCGCCTGTGTTTTAATCCCCATTTGTTGGTTTTGGAAACATCCTCAGTGTACCTAAGAGTTCTACACCCATCTTCCATATTGGTCAGGTAGAACTGTGAATTCGGTCCCACCCTTAGAGTCCTGTGTTCATCCCCAGCTCTTAAAGCGCAGTTCAAACCAATCAGATACACCAGAGTGTCTATGAGTTTTTGAGGGGTGTCCTCACCTAAAATTCCCTGTTTCCACAACACATCTTCCTGTTCAACAGTTATTACAGCTGCCTGTCTCTTATCGATCCCAATTCCCTGTCGCGCTAGAGATTTCATTTTGGCGTCCAAAACAGTCCTAAGTCCGGAGAATAAGGGAGATTCGTAAAAGTTTATTTGAATTCCATTCCGACGAATAAAGTATTGAAGTGAGGCAATAACCTCATACAGTGTATTGCCCCGATATTCTTCACCCTTCCGATTCCTGACCTCCGTCACAAAGTACATTAATGTTTTGTTCAATTCACCTTCATTCACAGCTAATTCCAAAATGTTTGAATTTAAGTCACAACCACTAGGACCTTCTCTTGTTTTCCTCTCATCTACCCACGCCTGATAGAGTCTCACAGCCCACATACTTTTGTTTTCAGTATTTCTAGAATAAGATGAATTACACAACTTACTGAAGTCAGAATCTGTCAATGGTTCCGCAAAACGGCATCTATTTTCAGCAGTAACGGCTTCCGGAACAAATGGCTGAAGTTGCTTTTGTAGAAGGGGCCCAGGTGGTTTACGTTTGTTAGACAAATTGAATTCATTATCATATATTCTTTCCTCAATAGCCTGACTTGCTTCAAACAAAAAATCATCTGAACCTGAGGAAATGTCAACACCTATATCAAAACTTGGGGTGTCCTTTGGTTCTGAAATAGTGGTATTAAGTAAATCTTCAAAGTCTGAATTGATTACAACTTTTGAAGTTTGAGAAAAAATGTTTTGTGTAATAAAAATCTCCATATCTGAATCAGAGGTTTCCATTATGAACCCAACAAACTATGACTTCAAGCAAAACTGAATGATCCACGTTATCAGTTTTCGCGAGATTAACACTCCCATAGTTTTCGTCGTGTTAAGCTGCGTTTTGGCGACGTGTACAAACGGTTCCAGACTATGACAAGCATTTGATCGTAACACTGACATTAGATGCGCACGAACAAGTAGTCGAACTTAGTTTTAAGTAGGAGAAGGTCCTCAAACTCGCGATTAGTTTCGCACGTGAAGCAGGTTCTCGGCCTACGGCCTCGAACCTGCTTCACGTGCGAAACTAATCACGAGTTTTCGGACATTCTCCTACACATACAGTTTTAATACGGATGATGCGATAGATGGTGAGATATTCAAATACACACGAGCGTGTGTTTACATGACGGCCCAATAGCGTGTATTGGTGACGATCTTACGAGCTTGTTTTGAAGATTGTACGAACGCTTTTAACAGTTTAGGAACCATTATCATACATCGCGTCGAGTTTTAAAAAATAATATTACATCTGTAGAACTAATTAATCTTCATCAATGGGCTTATATTTCACACGTCTGGAGATATTTTAGTCTCACTTTGGGTAATCATTCATATTTGTTTTTTAGAATATTCCTTTTCACAATTCCACCAGGAGTATGGCAGCAGGTTTACACGAATGTTCAATTTGAGAAATATTTTAAAGTCATTTTTTAGAATCTTCTTTGTGATATGAATGAATGAATGAATGAATGAATGAATGAACCAGTAGAATAAACCAAAACCCAATTTAGATATACACATTTGGAAATATGGGTTGAAAAATGAATATGTTTAACAAATATTGTTTCTCTCCATCTTTTAGTTCAATCAAAGAGGTTTAATCCTTTGAAATAAACAGATACAAAAACTGCAATACAACAAGTGCTTCGGTGATATTAAGTACCACTGGAATCGAAGAGGAATAACGGAGTTAGGGGTTATCGTTCCAGGTTAATGTAGTTCCATTATTCATACATCAATTCCAGAGTAACACAAGAAGATGACGAATGTTTATAAAGGTAAGAACACGTGCTTGTTCTAGACAGGTGTGAACACGTGTTTGTTTTAATACGGTCTGAACACGTGCTTGTCTCATAAAGGCATGAACATCTGCTTGTTCTATACAGGTGTGGACACGCGCTTTTCTTGTGGAGGTGTAAACATGTTCTAGTTTTATAAGGTGTAAACAAGTGCTTGTCTTTTACAGATGTGAACACGAGCTTGTTTTGCAAAGGTGTGAACGTGTGCTTGCTTTATACAGGTGTTAACACGTGCTAGTTTTATGAAGGTGTGAACATGTGCTTGTTTTATAGAGGTGTAAATAAATGCTTGTCTTATAAAGGTGTGCTCATGTGGCTTTTTTATAAAGGTCTGAACATGTGGCTGTTTTATAAGAATGTAAACACGCACTTGTTATATTAACATGGTGGAAATGCACAATATTTTATAAAGATTCTATGACAGAATATTTTATTGAAATATCGAAATGCTACACGTGCCACATCTTCAGTCTGCCAAGGGTCACACTGATAACGAAGGTCCAAGACCAGTATCTTGTAAGTGTCAACAGATAGAGATAGGCTAATCCAATTTATCGTGTACTTCTCTCGTGGTCACACCGATAACGAATGTCCAAGACCAATATCTTGTATGTGTCAGCAGATGCATCGTGTCTTTCGCTTGTCAACGCCGTTGTGGTCAAATACGTTATGAAAATCTTTATGTAATTCTGACAGATAGAGTAACTTAACTTCGCAGTAGGTACGTTATCGGTACTCGAATTAGGCAATAGGATTTAGATACAACAACTTATCAGCAATATTATCAGTAAACCCGATTAGCTATGACAACTGGGAAAGGGTATAAAACAGGGACGACCACAGTCACAAATCACCCTGTGACTGTGGCGCAATAAACTCCTTGTTTATTTACTCAGGTAAGACCCTTTACTTTCTTCTACCTTGGCAAACCGTTACCATTACTGTTCAATGTTTTCTGCAATACATTTTTGCTATCGTGACCACATGTTAAGATCCTTGGCAAGGTCGTTATGTTTAGGTGGAACGTGGTCGTTAATATATTTTAGACTATTACTCTCCATTGCTCTGTTCAGGAGCGGCTAGGTACCCTAGTGGTTAGAGCGTTTGTTCGTCAAGCTGAAAGCCCGGGTTCGATTCCCCACGTGGGCACAATGTGTTAAACCATTTCTGGTGTCCTAAGCTATTGCTGAAATATTGTTAAAAGCGCTGTAAAACCCAAATCGCTCCCTGTATTGCTGTTCATGTTTTGTCTGTTTGATAATAGTGGTTTCGTGGCTGTCGTAGAGCTTGTCGTGTATTGTTTAAATTATTGTATTATGAGTAAATACTTTCCCGTGTTGAATGATCCTGGTATAATGTATAGAGTGTGTTCGACACTGTGTATTTCATTATGTACTGCGTAATGTTGTTTTGGATATGCTAGTATTATAAGATGTATGAACGAAATTGTGTTGATGTTATGTGTTAGAAATGTATCTTGATTTATGTAGTATGTGTCGTGTACATCGACGTATGATGATTGTGTACTTTGTATATCAGCATGTAATGATAATGTATCTTGGCAACTGATTACTGATTGTCAATATGTTCTAATAATTATTTGTACCTAATTATGTAAAAATGATCCTGTGACTGTGGCGCAATAAACTCCTTGTTTATTTACTCAGGTTCTCGTGTTGTGTGTGGGTTGGTATAGTTACACCTCCTAGCTGCCAAGCGAGCTGATTCCCCAAACTCGCGAGTTAACAGTTATATAAATGTGTCAACAAGTGTTTGTCTTATAAAAGTGCGAACATGTGCATGTTTTACATGATATGGTTGATGTGATACAACCAGTATTTAGACTGGTCCACGTCAAGGGTTATTCTGGTACTCACGTGAAAATCCGGGTTACAGTTGATCTTCAGTAACCCATGCTTTCCTTAAGAGGCGACTAACGAGATCGAGTGGTCCGACTCGCGGACTTGATTGACACATGTCATTGTATCCCAACTGCTTGGATCGATGTTGATCATGATGTTGATCACCGGACTGTCTGCCACACTCGCTTATTGACATTCCACAGCCATATAGTTTGGATATTGCTGAGACCGGCAATAAACAACAAACCAACCAACCATCAGTATCAATTACTATACCACCACGTGTGAGTCAATGCTTCATTGAGATTCAACAAAATGTTGAATCCCATTGGTTTTAGTTAACGTATGGTCAATTTCTAATGGGTTATGAATGCTTAAATATCAAACGTATATGAGCTGTTTCTGGTGTTTATGAGTACTAATACGCTCTAAACATGACATGACACTTTTGGGGTACCATAACCTTTTCCTTTTATTTTACTGCACTGTATAGAGCGGAACGTTCCATCCCGACCACTGCACTATAGCTGAGTCACCTCTGTAACAATAATGGCGTGAATGAGCAGATTTACTCAGTAATTCTGCAGCTATTCGAACATGAACAGACTCATTTAAAATTCGGGAGCTGGTTGCCTTACAGCTAGGGTATTATGGGGCGGTCTCTTCTATAATACTTTATTATTTGCAGCGAAAGGAGAGATAGAGTTACTTCATACTTTTCAAGACATCCAGCTTGATTGGTGGAGGCTGAAAAATACATCCCAAAAAACGACACAACACCCAGGCCCACACCCACACCCCACTCTACCCTCTACCCTATTTTACTTAACAACAACTGTATGATGATTGCACAACTTTGAATGGGTTTCCCTCTCCTATGTATTTGTACATGTCACCAATGTCAATAGACTTGAACTGTCTGTATGGGACGTATGTGTTGACAGAGGAATTCTGGGGTATGACGCTGCACTACATATCCAGTGGCATTTGTTACAAGATGATGTACTGTATGCAAGCGTTGCTGATCATGTCCGCTGTCTCTGCCGGGTCGGCGGGGGTTTTCACCGATGACCAGGCCAGTAAGGTGGTTATGTTTGTGGAGGAGGTGATGCGGTGTAGACAGATCCCCGGACTGACCGTAGCTGTTGTGAAAGGGGATGAGACATGGACCCGGGGGTTCGGACAGGCGGACATAGAACATGGAGTGAACGTCACCGAAGACACATTGTTTGGAATTGGCTCAGTGACCAAGGCTTTCACGAGCACCCTCCTTGCCATGTTGATCGACGACAGTAATGGAAGGTAAGCCAGATATACATTATTTCTCAACCGCAAAGAGGTTCACCACGTTCACTCGTTCACTGCATTCAACATTGAGTAACATAGTTTGCAGTTTCACTAACAAATATAAAACCTCACAGACAGATAGCTATCACATATCAAGGACTATTCAGTGACTTAGAGATGCGGTGGGTGGTATGCTCACTCGATGGGCGGCACCTGAAACCCTGTTGTTAGGCCTCCGCGTATGATTCAGCAAAGTCTTTAAGAATTTCGCAATCGTATTGTGCCGTGTTTGCAAAGTTTGCTAAAGTTGGGTCGTCATCACCGTTTGACATGCTTGACACTTCTCTGAAAAGCTGATGGATTGACCTAAGAGTGATCCGTTGTAGGTTATGTAATTTATGGGTATTAACTACTGACGTGCTATAAATTATCATAATATGTTGAAGTCTGTTGAAGTTAGCTTGATTGTAGGTCGCACTCTGTCGGTTTCCACAAGATAGCAGTGAAATATGGGGTTTTGAGAGAGTTCAGATGATAAGAGAGCCTTGGGGAGCCAGATACCTAATGCGTATTCCTAATACATGATATTAAGAGAGCCTTGACGATCCAGACAAATAATTCTTATACCCAGTACAGGATATTTAGCATCCTCGAGTACATAAACGTCATAATCTCTTTCTCATATAATGTCATTATAAATTCTGTCCAGTATATCTACCGGAGTAACGTCCCTTTAACAAGGGGAAATCACTCTTAGTGGGTTAAACAGATGACTTTAGTTCTGTTGAACCTACTGCATTTTTAATGAACGAGTATTTCATATTTCAGAAATAGAAGTGATCACTTAAGGTTTTTAACCCGTGATACAAAGCAGAGGTTATTCGGTATATGTATGCATCTATCCAAATTGATACAAATTGATATTAACACTTTTGTAATTTCTTTTACTTAACTAAACGGTTCCTTTCTGAAATTGAAAACTCAAGGTGAATGTTTGGAAAATTCGGAGATGGAAACAGATTATTATAATGTTTCTGAAGGAAAATCTGTAGGTCGAGGCACACAAATGCATGTGAATATACGATTTACAAAAGAGAAAGGTGAAGGAATGAAAAATTGACCAAAGAGAGGAGACTTGAATTTGAATCTCAGTGTCATGGTCACACCATCAGCACATCAACTGACAACGCACCAAAAATCATAATTTGAAAAATATAATATAATATATCAATATATCCGTCCTGTTTACAATCATTTTTATTATAAAATTACTCCATCGGGAATATACACCGTTGCCGATATAAATTCAGATGTAGGTTATCAGTGACGTTTTGTTTTTGACTTCAGAGAATATCAGAGACGTCAATGAGCATAGCTGAAGCAGAAACGATCAACAGAGTTCGTCTTATCATCATCCTAAGCCACCGGAAACAAAACCCATTGGGTTTCAGATTTACTTTTTGACGAATTAACAGTAATTTCGAGAATACTCATCGGTGACTTTATCCTGAATACCCTTAAGTCCAGGTATATCTATATCTCCCATGTATACTGTTGACGGTCCGTCTCTAAAGAACCCACAAGTCATGGGATATCTATATCCCTCATGTATACAGTCGACAGTAAGTCTCTAGTGAACCCACAAGTCCAGGGATATCTATATCTCCAATGTATACTGTCGACAGTAAGTCTCTAGTGATCCCACAAGTCATGGGATATCTATATCTCCTATGTATACTGTCGACAGTAAGTCTCTAGTGAACCCACAAGTCATGGGATATCTATATCTCCTATGCATACTGTTCAAGGTCCGTTTCTAGTGAACCCACAAGTCCAGGGATATCTATGTCTCCCATGTATACTGTGGACGGTCCGTCTGTAAAGAACCCACAAGTCATGGGATATCTATATCTCCAATGTGTACGGTCGACAGTAAGTCTCTAGTGAACCCACAAGTCATGGGATATCTAAATCTCCTAAGTATACTGTTGAAGGTCCGTTTCTAGTGAACCCACAAATCCAGGGATATCTATATCTCCTATGTATACTGTCGTCAGTAATTCTTTAGTGAACCCAAAAGTCAAGGGATATCTATATCTCCTATGTATACTGTCGACACTAATTCTTTAGTGAACCCACAAGTACAGGGATATCTGTATCTCCTATGTATACTGTCGACACTAAGTCTTTAGTGAACCCACAATTCATGGGATATCTATATTTCCTATGTGTACTATGAAGGTCCGTTTCTAGTGAACCCACAAGTCAAGGGACATCCATATCTCTTTTGTATACTGTCGACACTAAGTCTTTTAGTGAACCCAAAAGTCCAGGGATATCTATGTCTCCCATGTATACTGTGGATGGTCCGTCTCTAAAGAACCCACAAGTCATAGGATATCTATATCACCAATGTATACTGTCGACAGTAAGTCTCTAGTGAACCTACAAGTCCAGGGATATATATAACTCCTATGTATACTGTGGACGGTCCGTTTCTAGTGAACCCACAAGTCCAGGGATATCTAAATCTCCTATGTATACTGTGGACGGTCCGTTTGTAGTGAACCCACAAGTCCAGGGATATCTATATCTCCCATGTATACTGTCAACAGTAAGTCTCTAGTGAACCCACAAGTCAAGGAATATCTAAAGCTCCTATGTATGCTGTTGAAGGTCCGTTTCTAGTGAACCCAAAAGTCCAGGGATATCTATATCGCCTATGTATACTGTGGACGGTCCGTTTCTAGTGAACCCACAAGTCCAGGGATATCTATATCTCCTATGTATACTGTCGACAGTAAGTCTGTAGTGAACCCACAAGTCCAGGGTTATCTATGTCTCCAAAGTATACTGTCGATGGTCCTTCTCCGGTTTATCTTAAAGTCTAGTGATGTGTAAATCTCTAATGTATACTGCCAATGCTTCATCGAGTCATTTTGATTTACACATACTTTCACCAAGGGAATATAAAAAATTGATATAAACTCGAATATGCGTTTCCTTCCTATTCATTTAATTGAACCTACACCTTTATATCTGTAGCCAACTGGTTCACCCGTTACTGGTAACCCGCAGAGACTTAAACCTGCATGCCCTCAGGTTCACGAAAGGCATGAGTGACGCTTAATGCCATTAATTTGTCAAGCATGCATTTCAAACTTTCATTTCATATCATGACCTTAAACTTGCTTTCAGGGCAACTGAGTCAAGCAGTGAACTAGTTGTTTGCCTGTTTTGATGTTAGATATCTTAGAACCTCTGTAGTAAATGTGATATTATGAGACCTAGTCGCATTACTGTGGCAATTAGTGTATATTACTGTGTTGCAGATTAACGTGGACATCAAAGGTGAAGGATGTGTTGGGGCCAGATTTTGAATTTGTGGACGAGGAGAGAACAAGGGAGACTACCCTGAGGGACCTTTTCACCCACCGCACAGGACTCCAGACTGCAGTCTTGGCACTCTTTGCTGGATCTGACAGAAACTTCACAAGAGCTAAATTAGCAAAGTAAGTTTGTTCTAATCATGAATATTATTTCAGCGAAAGTAAAAATCACATACAAGTGAACTTTCATTTCGTGCGCCGGCGGCGTTGCCAGTCTTACACTTTCCAGTATCTGCAATGAACAGACTTTCGAATCCAGTATTCGTCCAGATCTTAATAGCACGTACTCTCTAGTAAGTGCTCTCTCGTTTTTTCTTTTACTTGGATTACCTTACTAAGTACACAATATGACACAATGGCCATTACCTTGCCTGTCATTTTTTCCACAATTCTGTACTAGGCCCTCCAAGGAGGTTTTGTTAATGTCAGTCATGCAGTGCAAACACAGTCTTCACGAGCCAACATAGTGGTCTACTTTAAGTTTGTTTTCATCATCATTTTGAATATCCAAAGACGTTCAAACTGGCACGTAATATTTACACTGAAAAGACCGTAAGTCATGGGAGTAACTGGCTAACTGAATGGAAATGTCAACAGATGTTTTTAGAACGGGGTGCGTTCAAAGAACGGCTGCTGTGAGAACGGGGTGCGTTCAAAGAACGGCTGCTGTGAGAACGGGATGCGTTGTGTCAGCTTGGTATAAGTAGGTTACGGCACTTCGCCAGATTATACATTGTTCAGATCTACCGGTGACAAACAAGGTTTCATTCCTTTTCGAAAGGTTCTGGTTGTCTGCTGACAGGAAGGAACCGATTATCCTTTTAGAAATAATCAATTTCAGAACTAACCAACCTTAAAGTAGCTACCTAGTGTCAACAACTGTGACAGCTCGGGCAGTTTGAACCTAGAACTGGTTCTTGAATATATACTCTTGTCACCGGATATCTGATACCGGAAGTAAGCTGGGCCTCCGTCTCTCATGTATTATCACAAGATGGTGCTCGAAAAGGGAGAGGAAACAGGTACCGGACGTACTGCCTCGGGAGACTAACAGACCAGTTCAACTGCAAATACCATTCATGCAAACTTATGTTAACATATTTTGGAATGAAACGGTAAGGAGATGGAACAAGCTCTGTTCACTGCACATAGCTGAAAGAATTTTCCTATTTTTCTGTATTTTTTTCGTGTGAATGTGGAAAGTTTATGTTTTTCGAGTGAGAGAGTGAGTTTGGTTTTAAGCCGCTCTTTAGGAATATTCCACCAATATCACAGCGGGGGATACCGAAAATGAGCTTGACATATTGTCCTTGGCGTCACGAGCGAGCGATTTAACCACCTGGCTACCACACCGCCATATTTCGGTTGAAGACACTCCAGGTATACCTTAATGGAGTCTGTCTTACAATATTGCACGGACGTTAACACGTTTGGTCCAGCAATCCAGCGTGAACCCACTCTGCAATTCTGTCTGTGATGCTAGCCTTCGTTTTTCAGCCTTAAACCCATGTTACCCTTACACAAAATGTACATAATGTATTTTCCTAACTATTTTCTTCACATTGGTATACATATATATGACCTGTATAGTAAAGATTTACTCTTCACTCTTCAGAAATCGCACACACACAACCATAAAAAAATTGCTGAAATGGATTATTGCAATGCATTATTAGCAAGAGCTATATGTCGGCAGTCTTACCTTGCATTTGGGCGAGCCCAAATGCTGCTTATATTTTTTATACACATATTTCTATTATGTCCTTTGTGCTATATTACCATAATTACCCACCATAACGCACTGTTTACATATGAGTGGTCATTACATTATTGCGAACACGGGTGTTTCCATGGATATGTTTTCCTTATACAGATTACAAGCCAGTACGGAAGCACGAAGACAAATCTGGTTTCTAACATTATTGCTCCTTCCACAGGCGTTTCCGCTTTCTCCCGGAAGTCCAACCCTTCCGTGACGTCTTTGAATACAACAATTGGCCGTACGCTCTTCTTGGCCGCATTGTGGAAGTGTTGTCAGGAGAGTCTTACGAAGCCACTCTGGAAAAACGGATCTTCAAGCCACTGGGAATGAACAATTCACGTGTTCTGGGAAAGACGATTACCTCAAATGCAACAGGAATGGCAAAGCCGTACTTTTTCGTGGAGAACGAGCTGATATTAACGGATCCTTCTATTTACGAGTAAGACAAAAACACTTAATCGCTTTTACTAAAAAGCATTGATAACAAAATAGACAAGCATATCCATGATGAGTACAAAGTAAACATAATACATTATCTACATCGTGAATCAAGAGGCGAGATATTTACACATTTGTTGTTCCTTAAAACAAAAGCTATTCATTTTATGTACATTTAGCATGTTAAATGTTTTCTTTGTCCAACTGGAGATTCGATATGGTCCAAAGAGTGCCTTCGAATACTTTAGTCGTTTCCTTTGAGACATATTCACCCCCTAACATCAGTGGTTCGGATAGTTACTTACACTATATTGCATTGTCCTCTGATACAGAGGCGATTAAATACATACTGTGTGTGTGTGAGAAACCTGAGGTGAGATATATATTCATTCACAATACGTCAGGGAATAGATTTACGTTTTACGCCGTTTTACGCCCAATAAGCATTATGATACTTCGCTGCAACCTTTCTCTTGTTGTCATGATGAAGATACAGGTTCGATTCTCACATTGGTACAATCTGTGAAGCCCGTTTATGATGTCGCTGGCAGTGATATAGCTGAAACATTGCCACAAAAGCTAAACTCACTCATCCACAAGTCGATTTCTGGTGTTCCTGTTGTTCCCAGCTATGATATTGCTGACATATTGCTGAAAGCGGGACAAACCTAAACTCACTTACATCTAGATTTATCTCTGACTGACAGCACAAGGATACAAACATCCAGGGGCTACTTTCACGAAGCAACCTTTACTACTAGTAAGGTTAACTACTGTTGCACATTGTAGAAAGGTAATCTTAGTGACTTGATCAAGGCTTTCCTGATCATACATAGTAACGTGTCCCCCGTGACGATGGGCGATGTGATTTTATGTTCTAATGTTGGTTCTCTACAGCTTACATCCAGGAGAAGCCACAGGGGCCATTGCGTCTTCTGCAGAGGACATGGCTAAATGGATGCACTTTCTACTCAGACAATGGGTGTCTCAGAACGTCACTTTGGTCAACCCCCTAACACTTGCGGAGGCATTTCAAGCCATTCAGAGTATAGTAGACGGTGCAGCGTTGTCGAAACCAGCATTTCCTGTGATAGACCTGAAGTATGGATACGGTTATGGGTGGTATATATCGACATATAGAGGTAAGAATCAATAAGATTGGAAATACCTGCATAATGGTTATTGCCCACTCCCAATACAGTACGTATCTCCGTTAAGTCATACATATTAATATGCTTGTTTCTCATTTCCGCCCGACCAAAAAATCGACCAGATCTTATGATCTTTTTTCACTTTCTACGAGAAAGAAAATCCTACATTGACTCCTTAAATATGCATGAATGTTTCACACTTCTACGTTTGTGTCAGATAAAAGGTTCCAGAGAAATCAAAGGGAATACATTCTAAATATAAAACCCGTTCGTCCCACCATATATTTTGTGAAGAGAATCAAGAATATTTTCTGTGGGGCCTTATCATGACATCATCCATAACAAGAATTGTACTGGGGCTTTGGAGGGACATGCCCCCCTAAATTGTGCAGTTGTAATACACATGTAATATGTACTTAAAAGGGTAGGAAATATAAGCGTTAACAAACATTTCAAAGAAAGGCATGAACGCACCACCATTTTCTCTTTATGACCACCCCTAAACACAACGCATGGGACGCACGTGCACAACGCAGTAGCCCTATACACGTGCATGGAGAGTCATTCTTGGTTTTGACGGTTTTCAATAGACCATTACTTTTGACACTCCTCTTGCATCACATAGTTCTTGTTTGTTTCTTGTCATTTGTTTGGGGTACTGTAAGTCCCCAAAGTCCCCGGTATAGTTATCTACCTTCAGTGGTATAGGGATAGTTACCTCGTTTGTTTTTTGTTTTTTTTTGTTTTTTTTTTGTTTTGTTTTGTTTTGTTTTTTGTTTTGTTTTTTTATTGGGGGGGTCTTTGCTTTAAATATTATATTGTCCTAATATAATTTAATCCTCATACTATGTTGAACTAGTTTGTTTTACTGTCCTTCGTCGAGACAGATTTTTGAAATATGTGTAGTTATCATGAAATTATAAAGATGTTGTGACTGCAACACGACCGCTGTGACAATAAACTTGCAAACCAGTCGTCACGATCAGTTCTTAGAGAACCATACGCCGGTACTTTGATTAATCAACGGAATACATTATATTTTGATTATGTCTCAACCTCTTTGTTTGTATGAATAAACACTTTATTTGTCAATCTAACAATTTCAAGTTGTTTTTCTTGTAGGGTACAAACAGTTCATGCATACAGGCGACTTGGTATCTTATGTCAGCTCCCTTGTGCTTTACCCCGACCTGGACACTGGAATCTTTATAAGCGCCAATGGAGCTGGAACAATGGATGAACATACTGCGGAAAGGTTGATCTCTTTCTATATTTCTGATACACTGATAGACGATACACCTTGGCTAAATTCTTCCACGGCTTGTGCGTTCCCTGTGCTATCACCCAGACTAAATAATTCCGACGTCACAAACGCTGAAGTGGAATGTCTTGATTGTTATATTGGGAAATACGGTAATTACCTGTTTGGTGATGTTGATGTTAGGAGAGGATCAGGATCGTCATTGGAACTACACTACGGGAAGTTACGGGGTTCTCTCAATACCACGGCTGATAAAAGTACATTCAAACTGGATATCTGGGACCCGTTGAGGTTTCTTTCACGGCCAGGCAATGAGACGTTTCTTTTCCCGGTAAGGTTCTATGGGTTAAATAATGGAGAGTATTCGAAAGTTGATCTCGGCTACAAGTTTACATTTAGCAAAGGTATCAGTGTTTACGATGAAAATATAGACACTCATACCAAACCTGGAACAAATGGGCAGGGCTTCAAGGAGGTCAGCTTTCCTCTGATTGTGTTTGCAGTAATTTGTATTATCTTGTCCAAGTGATAAGGACAAAGAGTGAGTTATTAATACTATCCAAAATCCCATGTGTAGAATCTCACAATTCTGTTATCCAAACGAAATGGCATTGGTGTGGAAAAACGTTGGATGTTCTCAATCATAAAAATTATCAATTTCACACGATTGTAATATCTTGCTTATGCTCCGCAAAATGTGTTCATATGCAACTATCGTATTTTTAAGAATAGGCGAGACTTCTCCGACAGCACATTCATTTAGGCAAGCACTATATAAGATTACTTATATTGTATTTTTGTGTTCATATGTCTTGACTACTTTATGGCTTATATTGCAAAGCATCCACGGTTGAATAGATATTCGACTTTAATGTACTCTCATTTAGCCTTGCTTCTCTGCTCTCACTACCGCCAAACAGAGATATGAACAAGTCCCAGGGGGTATTTAACTAATCGGGAGAAATGACATTCGGACTGTGTTTTCTACTGAAGCAGCCTCGAAAGACTGACCCAGGATATTCCGAACGATATTTACGGCCTCAGCGATACAGTTCAGAGCGTTATTTTGTTTAGTTCTTAAATTTGAACGAAAACACTTGTCAAAGTATTTTTTGCCAAGGAACTCCTCAGTTTGAAACTGGACCCGTGTGACTCGAGAAAGCTGTTGTCTCATTGGCTGAGGTCGACTTCCTATCTGTCTTTTCATTGGTCTCTGTTCCTTTTCCTGTAATACGTGGGTATTATAGCGAGAATTTGTATATAACGAGATTCACCATTAGCATCTATACAGAATCTATACAGAATAAATCAGTATATCCTCAAATACTGTCGTCACTCTTCATCTCAACTTCCAGAATGACAATCATAGAAGACCTTGTAAACTGAAATATCCCTAGTTATCGTACCACATAATGGACTACTTGAAGATCTAAACCAAGCCGAAACACTTGGTGTCACAATGCAATAGTACTGTGTCATGAAAGGCGGCTCACTAAAACACATAGGTCGCAGTCTGTACGATGAATTCCAGTCAGTTTATCACAACACCGAGACTTCACTTCATGTAACGGATACTCTGCTTGAACACCTGGGTCCCATTCTTCACATGAGTGCAATATGTAAAACCCATTTCTGATATCATGTTATGGCTGTGTATTTCTTACAACGGTGTTAAACTACACTCACTCAAGCTGTTTCCGTATGAGTTAATTAAGGACAAAAATGAGAACTCGTTGTTCCAAGGCAAGGTGACAAGGGTTGCATTACATAATCTTCGAACCTGGTTTTCCCGTCTATATTTTAACCTTGACTTTATATCCTGAAACGATTCGTATCTGATTCATATTACACTCGCAACGCAAAAGAACTCGATACCTTCTGTATCCAACTGACCCACTAAAGCTCCTCGTACGTCCTGCATAGCCTGCCGATACATTATATTCCTTTGTAATTGCAAAATACGATGGTATGTTATTCCAGAGTACTGTATGGTGTGATGCATGTGTTTCTTAAATAGTTCAGCAAACTGAAACTCATCTGTGGAGAAACTGTTCTTTTATTGGTCAGAACTACATGCCAGCGCCTCGCTTTTCTCTTGAGCGTCCTTCAGCTGGTCAGGCTCCCTGTCCTTCCGGGTCTGTGACCTCGTCAAGCGAATGTCCTGGTTATGACTTGCTGGAAGACAGATATAATGCCTGTTCATGCCGTAGAAACACTGATTGTAACATCATCACAGAGAGATTATGTCAAATATTTGATATATCAAACATCTGGAGCAGACAACGCACCCCTAGAAACAACACACATTTGAGCTAGCTAAAAGCATCGATAGTCGAAAACTTAGTCCCATGAAAAATTATTCATGTTTATCGATATGAAAATTGTGTTGTCGATAGTACCCTTCGCTAAGTCTTCTCGTAAAACAATTTTAATATTTCATTCATTATATGTTCACAAGGCTGCTTCGTTAATAATCCATGCAAAAACATGACACAACTAAAACGTGATGTGAAAGATATTAATTCCTTTTATTGTCAATTTTTAAAGGTAGAACTCTCGCTATTTATCAATAATCGATAGATATTTCGTCAACGAATATCGATCTCTATAATCGATATCGTTAATCAACCCCAGCTCACATGGGATGAATAACTACCTATTGAAACCTACTGTTGTAACGAACTCAAGGAGACCACTAATTATAGTTTGTTATACCTATTTCACTGAAATGTAAAGGTGGCAAGCCTTGAACAAATAGTTCTAAACATTCGATATTTTGGCGTAGGTGTGTTCGTAATAAGCGTAGTTGACTGTTTTCGAGGTTATGAGAATCCTTTCTGAAAGTATTATACGCTGTAAATACAGGGTTACAGAAAACAAATCACACATAAATCACCTCCCATAATGGCATGAAAAGTTAAACCAGGAATTTTTGGGTCGATCTTTGACGCTGAGGTTAACTTCCCTTACTTTTACAAAGGCGAAGTATGTAGTGAACGGTGGTTGAAGCGTTCGCTCGTAACGCCAAGGATCCGACTTCGATTCTCTGCATGGGTGCAATGTTTCAAGCCCATTTCTTGTTTTTACCTTTGTGATATTGCCGGAATATTGCTAAAAACCATTCTCTCACCTAATGAGTTTTTATAGACTGTTTTAATGAACCTCATATTATAGTTAAACATTTTTATATCTTTAAAATATGAGATAAGTATTTATTTTATAAATAAAAAAGCAAATTTTATTTTGTATATGAAAATCTACCTCTCTGTGGTGAGGGGGTCGGCCTGTCATACTTCTCCCCGGCCTCCTGAACAGCTGGTCTGGAGGAATCTTTTTTCTTCTTAGGGGAACGCGGTGGAGATTCACCTAACCCTGGCTTCACCATTTTCGACATTCTGTTCTTCGGATAGCCGATATCGTCCTAAAAAGTAGTAGTTTCAACAAAACAAGAGTCCAAGCTCATAATATATGTGTATCCCCGCATGTATACGATTCCCAGTTCAAACAACAACAGCACACACATATATGCTGACCGTAAGATAGTGATGAGTCAAATAGATGATTAACTAAAATGGATGGCGGGGGGCCTAGTGCTTATAGGGTTCGCTCGTCGAAAACCCGAGTTCGATTCCCCACATGGGCACAGATTGATATATTGTTCGAATGTTGCAAAAAGCGGCGTAAAACTAAAGTCACTTACTGTCTCACTCATTACCTAAAACCGCACCATTACCGGAAATTAATAGTTAACATTAAACATGGTAGACTACAGATACTTAAGAAACTAAATAAACTAAAATGCTGTCATTAACAACAATACAGGTTTCAAACATATGTAATTAAGTTACGGTATACGACTACCTACCTCAGAGTAACTGAACGAGAAGGGCGGTGTAGAGGTGAGAGGTGTTTCTGTTACTGGAAAAATGGAGTGAGCATTGGTTTCCTAGATACATGTGTTATATCTATGCGAGTGCTCGATTTAGTCAGCCAAATGTCTAGACACGCAATGACTAAACTTAGCTCTATACAAATCATAACATGCATGAGTGCTAACGTATACTTGTGTTCATTTGGTGATTAAAATACTCCGCAGAATTGATGTTCTTTCAGTTCAATGCTCCGTAAATAGCATAGCTGGCCTGGTTATGTTCATTCACTGTCGCAAATACGATGCTGGGATATTCCTTTTCCGGGAGGCTGGGGAACCCCCTTGTCCGTATTTATAAGCAGGGAAAACCCTGTTCCTTTTTAGACAGGTGGATAAACCAAGTTCCCTTCAGAGACAAGGAAACATTATGATTATGTTATTGTGCTGGGCACACAGTGACATGCTACAGCGATGCTGACACAGCTGAAAATATACACTTATCAAATGCTTTACTGTTCAGTTTACATCACATAGAATTGTAGCTTGGTGTGGCCAATTTGTGGGGAATCCCCTAAGAGTGCAGCTTACACGGTTTCGTTTATGTTTCAAACTAAGAGGAAATAGATTGCATTTCACAGACACAGACCTTATCAAAGTCTGCATCATGTGTAAAAACCAGTCTGTCAACCCAACATTTGGGACTGAAGTTTTTATCAAAGTTTTTGCAAATATCTCTTTTGTTATTTTTTTTCAATGTGAAAGTGTTTGCATGAATCTTCACGTTTCTCCGTCCCTCAACAGGAACCTATTTTCAATGTCAAGGCGATCGCCTAATAAAAACGTTACCTACATAACTAGCATCATTTCTTGTGAGTGTTTGAAAAACATTTCGGGCATGGGCTCAATTGATGTAATGTCTAACAGGCGTTGGTAGCATGTGATGTCATCCATTAAATATCTCAGCTTTCTAGTACAGAGATTGTTATTCGATACATTTCCCTGTCAGCTGTTAGTGATGCGTTGGTAACTTAGGGTCAAATAAATTTTTAAGGAATGCAACGGT
Organism: Haliotis asinina; assembly: GCF_037392515.1. Lineage (NCBI taxonomy): Eukaryota > Metazoa > Mollusca > Gastropoda > Lepetellida > Haliotidae > Haliotis > Haliotis asinina. The sequence continues at coordinate 78,098,812 of NC_090281.1, forward strand.
TACTGTATTGCTATGTCAGTAAATACATATGACTTTGATTCGTTTTGTGACTTTGTGATAGGCGCAGCCGGGAAACAGAATAGGGCCATCCTGGTGTCATGGCTATAAAACAGTGATTCCTAAAACGACATAACCCCATCCGTACGACAGACTTTCATCACGGATTTCTTATTAATGTGCTAAGATCTTTGTCGTCCTACTTTACTCGAAAAAGTCTCAAAGAAAAATAACTCTGTTGTTTGATTGTGACAACAAATCACTGCTAAATTTAGCATGGATTGTTCTGACTGTTTCCTGGACATTGTTTCCATACTTTAACACAGTATGACAGTCGTGGCGCTGCGGTCGCTTTGTGAAATGCCCGTCTGTATGTGGATTTTGACTGTGTTGTAAGCATGCTTTTTAGTTTGGGTGGTGTGGTTGACAATGACATGAGTATGTATAAACCACATGTGCAAAGGTCACGGTCGTTGTGGTGGATTTGATTCAAAAGAGCGTTTACTGGACCAGAGCGATCTGTAATGCTGTAAAGCGTTGGTCACGTGACCAGGCAGCAATACGTGTTTGTGAGGCATAATCTAGGTTAACATCTTCGAATTCCTTACACACTGAAACAGTATTGTGAATAAAGTCCATTGGAGTTTAACGTTTCATTCTGGATTGGTGCACTTATATAATGTCTGCTTGCCCACGCGTACGTGTTTGCGTTCGTGTGTATGTACGTGTGTGTTTGTATTATTTATTTTAATGCGTGTTAATTTTATACAGCGCTACATTGTCGATTAGCTTGAATAAACTCGAGTGCTCCAAAAAAGGCACACTTGCATTAACAGTGTCGCTCGTTCGGTGCCAGTGAACTCACAGACTCGGCGATTCATAATTCACATTAATGGGATTGTGTCCCGGCTATAATGTGTATATCTGGAATACCCGATAAAACTATTTATAAGCCTCAGCTAAACTCTGGTCTGTGCATTCCGTTGCGGGCATGGTGTATTTACTGTCAGCATGACAGTGGACATTCAGACTGGGAAATACCTGAACGACCAGGTTTATCATCCGGTAGTATAATGGTCGTTTTTTTTATATGATTATGGAACGAGTTTCATTGCTTTTACATAAAAAAAACGAACACGGTAAGTATGGATTCATTTGTTGTTTTACAACGCACTCAACAGTATTTTTATTAAAATAAGATGAGAGTTAACAACAGTGAATTTTTTTTCTTGAGCTGTTAAACGTTTTCACAACCATATCAACTGGGCCGTAGGTAGACCAGCTGCCCCCTAGCATTTGTTTACAGATTACTTTTTCTGCGTCGAAGTATTGACATGACACTCTGTAAAAGGTAAAATGGAAAATATCCATTTTGGTGAGGGTTATGTCAGTGATTATGACAATTGGCATATTACACAGGGGATAACGGGAGAGGTTCGATAACTTGTCTAAGACTTTTGTATTCCATGGGGTACAAAACAATGGCCCTTCAGACAAGTATATTGAAGCTGGCACAGAACCAAATAACAATACCCAGGATTAACAGACTAAAAGTGGGAACAAATCTCTCTCACTCACTCACTCACTTACCCATCCGCTCACTCATCCACCTGCCCAAACACCCACCCATCAGTTCACTCACCTACCCACTCAATCGAATACTCACACAACCAACCAACCACTCTCACTCCCTCGCTCACTCACCCATACAACCACTAACTCACTCACTCACTCACTCACTCACTCGCACTCAGCCACACAGGACTGCCGCTTTCAAACTATCAACGTCATTTCTGGGAGGAAGCTGCTTCAGATCGGTGCAACGAACGCACACTCCCGCTGAACTGCCATCACTGTTACGTGTCATAATTGAGGCCGAGTTTATACTGTCTCTGTAATCAAATCCCGAATCTACACTGGCATGGCGTTCTGTCATCTTAGCTGAACTGACATCGTCTGTAAGTTCTGTGATGTCCATATCAACCACCTGATCACCACCTGTATCTGTTAGTGGGCTTGTTTCGGGACTTTCCTGGTCGTGAACTGAAATATTAACGCTCATATTATTATTGTTACCATAACAGCATTCTTTGTTTGTTGTTTAAAGTCGCATCAAACAATATTCTGGCTGGATGACGTTAATATTCTACATTTGACAATAATAAACCTATGGTCGATATTATGAGCAAAGGTTGAACGCCATTCTGTTCTTAGTGTTTCAAAGTTGGTGAAGAAATACATTTTAACGGTAGAATTTTCTAAAATCTTTATTTCGTCTCCGATTTCGTTCAGATTTGAAGTTTATGTTAACCATAACATATAAAAACAATGCTAGTGTTTGATTTCAAAAGTTTAGATTTATATTTTGTTCAATTATTGCCCAAACAATGATTCGAACCGTTTGCCTACAACACATTATTATGTAATCCTGCACCTTACTCTCATCGGAGCTGTCTACTTTGAACTCCCCTCACGCATGCGTGAAACAATGTGTATAAAATTTAAAAACAGTGATATGTACCCGAATATCTGCTATGTCCTGCACGCGATGTTTTGAGCCTTTTCATTAACTTGAATATTCTCAAACCAAGTAATCCACACATTAGCGCAAGGATGACGGCAGTCGAAGTTGATATGATGAAAGGATAATCTCGACCTGAGGAAGAAGAAAAAATGTTGATGATACAGGTACATATTTAAACGTATCACCATCGAGCGATACCTGGAGGCTGGGGGGCTCAAGTTGCACGTGAACATTCTACGTCACAGTTCAACAAAGGACGCCAGAAATAACAGCGATTGACGATTCATGTGTAATGAAACATCCCAATACATTTAAGCCTGATTTTGAGGTGATGGACAGTGCTTGCCAGGAGCATTTGACGACGACTACAGAAAAGAAGACGAAGTCATGAACGTTTACGAGCATTCACTCTAAGGTAGTAGAGGCATTCCTGCAACAACAATCAAGGCAAGGGACACTCACACGCTGTCAAAACACAGGCAGCACGTTTGCACGTGGTTACATAAAAGAACAATACATCTACGAGAACAAAGGAAATCGGGTGCTTCTGGCGAGTGTATGTAATTGTTAAACTCGCAAGAGGCGAAAAAGGAATCACTTCCTTACCCCAATTGAAATTCCATAAAACACAATTGCTTTACTTACTGACAACTGCATTTTTCGATAGAGACTGACCGGTCGCTTCAGTTAAAAAAATACCCAGTCTTGACTATTCCCATAAACAAATTCCGTAAAGGGAAATATCTGTGAAAAATGTATGAACGAATCACTATATATGTGAGGCAATAATTATTGATATCAAAAGCATATTTATCATTTACGATTATATACCGTTATGGGTTGAAATACCATCTGAATATCCTCTACTGTATGACTGGTTCATTAATTGTTGCCTTAAATCTGAAACACAAAAAAAACACAATTTATTTCATTTTATATTAAATACCGAAAAACACTTTTATTCCTATTATTGTATTCATAAACAATCTCTTTCAAAAGTCAAGTCGATTGTAAACTTCCAACAAAGTCTTAGGTATGTGTCACAAACGAGTGGCACAAATTAACACAATAAATTTGGTTGGGTTGGCTTTGTTGTTTTACGCCGCACTCAGCAATAATTCAGCTATATGGAAGCGGTCTGTAAATAATCGAGCCTGGAGCAGACAATCCATTATCAACAACATAAGCATCGGTCTACACAACTGAATTTATTGAACTGACCGTCACAAAAGTCATTGCACTGGCGTGGCATAATCGTCGTCCAACAGTGTTTAGAAGCGTCTTTACACCAGTAACATCTTTGCCTGGCATCCACGCAATACTGAGCGCCCAGTTCACATATGTCCTTGTAGCACTTAAATGAAGACATTTCTATCTGAAAAAAGTAAAACAAAACGCTATCGTTAACATTTTGTATAAATATTAGGATTTTTCACGGCTAACACGAGATGCAGGAAATGTCAAAAAGTACTGACCCTAACCCAGAAAACAGCATGAACGCAACTGTCTTTTTATGTTTTATTTTTTATCTGTCAACCTCAAGCAAATTGGTTTGCTACGTTCCAGCTTCACGATCCCCATTTTGTTGTCACTTTTTATCTTGGTACCCCCACCCCATCCACCGGCCTTAGTAGACATAGAACATGCAACAACTTATACATTAACTTAAAAGCTGAACAGCCTTTTTTGAGATTGTCCCACCGTGTGTGTATTCCGTGACAGAAACTAAAAAACTGCATATGTTGTCAAATCAACTAATTCATGAAATGCAATACGCAATCCAAAGTATTCCCCGCACGTCCGTGTAGAGTTACAGCCTATATAGTGAAGGAATGCACTGATGTTCAATGATCGATAAGGTAGAGGAAGCTTCAAAGAAACTGTCATTCAAACCTATGATACAAATCATGTTTCTGAAAATATGTTAGCATTTTATATGTATTTCCACGCCACTTAGAAAGTCTAGCCCAAGCCGTTCCTCGAGAAGTCACACTCTTTCTCCGAGAAATCCTATTCCTGTGAAACGTGAGCTAAACTTGGATCAATAAAACGACTTGATATTTGTACTACCGCAAACATTCTCATCATAGGACCTTTCTCTTCACCACACCATGGCTAACATTTGACTTAATATCTAAATCCAAACCTGAGAGATATACATGGTCACGGAGTGATTGTACTTTAAACAACAATAATAGACACTAACCAGCACTGACTGGACGCACAGAAGAGAGACTGAGCGATGTTTCGCTCGTACTGTTTCATGATAACTCACATTTAGGATGGTTTACTGCATGGGCTAAGGGCAGGTTATCACCAGGAGTGGCTCTTTATGATAGTTGGATAGTGTTACGATGACTGATTCGGTCTGTATGACAGTGTGGGGCCATCTCCAGATGGATCATTTACCCAAGCTACGTTACGACGTTCATGTACAAATGTTATTCTCTCTATATGTTATACACTGCATGTAACATGAAAATGAGCGTCTTATGGGTTGAATACTGGTTCTTGGCTATGTTTCACTGGATAAATATAAAATGAAATGGCATGTCTGTACTATAATGGTGACTTTACACATTACCTGCAAAGGAAAAGGTAAGTGCTGCATTAATAGATAAGTAGACGTTTCGGTGTGGGTTCGCGTTCGCGTGTGTTTGTGTGTACGTGTGTTTGTGTGTATGTGTGTGCGTGGGTGTTGGCATGTTTGTGTTTGTGTTTGTGTTTGTGTTTGTGTTTGTGTGTATTTGCCCGTCTATGTATGTAAACAACATTCGACCTACATTCTTGGATAAGGAGTGTAACCGTCTGTCTGTGTGTCCTCGTCTCTGTGACTGTGTGTGTGTGTGTGTGTGTAAATTCCATACGCCCTGCTTTCCTAAAGACAACATTCTTAAAATGTCTTTTCAATGTAAGAGAGTGTCTCTTTCTGAACTTGAGAGTTTATCACATTGAGATATTTACATCAAAAAGAATTTGAATGCAGAATAGCTATTGTGATTAAAAGTGAAAATACCGAAATATATTGACACAAAAAGCATATTTACACGACTCGAATGGATCGTTAGAAATACCCTCTGTATTTCCAGCAATGTCCCCAAACCTTCGCAGTTTCTTCATTCAGCAATGACAGAGCTTCATGTTCTTAACTTCACGGAAATATAAAATACATCAGTAACCTACCATTTCCATTCGTCGCATTCTACAGTTATGACGTTTTAACGGTATACAGAATGGACATGTTGAGGTCAAAATGTAAGGTTTACATATAAACAACAGAACAGTACAATTATATTGTCAGTGAGTTAGTACTAACGAAACTATCAAAAGTATTAACGCATCAGACAATTTAATGCAATATAAACAGTACAGGAACACAATTTTGCCAGCGAGTCTTGTCAGGTCTAACGCAGCCATTGCCAGTATCAGGGAAGCGATCGGGAAATATATATGCTTTACAATCTAATGTCCATGAAAGGTGTAGTAATATAATTTCAGCCTGTCCCTGGAATTTCTCTGAAGGTCATCGGCCAATATATGTGACCACCTGGGTCCCGTTCCTCAAAGCGATCGTAGCGCTAAGATGATCGTAACTCTTTACCTTAACATACAAATACCATTGTCGTAGCTTTAAGATGATCGTAACTCTTTACCGTAACATACAAATACGATTGTCGTAGCGCTAAGATGATCGTAACTCTTTACCTTAACATACAAATACGATTGTCGTAGCGCTGCGGTCGCTTTGGGGAACGTGCCCCTGGACCCAGATTTTCGAAGCGCTCTTAACTCCGACTGATCGTAAGAACTTACACCAGAAGTTACGATAGTCGTAGACATAAGATAAGACATATTCTCGAAGCTCTCGTAAAGCTGTGGCAAGTTTGGAAATGTGGCGACATTGTCGTAATTGTTCATCGGATCTCTTTTTCAATGAAGTTAAAATTAGAGGGGATATCCCAATGAAATAAGGCTACGACAGGTATGTACCAGTCGTAGCATTTTGGACACAGCTGAGATATCGTAAGTGTTACGATAGCTTCGAAAATATGCATTTACGACAGTTTTATTCTTATGTCAGAAGTTACGACAATCTTAGCTCTAAAAGAGCTTCGAAAATCTAGGCGCTGGTCCACACACCGATCATAGGGTTCCTGTCGTAGGGTTAGTCTGTGATGAAGTATGGGAGTTACGATCACCTTAAGCTGTACGATCGCTTTGGGGAACGGGGCCCTGTGCATGTAACTTCATTCACATTGACTATATCAACAAACACCCAGCATCATATTCTCAAAGACATGATGTTATACATGATGTTGTAACGGACTGCTAAGAATGTTGAAGACGATACTTACTGTAGTTAAAGCTAGAATTCGTGTAGCTTCCTGTAAACTACGCAGCCGTGAGGAGCATGTTCCGAAACTTTATGTTATAAATTGCATAACAGTTAAAAATAGACCCTTGTCAATCCGTTTGCACATCGACGTAAAAGATAAAAATAGATTTAAGACTGTCAAGGTGCTACGAACGTGTTCTGCTCTGGAACTAAATTGATTGATTGAAATTTTGAATTGACGAGGAAGTGACATAAATATGTGTAATAAGCTTTCTTGCATCAATAGCTTAAAACTACATGAGGCAATTTATGTAGCTCCAGTTTGTCATTGCTGTTGCCAAAAATAGTATTTCGGAATTGCCCGCGTCCACATATCTATGAGTTATGCATATAGGTATGATAACGAGACTACGTTAGTTTCTTGATCGTCTCTACCATTATTTCAGTAGTATTGCAGTAGTTTTCAAATTATCAAATCTGGACAAGACACCCCAATAACTGACATCCAAAGATTATCGAACAATGCTTTTGGGAGTCGATCAGTCAGTGAATTGGAATCTACGCCGACATTCCAGAAATATCACAGCGCGCTAATTGTCTGTATACGATGCAAAGCAATAGTGAGAGGAATCGAGCCCGGTCCTTCGTTGTGATGAGCGAACACTTTAAACACGAGGGTACCCCATAGCTCCGGGGTAGAATAACGTGTATCTGTCCCATCTAAAAGCCTGACCAGATCTTTTCTGTAGTACTAGTTACTTCAGACTCATTCCCACCCAGCTACACACTAGTGAATGATCGTATGACATGTAATGTAAGGTTCCAGTTTATATGTGTCTGATGTGTATATTTAAATACTCAAATATTCGTACGTCATCACTTCTACAGATACGGAAGATTTGTTTCATTCGCGTCCTTCGACATGAGCATTGTTCCCATCAGAACGTCACACAATGACCCAGATAGTTACTGAAAGGGGGTCAGAGTAGTAGATAGTTACTGAAAGGGGGTCAGACTAGTACATAGTTACTGAAAGGGTGTCAGAGTAGTAGATAGTTACGGGCTAAATAATATCACCTGAAACTGTACACCTATCTACATTCACCACCATTTGCCCCCTACCCAGAAAATGGGGAATGGCCCCGTAACCCTCCCTATTCGAACTGTCCGGGAATAACACGAGTCGGTCACGAATGGCCGACATGGTCTCCGTTATCAGGGATGTGGTAATCTGAACGCTACCGGTCATGAAATGCACATGCCTTTCTTGTAAGGTTTCCGTCACTGAGTGAGAGGGTGTGATTAGTTTTATGCCGCTTTGAGCAGTATTCCAGCAACATCACGGTCGTGTCACAGAAAAGACAGGCTTCACATATACATATCCATGTAGGCATCAAACCCATGCCTTAGGGGTGGCGAGCAAACGCTTTTACCGCAAGGCTAACCCCATTTCCACCATTTTATAATGAGGCACATATCCGAATGGTGGGTAACCTATCTTTATGTTCGCGTACATATCAGTCGAAACGAATAAGTCTCTATTCGCCTTCATCTCAATTTCTCTTAAACCCACATCGCATACAAAAAACAGTGAAGCTAACTGGAATTAGAAAATGCACCCCATGCTTTATGAGCCTGAGTCACTCGTCAGTGTCATACCAGTCTTGACCGAGATGTTGTTATAGGGATATGTATTGAGTAGAGATGATTAGTACATCCACGTGTAAGTTACAACTGGGTTATGAGAAATGAAAGAGATTAATACATAAACTATATTGTAAAAGCAATGATGAGATATAGTATATTTCTTACTGGAAAATACTAATAGGCTTTAAACCAACTAAACCCTATAAAATGGAGTGTTCGCCAACAACTGATAGTCACAATAGCTAACCTGCATAGGGAAGAGTTCATTTGGTCCCAGGCAGAAGGAAAACAGGTACTACACGGTGACCAGGTTCGCCAAGCACTGATAGTCACAATGGCTAACCTGCATAGGGAAGAGTTCATTTGGTCCCAGACAGAAGGAAAACAGGTACTACACGGTGACCACAAGTATCGACTGAAGGTTGTGAGATTGGATAACCTGCTTGATGACGGCGTTAGTGCCTACCCCGAAACGTCGAACTCACTGCCATAAAGAAGTAGTCTACCCACAGAACTTGTTTTTCCTTCACCTTTACAACTTCTGACAAGCCTCTCAAAGACGTTGTTGTGAGACGCGTAGTCACACACTGAAAGTGCGTCATAGATCAGAGGAAGTGTAAATGCAGGCGACCACATATCTTCCGTAACAGAACACAGCCACACGCCTCTGGTGAATGAAGTTGAGACGAGACTCCTTACCGGGCTCAGGCAACGTATTCGTCACGAGATACAGCCATTCCAACACATCTACAATGAAGAGATCAAGAACCTGTATGAAAATGCCGCTCTCACGGTCGCTTCCCTTTACAGTGTTAGATCAGGGCTCTACCGTCAACGTGCAAAAGTTCTACCACCTGACCCACAGACCCCAGTTGACGCTAAATTCACAGATGCCCAATCTACACATGTTCAGTCAGTCAGTTATTCTTACTATTATTGTAGAATATAAGATCCGTTATCACACGTGAAGGATGCAGAATAACTTCAAAACTAAATATAACTAACTTTAGTAACTTGTTATGTGTGCCCTAATCTCTAGCCTCAAGTGTATGTTTTGCACTGCCTTGGACAGGACCAGATGTATCCAGTTGCCATTTCCCTACATCCCCGCAAATCCCCTAACACATATATCAGCCGGTATACTCACGTAAACGATATGGTGCTTATAACTGTCAGTGTTGATCTCTCCTTCCTGTGGTGCAGACTACGACGCTGCTGCTATTGGTGCCTACGAGACAGTGTTCCCAGACGCTGATGTCCGTGGAGAGAAAGCCCAGTCAAAGTTTCTAAGAACAATCCCTTCAACGCGTCTCCAGATGTTGAGGATATTGCCACCTTCAACAACTTCATGACCTCTATATGAGTAGACTACAATGTTAGATTCCCGCCTCGTAAACGTAGAACGGACTGGAAATACAGAAGCCAGAACCAAAAACTATTTGGAGGGTTTACAAGACGACTTCGAGAAACTCGTCAGAAAACCTCACATGCATGAATTCGTCATTGCCATTGAGAAAGTGGAAACAACAAACAGACTGGCAGCATACATATCGATCATGAAGCAGCTGTCTGCCCGAGATCAAGGATCGAAACCTGGAGAGCCGTTTGGATATTAGACTTCGCAAGCAACTTTATCCTCTTCAGTTCCTCGACCCGACTGGCCACCTCATCAAGCAAGTTGAAAGGTCACATGCAAAAAAAAAATCAAACATAATTAAAACACATTTATCACTTATTCATGACATATGATATACATTGCTGCTTTTAAAAAAAAACAAATAAACAAAATTATAAGCGTACAATCGCGATTCAAAAGTGCAATATTTTGTACTTGGGCTTACTTCCCCCGAAACGAAGCCCTCGGGAGACCGAACCCAGTCACAGCGGGTGGATCTGCACTCAAGTGTAACGACGGCTTCCGATTGGCTGTTTCGTTTGCTGATATGCTGAGGGTTCACTGTGTGTACAGAAAGATGATCTGTTTCATGGGCATTTTAGAAGTATAGCGAGTCACAAAAAAGTTTATGGATAACAACTTCTTTTTGTGTACTGGATGCGTCGTTTCAGTATGGATTCATATACTGTTGTCAAACAAAATCACATACACTAAAAGAAGTCATTATCCATGAAGAATGTATATAGAGATGTTGGGTTTTGAAAATACATGTTCTCTGAATTTGCGTTCGATCCAATCAAAAATCATGTCAGTAGAGATGGTAAATTACTGCGTGGCTCGAATCTGTCATTCGTCCACTTACAAAGCAGGACTTGAAACTGACAAGAGTTTGCACCAGTTTCCGTCAGATCCAGTCATCCGAAAAAAATGAATGTAATTTGTTTGCAACCCATGGGTCACAGACATAAAAACATGTCATGTGTATCACACGTGCCTAATTACATAATGTGGCAGAGACGGCACTCGGGTGCACGTTTCATAAATCAACTTATTTTCTTTATGTCGTTTAGTTTGACAGGTGTTAAGTTCAAATTGCACGTGGTCAATGATTGAAGCTGTGTACTGCATGTTGTCTTTAGCAGACAGGCAGGCAGACATATAGGTGTGAATAAACCAGACACTGAGCTTTCTCTGTGACAGAGACTGCTTACCACAGTCAACAAGGTTTTTTTTACGTAACAATAAGATTATTTAATTGTTTGTGTACACAACCAAGATTAGACTACTGCTCACGACCTTAGACGCTGTTTCAAGCTCCTATTCACTGCACATGCGTTATGGACCAGTTTTCCCCCCAGTGCTGGGGGGAATTTAGTGAAACGTTTGAACTCCGATTTTGCGGGCTTTTTTCCATCGCGCTTTTTTCAACTTTATAGGTTCAGTTGGAATTTTGTATGATTTGTTTCGGTAAGCGCATACCGAAAGGTGCCAGAATGTGCAGAGTTGTGTTTTACGTTGCATGTGACCTTGAAGTGAGAATGGACATCAGTACTCATGTGATATTATGTGATGACATTATGTGATATCTGATAAATAATTTATAATTTCAATGTGATAACAAATGACAAGTAACAGAATTAAGGAAAGAAAAGCTATCCTTCTGCTACTTCTACTAGAAGAGTGCACATTTAGATCGCAGGTGAAATTAGTTTATCTTTGTGTAATATAATGACCGTGGGATGTCGTTGTAAAATAGCAGGCTAATAGAGAACGCACCGTCGTAACACATGTTTGTGATTCCACTTGCTCAATAAAGTAGAGAATCTAGTACTTTTGCTTGCGTGGCAACGGAAAGTCGTTGTGGCTGAGTGGATTAGATGGCTGACTTTTTGTGCTGGTGATTACGTGGTTCCCTGAGAGTGTGGGTTCGAATCCTGGATGGGACCTATCCCACGAAAAGTTATAGAATCGATACTTTACTGAGAAAGTGTAATTTTAAATATAGCATTGCTAAATGTGACCACTTTTTAAATTGCGTTGTGCATTCATAGTTATGTAATCCGTCCTTTTGATGTTTTGAAGTTACTTCACAACCACGATACCGATCATGGGGCAACCATATACAAGCGCCGAACCTATAAAGTGAAATTCTAGCTTTATTTCTTTATATCCTTCACATTTCACTGAGACACCGGTTGGTGCACAGCATTGGGCAGGTCCACTTCACAGATGTAGGGGTGTGCACTCTTACACTCGACATCTCCCCACTGGTAGTCCGCAGTTGGATACTCCATCAGTAAGCAATGCTGAGCGCTGGCCACGTTGTTTGGTTGTCCTGGATACCAGTTTGTGTAGTTGATGGTGCGCAAGAGATCTAACCCCGCCCAGTTAAAGGTCCCCTCGGCGAACTCGTCATTGCCCGAAGTGTAGAAGCCCTCAGTGCCGGCAGCCGTCAATGCTATTTTAAAGAAAGTGAAGTTTAAAGCCATAATTATGTTTTAGTTTGTTTTGTTTCTAAGGTTCTGCTGCGCCTCATCAAAGGCTTCTGGTCAGACAGAGACGTCTGTGGGATTTTTATGGGTTTTGGGGTGTTTTTCAATAACCCATCCAGCGACATGTAATTTCTTACTAGTAAAAAACTTGACACATTTGTTAGTATATACAACTGTCTAGTTTTACACGATAATGCTTTATAATGGATGGTGGCGGTAAATAATCGGGGCGTGCGGGTAGCCTAGTGGCTAAAGTCTTCATATGAAGCCCGTTTCTGATGTCCCACTATAACATTGCTGGAATGTTTCTAAAATCGGCGGAAACAGTACTGACTCATTTGGATGTTATACAAACCTATCAAAGGCACGCAGTGAAAGTCAACGGGTCACTAAACCTGACTACCAGACATCCATTCTGTCAGTCCTTGCGTGCATTACGAGGATAATGAACGCAAGTTCCCACGGGATGTCACAAAAGGAACTCATTTTTAAGGTGATTTTTTTTCTTGAGTCAACTGCCGTGATATTGCTGGAATATTGCTAAAAGCGACATAAAACCACACTCACTCACTCACTCTGAAGTAATTTATCGTTACCTGGATTGCTCTTGATGATGTTCACTAGGAAATCCTGTTCCTCCTTCGAGTTGATGGCAACTAAATGGGATAGCGCAGTCTCTTCTTTACAGTCCACTTGGCCTGTGACCCAAGACGCAGCCGATGTGTGGAAGGTGTAGCAGGACCGGCTGTCGTTCCCTGTCCGCATGAATGAACCAGGAGGGCACTGGGGAAGACCTGTAAGGAGAATATACGGTAGATCAGTCTACATGCGTTTTGAGCATGCACATTGTGGATGAAGACAGTGCTGTAAAAATGATCATTATTATTTTCACAAATTAAGATAGAAATGCAGCAGAGACAGTATGGGTGATCCTGGCACAGTCAGACTGGTGAGACTCGTCACCAGCTCAGGGCCCTCGACCCCTGTACACGCAGCCCAGACAGCGAATGGGACTTCTCTCAGGAAACATTGCCTAGTCGAACCTACAAGAACTTTCCGGAGAGTATGAAGGTTCCCTAACACTGCAGTCTTCTGCGTTACCTTTATTATCAGAAGGGCTGTGCTCCCGGTGAAGAACGTGAGCACACTCCAAGCAAAGGGAACCGAGAACAATTGGGAGCCTAACTATGGTGTACTTTGGATGCAAGCACGACATTTTAAAGACGAGTTCCGCATATTTAATACGCTATTCCTGAATCTTGCCAATAAAGTTGTTGTCAAAAGAGACCAAGAAAAATTCAATGATATAAATAAATTCAATTATGGTTTTTCAAACCAATGCAACGAGTCATGCCATCATGTTTCATTTTAAGATATGTTGTTTGTGCCAACGAAGGGCATCTACTGACAACGTGTTGGACAGTCTCTGTGAGTTCATTACATAGTCGACATTTCATGGAAATATCTTGATTAAGAATCACATTTTGGCGATTACGAGTGGGACGTGACTGGTTTTGAACAGCGAAAAGCAAACCCTTAGTTTCACGTATGAGACCAGCCGACCTCATCTAGGTGAAGGAGTCTACTGGAGACAATGATTTCTCAGAAATCGTCTCCACAATGGACCGACTTGGTGAAGGACTTTATCTGCCTAAGTCCCATCGCTGTACCATCCATCGCTGTACATCGCCGTCAACAAAATCAACCCCAAACTTCAGATTCTGACCAACAATATTGGCACGCTTAAAATGGCTGTGTAATTCCTTGCTTTCATCGTGAGTTTTGACATGGATCACCAGAGGATCATCTGATAAATAGATATGTGCAAACGTAAAAAATAGTTCACATTAATCAACCCCGACCTTCAGAACTGAATGGCATATATCAACGATGGAGAGAGGACCGAGGGTGGTGGGCTCTGTTATCAGACATGATCCTTCTGGTCAGGCGGTCAAGTCTCTTGGTTTAAACATGAACAGAACGTGTCTAGTAAACAATAGTGAATAACCTTTATGGTAAGATATAGACAAAAGTAGATATACTTGTAGGTGAAACTGTCTTTTGGTACTTAGTCTGCAAAAGAGATGAAGACCCCAGTTTTTAAAGAGCAGATTGATAAAACACAGCTTACTGTTACAGGTTGTGTTATAGACGAGCACGTCGTCAATGGCGATGTTGCCAAGCGTGTTGTGGTAGTCGGGGTTGCTCATGTAAATGCCGTTCCTTGTCAAGTAACTCCGTGATGTTGCTTCAAACACCACCTGGAATATGTTTGATAAAACAGCACACGTTTTAATTCTTGCTGTAAACGGACAAGGAAACGAAAATAGTCTATTTCTATTGCCAAGGAAAGATAACTCTGAATTTCCAAACATGGCTTCTCCTTAAATATATCCTATGTCCCGAGGTCAAAACAGCAATACAATCATTTCCCTTTGTAAATATGTTTCAGAGCTGAAAGTTTCTAATCCTTTAGCTCGAAGTTTATATTTAAACTGTGATTCAAAGTTTCAAAGTTCGATGGTGCCGCCATTTTATACTACCAACGAAATGTGTTTTACTACGATTTGATTGGCTTGCCACGATTCTTTCCCGTAATGGCGCAAGTTTCGGGTACGGAATAGTTACGACTGCCGCACATGTCGGAGGGTGTAATCCTGCAAATCAACCTACAATCAAATCTACATACTCTATCAATGTAAACTAAAGAACAAATTATACACAACAGCGATAAGCTTAACAGGCATCGATTTGCGTACATTTCATGTGTCTTGTGGCCTGCAGACAAACATAATATCCGTTGTGTTACCTACATGAAATGGTCTTGAGGTGTACTCCGAGCCAATGTCCACTTCACCCATCTTCCACTCCTTGGCGTTCTCCTTGGAACGTGTCCATATTGGATAGCCAAGACCATCGGCAACCTGTTGCATAACTAGTTATATACTACACCACATGGGATTCAGTTCTGGGGGAATGTACCAGGAGAAATGTGTTATGTATGTTTTGGGTAGGGTTCACAACCTCCGATAGATATCACACACATCAGTTGATTCAGTTGTGAATGGATATTCCGAGACGTGTGTAAGTGTAGGCTATGTTGAGGGTAGGGAAGACAATCTCCGATACACTACACCACATTGGAAAGTGTACTAGTATTTTGAGGTTAGGGAAGACAAGCTCCGATGCACTACACCACATCGGAAAGAGCACTAGTATGTTGAGAGTAGGGAAGACATCCTCCGATACACTACACCACATTGGAAAGTGTACTAGTCTGTTGAGGATAGGGAAGACAATCGCCGATACACTACACCACATTGGAAAGTGTACTAGTGTGTTGAGGGTAGCTAAGACAACCGCCGATACACTACACCACATTGGAGTAGGGAAGACAACCTCCGATATACTACATCAGAGTGGAAACTGTATGTTGAGGGTAGGGAAGACAACCTCCGTCATACTACACCAGAGTGGAAAGTGTATGTTGAGGGTAGGGAAGACAACCTCCGACATACTACATCAGAGTGGAAAGTGTATGTTGAAGGTTGGGAAGACAATCTCCCACATACAACACCACATGGAACCTGTCAGGGTAGACATCTTCTCTGGTGATATTGCAATGGGTGAGGGTATATTAGGGCGTATCAAGGTGGAGGGGGGTGTTCAAAATTCTGAGAAAATCCGATAAAACAATAGCTGGTTTATAACTTGAGACAAAATACTGAATTTTAAAATCTCTAAACCACGACGCCAAATGTAGGAACATTGTTTCCCAGTTCTCACCTTTGCATAGACATTGAGGTCGTTGATGTCTTTACCATACATGTTGTACCAGAACTTTATACAGTAGTTAGGAGACGGGACGAACTCAGGTGACTCCGCCGTAGCATAGGCTATCGTAGGTCCAGATGAAGGCCACTGAGCCGATTTATGTGCATCTATGTACAGGTACACCCCTGTAACATCGTAACATTGTGGATACGTTTGTAATCAAACATTACTGTGAGCATGGGCGGATCCAGGAACGTTGAAAGGGGGTGGGGGGTTCAGGGGCCTGGGGGTAGTATGTTTCTAACCCTTTGATGGGGTGGTGGTGGGTGGGGGGGGAGGGGAGGGGATGGCGTATGTACACTCGATTCACCGATGCCCGTGTCCATCGATACACATTTTTTTTATTTTGTAACGATTACTATTTTGAATCTTAACTCATTTGTCTCTTGTACTGTTTACGTAAAACGGCAAACGTGACTTAATGAGAGTGAGTGATGGGTACTTGGCTGTTGGGTAGTTGACCTTTGTCTAATAATCACAACCTATAACTGAAGTGACTTGGATTAGTTGTTTACATTTTTTCAGTGAACTATGGTTTCAACATCAGTCAGCCTCCCAACAAAGTAATGGCCGTTGTTATGCACTAAATGTCGAAAGTGCCGTGTCGCTATACGGATCGTAACATCAGTATAGAGGTATGTATCGTATTGTGAGGCAGCTGTATTTCTAAGCTCTTATTCCGTTTAAGCACACTTTTTCATTTTTTTCGCAAGTATGGAATGCCGATTGATACCACTGTATCACCCGTACAAAAAATACCAGTCACGTACATAAACTTCCATACATGTAATCTCACACACACACATGCGTAAATACCTACTCACACATACCCAGATTGGTCGACAAAGTATAAACATTTCCTAATCATGTTTTTCCTTACCACCAGGCGTGCCCAGCGTGTGGTCACTGTCTGGGCCTGTAAAAGGGTCTATTTGGCCTTCCCCACGGTACCATGTCGATTTGGCCTGGCTGGACTGGTTGTACCCACAGTTGTCCTTCTCGAAGTCGCAGTAGGTGATGTTGTAGTTGGTATTGACTGTCCGGAAATAGTGAATTATATATTCCAGTGTCTACATTCAAGCTTAAAACAGCAGGTCTCAGACAGCTCTGGTAAAACATTTCCCATTTCCATCTAAGGGAAGCAACTCTGTGTGATGCCTTAGACAACCAGAGGCCCTTTTCAAAAAGCGATCGTACTGCTACAATTTGTATTTGTTTACATGTTTACAATACATGCTCTTGTACCACCAAGGTGGTTTATGAGAATAAAATAAATGAATTGCTACCACTGTCGTAAGTCCATAACATGAGAGTTACGATCACCTTAGCGTTACGATCGCCTTAGTGTTACGATCACCTTAGCGTTACGATCACCTTAGCGTTACGATGGCCTTAGCGTTACGATCACCTTAGCGTTACGATCGCCCTGGTCCCACATACTGACGAAAATAACGAATAAGTATTTCCAAGGACACGGTTATTGTGTAACATAATCCAGAAATAATAACTATAACATGTTTGGAACTGTGTTCGGCGAACTTGTGCTCAGCGAACGTGTGTTCAGCGAACATTTGACACGAGTAGTATGCAGCATGCCTTACGATGTTTGACTGTTTTTAACATCTGCAAAACTTTATAGCATTAAACATTAATTGCATAAGTTACGCTCTACATAATTTCAAATGATTGCATCTTCTTCTATGACACGGAGCTACAACGTGGTGTATGTACATGTATGAGTTAAGCAGTGGCTGAGCATTCCCCCACCCCCTTTAAATATTAGTATGTACAAGTATTCGGTTATATCATCATGCTGTTACAATGAGTAAGTGAGTTAGTAGTGAGTTGGGTTTTATACCGTTTTAGCAATATTCCGGAAATGGTTTTCAAACGATTTATCCATGTAGGGAATTCAAGTGAGTGAGTGAGTGAGTGAGTTTAGTTTTACGCCGCTTTTAGCAATGTTCCAACAATATCACGGCGGGGGACACCAGAAAATGGGCTTCACACATTGTACCCATGTGGGGAATCGAACCCGGGCCTTCGGCGTGACGAGCGAACGCTTTAACCACTTGGCTACCCCACCGCCCTGTAGGGAATTCAAGCCGGACCTTGGGCGCGACAAGCGAACGCTGTGACCTCTATACTTCTCCTTTACAATGTACAGTACTAACCGACCCCTGAAGGTCCCGGGGTAGAATAGGCCTTCACCAACCCATGCTTGCTATAAAAGGCGACTTTGCTTGTCGTAAGAGGCGGGTGGTCAGGCTCGCTGACTTGTTTGACACATGTCATCGGTTCCCAATTGCACAGACCGATGCTCATGTTGTTGATCACTGGATTGTCTGGTCCCGACTCGATTATTTACAGACCGCCGCCATATGGCTGGAATATTGCTGAGTGCGGCGTAAAACTAAACTCACTCACTCACTCACTGCAGTACTAACCACTTGGTGTTGACGTAGTTGCAATCGGGGAAGACGTAGTGGTCGAGAGTGGACGACCATCGCAACCCGGTCTCTTCTTATAAGCGTCAAGTTCGTTCTGAAGACGTGCAATTGCAGCGGATGCTTGTTTAGCTATGGTCTGTTTCTCTAAGTCAGCTCTCTCCAGCTCCCTGGCGAGAAAGATTTCGTTGGGAGAGGTCTCGTTCACACCAGTCTGAAATAATGCCCATATTAATGTGACTTTTATATAGTAAAGAGTATGTCTAGTACTGTACGGGAATAGAACCCGATCCTGATTTGTGACATCCGACAATGTTTACTGATCAACTCACCGTCTAATCAGCCACTCGAATTCCCTGATCATTGGACGTCATCTTGGGTCATCGGGTAGTAAAGGCAGAAATCCATATAGGTATATGTTCGTACTTTTATTTAATCCTTAAACGCTAAGGACAATTAGTTAAAAGTTTACTTTAAAAATTATCTGAATACATGGACTCCTTCACAGATGACGTCAATGTAAATTTTTGGCAAGAAGACCCCATTCCCCATAACCAGACAGACAGACAGACAGGTTTTATTCAATAGTGAAGGCCCAGTGGCCCATAGTACAGTTATTTTTTCTTTTTAACAAATATTGGTCACGTGACACGAAATTATGGTTTTACATGTAATTTAAGGATGGACATCAAATGTTTTATAAAAATGGCAGCTGATTTAATAGAGTCATCGTTATTAGATTTAAGTATTTTATATATCGTTTGTGGGGCATCATTAAAGCAGTTTAAATACTTCCTTCGGCCGGCAGAGAATGCCTCACAATCTAATAATAGGTGACGTTCGTCTTCCGTTTTACCAGAAGAACAGTAAGAACATGATAAATCTTCTAGTGTATTTTTATCTTTTCTATAACGCTGTATTTTTAAGGCATGTAGAGAGATTCTAAATTTACAAAAATTTCTTAAAAGGGACTTATCATTAAGGACCCTAATATATTTTTCAGGTCCAAACATCGATTTACATTGTAAATAATGACTTAGAAAACTCGATGAATTTACTGATGCGTGCCAATTCTGAATGTATATATCTTTTATTCGTTGTTTAAATGCTGACAGAAACATTTTTATATCACCAACATCTTGCTTAAACGAAACATAAGAAAACCCGCTTGAAAATAACACATTTCGCACACCCGAAGCCCAAGAATACTTTCCACGTTTGTCTAGGGATAATAATAATTGATAGCTTTGATACGGGTAGCGGTAATCGGGCATTCTTATAAGTTTAATCCAGTATCTGATAACTCTCATTTGACTCTCAATATGCATGTTATAGCGTCCTGTATCGCCAAGTACGGCTTTGTTGGAAGCAAATTTACCTACAGTAAGAAATCTTTTAAAATATGATGCATGCACATTTTCAATGGCTTCGAAGTAGTTTACTCCCCAAATTTCAGATCCATATAACAATATTGGTGCTATTTTAGTGTCAAATAGTAAACAAGCTGAGTCAAATGAAATAAATTTATTAGCCTTAAAGAGTTTGAAAATGGGAAATAATGCCTTCTTAGCTTGTGCTGCAAGAGTTTTAGATGCCATGGACCAATTTAATCGGCTAGAGAATAAAAGACCCAAATATTTATAATATGAAACAACATTCATACTTTTGCCCCGGAATAACCATTTTTCAGAATGTGCCACTATACCCCCATTTCTAAAGACAACTATATTAGATTTTTCCATATTCAACTCTAGTCCCCATATGTCACAAAATGTTTGAAGAATGTTTATCTGTCTCTGCAGTCCGTTTACCATAAATGAAAACGTAACAATATCATCTGCAAAGAGAAGTAAAAGTAAATCTTTGATTTGGGGAGTAACAAATATTCCATTATTACATGATTTATACATATCATCTACAAGTTCATTAATAAAGAATATGAAGAGTACGGGGCTTAATACACAGCCTTGTCGCACACCAGCGGAAGTATTAAACGATTCAGTGTTGCCAGAATGAGTTCTAACACAGGCTGCAACAGAGTCATACATGCTTCTTAAAATATTATACATTTTGCCATGGCATCCTTTGGTATGTAACATAAATAGCAATTTCTTACGTTCAACAAAATCAAAGGCTTTCTTAAAGTCGATGAAAGCGCAATAGAATCTCCCTTTAGGTCTGCAGAGGTACTTTGTACATAATGACTGTAATATAAATAAATTATCAGTTGTACTATAATTGGATCTAAAACCAGCTTGAGCCTCGTCAAATAGTTCGTTTAGATCAACCCAGGCACGTAAACGCTTTTCTAATATATTAGCAAATAATTTTCCAGAAATATTTAGAAGAGATATTCCACGATAGTTGCATGGTTCTGATACACTTCCAGACTTGAATAAAGGGACAATCATGCCTATATTCCAAACCGATGGGAATTTACCACTGTCAAGAACTACATTAAATAAATCTTTCAAATATGACACTAAAGAAGTAAAAGTACATTTGTAAAATGAGGGAGGGATACCGTCATGCCCCGCTGCCTTATTCCATTTCAATTCATTTATAGATTTTATTACCTCCTCTTCGGTAATTGGAGTTGACAAAACATCATGCGAGAATGAAAGCTCTTCACAATCGTCACAGTTATGCGTTGAGACGAAATCGTACACTGATTTATCAAAATCTGAAAGCTGTTTTGTATCTCTACAGGAAAGGAGACCTTTGAAGTAATGATACCATTGGTACGGAGAAATATTATCTGTGGGAACTGTTTTCTGAAGATAGCGTTTTAACGTGCTCCAAAATATCTTACAGTCAGGATTTCTTGCTGCTATTTTAATATCATCTGCAGCTTTGGCTAAATAATTATCTTTTTTTAATTCGCAACATTTTTTAAAATTGTGTTTTGCATTCAAATATTTTTTTTCAATAGTGAATGTGTGTTTCAATACCCGTAAGTACTTTTTTGTCAAAGAGTAACTGTATATATACATCAAAGGTTTTTCAGAAAAATGTTTCGGGCCCGAGAAGGTCCCGGGGTAGAATAGGCCTTCACCAACCCATGCTTGCCATGAAAGGCGACTATGCTTGTCGTAAGAGGCGACTAACGGGATCGGGTGGTTAGGCTCACTGACTTGGTTGACACATGTCATCTGTTCCCATTGGCGCAGATCGATGCTCATGTTGTTGATCACTGGATCGTCTGATCCAGACTCGATCATTTACAGACCGCCTCCATATAGCTGGAATATTGCTGAGTGCGGCGTAAAACTAAACTCACTCACTAACACAAATATGTTTCGGAATCGACTGTTCAAGTTCTTCTAGAAAGTTTTCGTTTCATCACATTCCCAGTGTACATGGAATACTGTCTCACTAGAACCATTACAACCAGCACGTTGTATTGTCAAGAAGATTCATTATAAATTCTGCAAATAGCCAAAATCATGCCGATCAAAATCAATACAAACAAATAATGTTTCCCTCTTTGGGCAAATTGTGGAAGAACCAATATCTTAATAACAATAATTTCCAAATGGCACTAATCTACCGATTTCTTCCAGTCTTTTCTTTGTGTTAATAGCCAATAAATCATTGAAATCAAGAGTAAATTTAATTTCTAACACGTCAAATTGGTTTCTTTACCATTCAAATCTTGACAAAGTATATCTCGTTTACATTAGTTTTACCTATATTTATCTTTTGTCCTGACATATTGTATACGGTTTTTATTATATCTACAGGAGCATACACATTTTCATCTACGCCATCCAAAATAATTCAGTAACATCTGAATATTGACCTATTGTGTATTCCTGGGGCCCGTTTCACAAAACGCTCGTAGCCTAAGATCTCGTAAGTTTTCTCGTAGCCATCGTACCTCCTATACTGTAACATAGGAGCTATGGATGCTACGAGAAAAGTTACGAGATCTTAGGCTTACGAGAGTTTCGTGAAACGGGCCCCTGATGTTCAGTTGCAATATCTTTTTATAGTATCACTTTGTCTTATCATATGTCTTGGGCACAAGAAGATATAGATATAGAGATATGAGATCCCCTCGCCTACAACCCCATTGATTTGGGAAAATATCAGAGATGTACATGTCCGTTCTGAAAAACATATGAAGATGTGTCAAGACATTAATCCAACGTAAAATCTATGGACCAAAATCAAAGTTTACTAGGCCAGACCATAATATCATATGATAACCTTTTATTTTCACTTAGTGTTCTGTCAGACATTAATCCAGCCTGGTTGTCATGTATCAGGGAATCAAGGGTAGTTTTCAACCGATTTGAGATACATTCACTCATTATTTTATACAGAGCGTTACCAACAAGTATTTGCTCTCCAAAATCCATCTATTCCGGGGCTTTTGTTATTTTTCATGCTTTTTATTGCCAATGATGTTATTTCGTTTATGTCACTTATGCGAGTGGGTGACAACTGCTTAAAGCTCGGAAAGGGGAACAACACAGACAATACTCTTTTTCACCCGAGTCGTAAACCTCCACAACCCTCGCCACTCTGGTGGTGGTGTAGCCCAGTGATTAAAGCGTTCACCCGTCACGTAGAGGTTCAATTCCTTTCACACTGAGTGAATCCCATTTCTCGTTCCCGTCTTCGTGATATTGCTGGAATACGGCTAAAGGTGGCGTAAAGCTTAGCTCACCCACTCACTCACTCACTTCACGACGTGTAGTCCAATAAAACACGCAAGGTTACTTAACCGAACTCTCTGACGGACGGAAACAAGTGTCCATACGTAACATAGATATGACCTCGATATTCCTGTGAATATACCATGTGTTGTCTCTTTGCATAATCTACCGTGTCCTTAATCTATTAACCCTTTGAAACGAACTATCTACTGACATCACGAACGTATTTGCTTGCACAACAACCTACCGTGTACTGAGTTGATCAACCGTATATAATGGATTGTCCAATAACGTCAGTTACGTTAGTCTGTAAATACCGGAGCACCATACGTCACGCACAACACCTTACACCCTACCGTACTCTCAAAACGAGCAGCCTGTGTGACGTATTGGCTTATACCATAACCTACCGCATCCCGAATCCGTTAAATCTAAGTAACGAAGTGTCTCATAACGCGTACGTCAACTATGGCATTCTGAAACGAAGCATCGTACGACAAGTAGCCATGACATCATAACTTATCGTATCCCGAAATGTCCAATAGCGTCTAACAGAAGTGTCTAAATATAAAACGGAGCACCCTACATCATGTACCCGCTTATAATACAACCTACTGTAATCTCAAAATGGGCACCCTGTGTTGGTTGTTACGGGTAACTGGTTGTTACTATGACCTACCGTATTTAGAATCTGTTCGACCTGCTTTGTTATGTGCGCTATCGACGCCTTCATCACCGTGACGTCATTTTGTACAGCGGCACAGCAGGACGAAGAGGTCGTGGTGGCGACGGTGGTCTGAGTGTCGCACTGACCCTCGTGTCCGAGTTTGACACTGTACACACACTGACCATTCATGAAGCTACATCCAGGATCCAACGTGTCCCCATAGTAGAGCAGGGACAACAGCAGAAACAACACAAACATGGTAAGTGTCTGGAAGAACGCCGCCTACGTATTATATTCCAAATACAAGAAACCAGAACAGATAAGACTTATCTCTGTGCATGCAGCCTTTAAAGATTATTATACAAGGGTGCCTGGACCAGTCAGGGACAGTTGTATAATTTATCACAGCCATGTTTTATATGCAATTTCTATATTTCAAAGTTAGCGGATTCACGCATCGTAGAGTGAGTGAGTGACGTGAGTTGTATTACAGCTAAATCACGGCGTGTCAGCTCAGTGTTGGAAGGGGTGGCCCAGTGGTTAAGGCGTTAGGTCACGCTGAAGACCCGAGTTCGATTTCCCATATGGACACATTGTTTGAATCCCATATCCGGTGTGCCCCGTTGTGATATTGCTGGAATATTGCTAAAAGCGGCGTGAAACTACACTCACTCACAGATGTGGGAAGAGTGCCATAAGTGATGCAGGTCTAAGATGCTTGCTGTTTCTGTGACACCAACCAGTACCGGTGTGGTGCTGTCGCATCTAGAAGCATGATAGGGTTGAATCAGGATTAGAACCCACGGCCACACTGTATAGCGTATTACTAGCAACACAACACCGATATCGTATAACTAGCAACACAACACTGCATATCGTATAGCTAGTGATACAACACTGCATAGCGTATTGATACAACACTCAGATGACTTCGTGACGTACAGTATCACACGCAACGAAAAGCACATTCTCAGGCGCAGCCTCAGTCAATTCCAAATAAAATGTGTACATTAGTTATTTTATTTATCTATATGCAGTCAGTGGCCAAAAATGAGTTCGCAAAACTGACTATGCTGAATATGGTGTGGACGTCCGGTGAAGAGTAATCGTTTCGCGTCTCTGTTTGACCATAAATCGCCATGAAACTCAGTATGGTAATATTTAATAGGGTGCAAATTCAGTCTAACACCGGAAGCAGCTGTTACTTCTCCTTTGTTTACAATTATTGTTGTCTGGGCCTAGATTTTCGAAGCTCTCTTAGCGCTAAGATAGTCGTAAGTTAAAACTAATGTATGGCACTTACGACTATCTTAGCGCTAAGACAGCTTCGAAAATCTAGACCCTGCTTCAGGATGCCTGTTCACAGCCGTCAAGTGACACCCGACCAGAAACAAATAATTGTTTCTTTATCCCAACAAGGGACATCGAGCTATAAAATTGCAGAAATAGTCAGAATTAACCCCAGAACAGTTCAGAAATTTCTACAACGTTTTCGCGACACCGGTCGCAGAAGCGGTCGGCCCAGAAAATCGTCATGACGTAGTGATAGGAAGTTATTTCGTCTTGTCAAGCGGAATCGGCGGAGAAGTTTGAGGGACATTACTAACAGTTTAAATGCAAAACTTCCTCAAACAGTTTCTACTCGAACTGTTCGGAGGCGATTATTTGCCCAGGGCTACAATTTAAACGACGTCTTGTTTCCAAGAAAATCACCATATCACCCGTGAACAGAGAACGCCGACTCGGGTTTTGCCGCGCTGAACTTCAGTGGGGAAGAGATAACTGGAAACAAATTATTTTCAGTGACGAGACTCAAGTGCAAATTGAAAGGGATCAGAAAGTTTTCGTTTGGAGGAAGAAAAATGAGCGATTACTCTCCGAATGTTTGTTTCACACCGATCGTGAAAGTCAGAAAGTGATACCGTAGAAACAGGGTGAACTCCCTTGTGCGCAAGTCAAAATTGTCTCACGATAATCGAAAACAAACACGATACAAAAAAAACTGTACAGGATTGTTAAATCACTCACAGAAACAAAGGCTGATACACACAAAAATGCAGCTGAAGTTGTGTCTATGAAGCGGGCGAACAGTATAGCTTCCTTCTTTATAGACGAAGTGGACAGGATTGTGGACAACATGGCCTCTTCCTGTCCCGGACACAATGCCTTGGAACACACCAGACACACCAGACACACCAGACACACCAGACACCAGATTCCAAGGCTCAGAACTCTCCACTTTTGATCCTGCAACTAAGTGTAATGTGAGCAAGGTGATTTGGGCAGCACCTAGCAAGACAAGTTCACAAGATCCTGTCACAACATGGATACTTAAGCATTATCTCCCAGCAGTCGCCTCTCCAGCAGGCTCCGTAATCAACTCTTCTTCAGAATCAGGCATTTCCCCGCAATGCTTCAAGGAAGCAATTGTGACGCCCATCCTTAAGAAACAATCCACTTGATCCAGATGTCTTCAAGAACCTACGCCCAGTCTCCAACCTCAGTTTCCTCTCAAAAATCATGGAAAAGATTGTTCTCTCCCAAGAGGAATCACACATCAATAATCACGGACTGAGTGAAATAATTCAGCCGCCATATAAAAAAAAACGATCTCACAGCACTGAAACAGCCCTTGTGAGAGTACAAAATGATATACTCCGAGCCATTGACCGCAAAGAGATCGTGCTTCTCGTCCTCCTAGACCTCCCCGGCGCCTTTGACTCCATCTGTCACAACATCCTTGTGTCTAGACTAAAACACACATTTGGCATGTCTGGATTTTTATCTGGATTGAGTCTCACTGGAGAAATCGATCCGTGCATGTGCAAGTGGACGGTGTAACATTAGCCCCGCAACTCCTCAAACAAGGTTCCCGCAAGGTTCCGTATTAGGTTCTGTTTTGTTAACATGCTATATCCAGCCACCTGGGAACATCATCTGGGGTCACTCCTTTACTTCCATGGATACGATCAGCAGTTATACGTGGCGGTAAGACCATCAAATATAAGCACAGGAATCCAAAACATACAAGACTGCATTACCGATGTTCATGATTGGATGTCTGCTAATTACCTGCCCTTAATAATTACCTTAATAAGGATAAACCAGAATTCATCATGTTTGGTACACAACAACAGCTCGCCAAGATTCCAGTCACCACCAACCTATCTGTGGACAAGATTCATGATGCCCCAGCTACAACTGTCAAAAACCTGGGCGTTGTCATGGATGGAACAATGTCAGGTAAACATCAGGGACTGAATACAGTCAAAGCAGCAAACTTTCATATCGCCAACATCAGCAAACTCCGAAAGTACCTCGACGATGAAACTTGTAAGATTTTAATTCAGTCTCAAGTAACAAGCAGACTTGACTACTGTAACGCTCTTTTGTTTGGATCTGGCGTAATCTCTCACTTACAGAGAGTTCAGAACAAGGCAGCTGGTATCGTCAGCCGCTCCAGAAAGGTCACATTACGCCAGTCCTCAGAGATCTACGATGGTTGCCCATCAGACATCGGGCCAGCTTCAAGTTACTCGTCTTGACATACAGCACCCTTACTGCTGAATCATCACCCGCTTATTTAAAGGATCTTCTATCGGTCTACCACCCATCTACCGTCAACTTCGACAAAGGCTGGAGATCGTGCCTTCTCAGTCGCAGCTCCTACCCTGTGGAACACGGTCCCCCTCGACAACGGTGACTCTCTCCCAACCTTTAAGAGAAAACTGAAAACATTTCTTTTCAACTGAAGCAAAGTGACTTCTATCGTGTAAGGCACCAATGAGCAGGTGCACACAGCAATTATTATTATTATGAGTACCATTTCAGTTCATAAAGTTTTTGAGCTTTAAATCTGAGATACAAAATCAGGAAATTCCGTAACGTCACACCGCTACAAACTCACTTCTATCCAGTGACTGTATATCTGAGAGTGTGTGTGACGAGCTAGAGTCAGTGGAGCTATCTACCTTAGTCCGTATTGGCCAAAGCGGAATCAATGCTCAAAACTTTTAAGTGAAACAGACATGACTGCATATATCAGAATGAACATCTTCGTCACCACGAGATTGCTAGTATTGGATTGCCTCAAATTCAAAGGGATTAATCAAGTCACAAGAATACCATTGCCTTGACATGGAGGCTTGCATACAATCAAGATAATCAAGACTTTTCAATATTCTTTTACTCCTTGAAAACAGTTTTGTTACAAGGAAATCAGCTTTAAAATATTACATTTTCCTGCAGCGCGTACTTTTGCTGTGACTAGTAATCTTCATCAACCCGTGCATGTGCCACGGTTTTGGAGACACCAGACATGAACTTCAAACATTGCAACCATGGCGAGGGAACGTTTTAAGCACTAGACTACTCCACATAGCCAAAACAGTGGGTGGCGCTTGAACAATGCTCGTGTATATCTAAGTAGTAACACATGTAACATTTGGAATTAGACTTTCTGAGTTAAGTACAGAATCTTTTGTTGGGTTGAGTGCCATCTGTAAAGTCGCAGTGGCTGAGTGGGTTAGAGGGCTGACTTTGGGTGCAGGCGACTAGGGGCCTGACTGTGGGAAAGTGTGGATTCGAATCCTGGATGGCACTTTAGCCCGCAAAGTACTAGAATCTGTACTTTACTGAGAAAGTCTACTCCCCAATACAACATGCCTATATCTGCCCACTTTCTAAGTGTACATTCATATATGTTCATATATGCTGTTCCAAGTTACTTCGACCTGTGAAGATCCGGGTTAGATTTGTCTTCAGAAATTTAACCCATGCTTGTCGTGGGAGACGACTAACGGGATCAGGGCAGACTCACTGACTTGGCTGACACATGTCACCCTATCCCAGTTTCGGAGATCGATGCTCATGCTGTTGATCAATGGATGACAGCCATATCTAAAACACTGCTGACTGTTAAACAACAATCGAATATACTTCAAAACTATACCAATCCCGTTGAAGTCATATACAAGTACTAAATATATTAAGTGAAATTCTGACTTTATTTTATTTATATCCTCCACACTTCACTTTGACGTCCCTGGCTGGTGCACAGCATTGGGCAGGTCCACTTCGCAGATGTAGGGGTGTGCAGTGTTACACTCGACATCTCCCCACTGGTAGTCCGCAGTAGGATACTCCATCAGTAAGCAATGCTGAACGCCACCCACGTTGTTTGGTTGCCCCGGGTACCAATTGGTGTAGGTAATGTTGCGGGAAAGCTCTGACCCCGTCCATTGAAAGGTCTTCTCGATCAACTCGTCGTTGCCCGAAGTGTAGAAGCCACCCATGCCGGCAGCAGTCAAGGCTATTTGACGAAACACAAAGTGAAATTTCAATCCATATTTTCGTTTTCCTTTGCTTTGCTTATTGTTTAAGGTTCTACTGCTAAATCAGAAACTTCTGCCCGGGTAGAGACATCTGCAAAGAACAGCTGCAGTTGAATCTGAATGAGTAAGATTTCTGAAAGAATAAATCAAGCTATTGACTACATTTTCAATACAATGTATTTAGCATCATGACTTCTGCTTAATGTGTATTTTCAAGCAGACGGCATTTTGTGCAGAACCGGTGCCATATTTTTCTCATTATTCCGGTTTTATTTAGTCCAGTTAAGATAGTGAGTACGTTTACGCTGTTTTAGTGATATACCAGCAAAATCACAGCGGGAACGGCAAAAATGCTGTAAGGGGAATCCAACCCGGGTTCTTAGCCTGACGAAAGGACGCTTTAACCAATGGGCAACAAATGGCACTGCGAATGAAGGTACATACTTGGTGGTGGTTGGTTCTAAAAGCGCCACAAAACTCACTCAGATGTGTAACACACCTACCAGTGGCACGTGGTGACGCAAAATCAGCGATTATTTATTCTGGCTATCATGCCATTTTAAGTCGACTGACACAATCAGAAAAACACAGTTGGGACACTGACACATATCAGGACACAGTATCGACACACCCAGGGCACTGACACAGTCAGTAAAGAATATGGACGCACCCGGGGAGAAGACAAAGCCAGGAACAGTATCGACACAATCAGGAAAGTGATACGATCGGGACAGAGTATCACCACAACCAGGACACTGACACACATCAGGACATAGTATCGACACACCTAGTCAGGTGACACAGCCAGGAAATAATAT